>NW_027187340.1:551717-764770 GCF_028583685.1 Petaurus breviceps papuanus
AAGAAACTTTGGCCTTGGAGTGAAAAATGAAGCACAGCAGAGACTAATTGACCTTTGTTAAGATAACCCACTGGTCATAGCAAACACTTTTTTTTAACAACTCAAAAGGCGACTCTACACATGGACGTCACCAGATGTTCAGTGTCAAAATCAGATTGATTACATGCTTTACAGCCAAAGGTGGTAAAGCTCTATATAGTCAGTTAAAACAAGACCTAAAACTGATTGTGACTCAGATCATGAGCTTCTTATTGAAAAATTTAGACTTAAATTGAAGAAAGTAGGGAAAGCCTTCAGACCATATATGTATTACCCAAATAACAGCCCTTATAAATATGAAGTGGAAGTGATAAATAGATTTAAAGGATTAGATCTGGTAGAGTGCCTGAAGAACTATGGATAGAGATTCAAAATACTGCACTACTGGCAGCAAGAAAAAAAATTCCAGTGAAAAAGAAGAACAAAAAGGCAAAATGGCTGTCTGGCAAGACTTTACAAATAGCAGAGGAAAGGGGCAGCCAGGGGGCGCAGTGAGTAAGACTGCCGGCTCCAGCGTTGGGAGACCTGGGATTGGTTCCGACCTCAGATATTTGGCACCCACACAAAATAACTGGCTGTGTAACCTCGAGCAAGTTACTTAACCACAATTGCTTTAAAAAAAATAGCAGAGGAAAGAAGGAAAGTGAAAATAAAGGAAAATGGGAAAAATATACCCAACTGAATGCAGAATTCCAGAGAACAGCAAGGAGAGATAAGAAGATTTTCTTACCTGGGCAGTGCAAAGAAACAGAAGAAAGCAATAGAATGGGAAAGATAAATGATCTCTTCAAGAAAATTAGAGATAGTAAGATAATAAAAGACAAAAATGGTAAGTACTTAACAGAAGTAGAAGAGATTAAAAAGAGGTGGCAAGAATACACAGAACTGTACAAGAAAGATTTTAACATTGCCCCATGATGGTGTGGTTACTCAGCTAAAGTCAGATATCTTGGAGAATAAAGTCAAATGGACCTTGGGAAGCATTGCTAACAACAAGGCTGGTGGAGGTGATAGAATTCCAGCTGAGCTATTTAAAATCCTGAAAGATGATGCTGTTAATGTGCTGCACTCAATATGCCAGCAAATTTGAAAAACTCAATAGTGGTCACTGGATTGGAAAAGACCATTTTGCTTCCTAGTCCCAAAGAAGGGAAATGCCAAGGAATGTTCAAAGTACTGAACAATCTGCCCTCATCTCACATGTCAGCAAGGTTATGCTTGAGATTCTGCAAGCTAGGTTTCAACAATATGTGAACCAAGAATTACCAGAAGAGCAGATTGATTTTCAAAAAGGCAGAGGAACCAGAGACCAGATCTCCAATATTTGCTGTATTATGGAGAAAGCAAAGAAGTTACAGAAAATCATCTACTTGTACTTCATTGACAAAACTAAAAAAGTCACACTTTGTGTGAATCATAACAAAATGGGGCAAATTCCCAATGAGATAGGAGTACAAGATCATCTTACTTATCTCCTGAGGAGCCTATATGCAGGCCAGAAAGCAACAATTAGAACCTAACATGAAACAACTAATTGGCTTAAGATTGTAAAAGGAGTATGACAAGATTGTACATTGTCACTTTAGTTATTCAGCTTATATACAGAGCACATCCTGTGAAACGCCAGGCTGGACAGATCAAAAGTTAGAATTAAGGTTCCCGAGAGAAATAGCAACAATCTCAGATGTAGATGATACCACTCAGATGGCAGAAAGTGAAGAATTGAGAAAGGTCTTGATGAGAGTGAAAGAGGAGAGTGCAACATCTGTTTTGAAACCTAACATCAAAAAAAACCTAAGATCTTGGCAACTGATCCCAACACTCCCTGGCAAATAGAGCCAGAAGAAATGGAAGTACTGTCAGATTTTATATTCTTGACCTCAGATATCTCTAAAGACACCAACTGCAGCCATGAAATTAAAAGATGCTTGTTCCTTGAAAGAGAGCTATGGAAAATCTGGACAGCATACTAAAAAGCAGAGACATCACCTTGCTGACAAAGTCCATATAGTCAAAGCTATGGTTTTTCCAGTAGCTTTGTATGGCTGTTGAGAGTTGTCTATAAGGTAAGCTGAGAGTCACAGAATTGATGCTCTCGAGTTGTGCTGGAGAAGACTTTAGAAAGTCACTTGGACAGCAAACAAGGAAATCAAAACAGCCAATACTTAAAGAAATTAATTCAGGCTATTTATTGGAAGGTCAGATACCGAAGCTGAAACTTGAATACTTTGGCCACGTAATGAGAAGATGGTATTCATTGGTAAAGACCCTGATGTTGGGAAAGTTTGAAAGCAAGAGGAAAAGGGGATGGCAGAGGATGAGATGAATAGAGAGTGACATGGAAGCAATGAACATGTCCTTGGACAGACTTTCGGTATAGTAGAGGATAGAAAGGCATAGTCCATGGAGTCATGAAGAGTTGGACAAGACCAAATGACTGACCAACAAACACCTAAAAATTGTTAGAGGCAGAATTTGCAGGATATTTCTTACATTGTTAAAGCATCTAGGTCTAAAAAGAAGGAAAAAATGTATTTTAAATTGATTTGCCTGAAATAAAAAAATCTGAAGTCATCCTTAAATTCATGAGATTATGAGATGTAAAGTTAGAAGGGATAGTCCCTCATTTCACACGGAAAACTTAAGGTGTAGAAAATGACATGCTATGACCACATGATAGTAAATAGCAGAGACAGACATTTGAACTCAGGTCCTCTGATGATTGTAGTGGGGAAGAAAATACTAACTAAATATTTTTATTGATCAGTTACTTTTGGGAAGTTATTTCAGTAGATGGATGAAGAAGACACATAAGAATAACTTAGGGAATTGTGCTGGTAAAAATTGTATATTACCTATGTTTTTGATGGATAAGTGAATATTGATATATGCTTGTATTTGTAAGTTAAGACTCTCTAAGACAAAAGTTGCAGGACAAGTGTTGATCTGCATTGTCAGGAGGAGTTTCTTTCTATAAAGACAGAACTTTTAAGAATGCTTAGTGAGGAAACTTTCTACCAGAGTAGGTCAGCACCAGTCCTGCAACTTATAGTCTTAGAAAATTGACTAGGATCCTGAGAAGCAAAGATTTGTCCAGAAGAACAGCCAATACTTCATATGTCAGAGGAAGGATTTGAATTGAAGTCTTCTTGAATCTGAAGTCAGCTCTTTATCTGCCTCTTATACAAATATATATATATATATATATATCACATATACATACACACTCATTTATGTGTATGCATGTAGCTAAATGAACTTAAAGGTAATCCTGTTTTATAGTAACTGAGTACATGTATAGTATAAGAGGAAAAGGATATATTTCACAAGGAGATTTATTGGATTCCTTAAAGATCAGAGAATATTTAATAGAAAAACTTTGGCTAGAATTTGATATTAATTAGAACAGTTCACCATCTTTTTTTTCTCTATTAGAAGGGCATATTTGGAACTGAGTTCAGTCTCTTTTTTCCCTTCACACAAGGGATTACAAGACCTTATTTAAAGATCCATTTTTTAAATGAATATTAGAATGTAATTAATTGTGAGAGGTTTTGGTTTATAGTTTATATATTATGTGTTCAGATGGATTCAGGAGCAGGTGAGATGTCTCAGCTAGGGGAAGTTAGTGGGGGTGGGGGTGGGGTGGGGGTGGAGAGAAGGGATTATAGAATAAAACTCTTAGGCTCTTCTGTGTAGAAACAAAGGTGATGCTATTCCTCTCTTCAGTGAGGATCAACTACATAGTCCTTGGTTTACCCATTTGGTAGAAATGTGTGTTTCATGCTCCCTCAGATATATCCGTATAAGGCTTAGCTTCTTGTTTCCATTACCTTCTTTGGGAAGCACCTTTTTTTCCATGCAGTGCAGTTCTCACTCATATTTTTTAGTTATAGGCTATTTTCTTCCAGTAGTTCAGGGGATACAACTAAAATAGAGACATGGCTTTGCAGAATCTTAGCTTATCCTCACACTCTAATAATGACCTCCCCTTAGCCTTGGGCTCATCGACTGCACCCTTTAAACATGGATTTTTTTTTTCAGCTGAAAAGCCTCAAGCCACATCACAGTTTGAAAATAGAAAATGAGGTTCATTTTCAAATAATTCACTGATGTTTCTAATGGTCTTTGATGTAGAACCTTATGTTATTGAATGTAGTAATGTTGAATAAGTCTCTTATCAAAAAAGGAACAGTGCCAGAAAACTAAAAATAAAAATCATTTCAGAGGGAGGTTTTCTAAGAGGGATTATTTTTTCTTGCTTCCTTTTCAGTTTCTTGAAAGTAATGTCCATTCTCATATTCTGTTTTGTAATAATCTGTTAAATTAGAAAATTATGAGAAAAATTCTATTACTGGAATGAGAGATGGTAAATGTTTTGAGGCAGGATAATTGAATGTAATAAAAACAATAATAGATGGTATCTAGCTCTATTAGGGCCGGTGCTTTATGTACATCATCTCATTAAAACTTCACAGTAATCTTATGAGGTAAGTACTATAGGTATTACTATCTTCATGTTATACATAAAGAAAGTGAAGCATAGAGATTCAATAATTTAGCAGAATCATACAGCTAAAAATTATAAGAGGCAGGATTTGAACTCAGGTCTTTCCTTCCTGTAAGTTAATTATACCACATTGCCTATTTAAAGCATCTGCATAGAGGTATACCATGTCCGATATAAAGAATTTTCTATTCCAAATATTTTCCCCTGTGGCATCTGAAAATGCCACTTTAAAGCTGAGAGACTCTACACTCTACAGGATTTTAGATCTAGCTTCTAGTAGTTGGTACAAGGAGAATGGTAGGAAATGTGTGTGTTGTCATGTGGGCTAACAATGCAATACTTCTATAGCATTATGTATAAACAAACAACAATAAAAACCCACTCCAGATGCAGTAAGCTTATCAGTTCCTTATTCTTGGAAATTCTGTCCCTCTTGATGCAATCCATGTTTGCATTAGCTTTTCTGGATACTGCATCACACTGCTGACTCACATTGAGCTGGTAATTCACTAAGCCCCACTCCCTGATTTTGTTCAAAACAATTATTGCCTGTATTTCCCCTATCGTATACTTATAAAGATGATTTATTTTTCTATCTGAGTGCTAGACTTTGCATTAATCACTATTAAATTTAATCTTATTAGATTAATCACAGTCCTTTTGGATCCTGACTGCCATCTATTATATTTTCTATCTTTCCCAGCTTTGGGTCATCTGTAAATTTGAGAAGCATACCTTATCAGATAAGGCATAAACATATGACCTTATCTAAATCATTAATAAAAATATAAAAAAAAACAACAGGGCCAAGCACAGATCTCTGGGATACTACACTGGTGACTTCCTATCTCTCTGACACTGAATCATTAACAACTCTTCCTTCCATTAACAACATCTAACCAAGTCTGAATCCATGTAATTGTATTATTGTCTACTTCATATTCTCCTCAATAATCATATAAACTACTTTATCAAAGCTTTGCTATAATCCAGGTGAACTACACCTACAGTAGTCCTCTCATGTACTAGTTTAGTAATTCTAAACAAAAACGAGATTATGTTAGTCTGGCATGACCTGTTCTTGATGAAGCCATGATGGCCCTTTGTAATCACTCCTTCCCTTTTTTTTAAATTTTTGTCAGCCATCTCTTTAATGATTCCTTCTATAATTTTGTGAGGAATTGAAGTCAAGCTCACTAGACTATAGTTTGCAAATTCTATTCTCTTTATTGTTTTGAAAGTTGGTAATTTGCCTTTTTTCAGTCTTGTGGTACCTTTCCTGTTTTATGTAATCTTTCGTTTATCACTGCAAGTGGTTCAGCAGGACTTTTTTCAGGACAAAAAGATATAATTCATCTTGACTGATAGAGTTGAATTTATAAAGGGAATCTGGGTGCTCTCTTACTACTGCCTAACTTACCATGGGTTACATTTCCCATTAGCCATTTTTGTTCTGTCATTTCCATTCTAAGAGTCATTCTGCTTTGCGGGAAAAAAAAAAAATAGAAGCTAAAGGCAGAAAAGTAAAATGACTTCCCCGGGGTCAAACAGGTAGTGACAGAGAGTAAGTACAAATCTTCCAAACTCAAAGTCAGTGTTCTTTCCTAATATTGCGATCTAAAGACATTTATTTTACAAATGTTACTGACCATATAGAAGAAAGAGGAGTTAGCCCCACTGTTGTGCCAGTTTGTCATTGTTAACTCTGCCATGCTACAAGAAGAATAGACATTCATGTGGGCAGTGTACCAGCACTGAACTGCCCTTCTATGTGTCTTGCCTTGGATGAGGTAGAGTTCTTGATCAGCTAAGGCAACTATTCTCCTTCTTTTTCGTTCATTACATGTGGTTTGGAGATGCTTATTTCCTCAATAAAATACAAACTTAATGGGGTTTTTAAACTTTTATGATTTCTTTCAGAATTTCAACTGGACAGTAAAGAACAATGTTTCCCATCAATAATAATCAATGCTTTAATGTCAGAGAAAGAAACCAGATTGTCAACCCTCCCCCACCCCACCCCCCATTCCACAGCCCTACAAAACTCACTTTGATTCAGTTTGACAAACATTTATTTTTTGTTATGTGTAAAGTACTCTGTAAGAGCAAGGGGACACAGGTACAAAAAACAATGATCACTATACTCAAGGACCTTACATTCTACTGGAAAGAATACTATACATATACAAATAAGTACAAGGTAACATGAGGGGAGAGAGAGACAGAGAGACAGAGAGAGAGAGAGAGAGAGACAGACAGAGAGAGAGAGACAGAGACAGAGACAGACAGAGAGACAGAGAGACAGAGAGAGAGACAGAGAGAGACAGAGACAGAGAGACAGAGACAGAGAGAGAGACAGAGAGAGAGAGACAGAGACAGAGACAGAGAGATAGAGAAAGAGAGAGAGACAGAGAGACAGAGACAGAGACAGAGAGACAGAGAGAGACAGAGACAGAGAGAGAGACAGAGAGAGACAGAGAAAGAGGAGAAAGAGACAGAGAGAGAGAGACAGAGAGAGAGAGAGAGAGAGAGAGAGAGAGAGAGAGAGAGAGAGAGATGGAAAGGCCTCCAATGGGAAGTAACACCTGAGCTGGGACTTGAAATGTGGGACTTGGAGTCAGGAAGTCTAAGTTAGAATCCAGCCTCAGACACTCATTAGTTATGTGACCCAGCATAAATCACTTAACCTCTATCTGCCTCAGTTTCCTCATCTATAAAATGGGTATCACAATAGCCCCCACCTCCCAGAGTTGTGAGGATAAAATGAGACAATATTTGTAAAATGCTTTGTAAACCTTAAAAAACTATAAAATGCTATTATTATTTAGGGAAGCTAAGCATTTTAAGACCTGAGAAAGGAGTACAAGCTAGGTATGGGGAATAGCTTGTACGAGATCACTGAGTCAGAGGATGGAATGTAAAATTTCAGGATCCTCAGGTAATCCAGTTTCATTAGACTATAGATGTTGTGAAAGAGGATAATGTGAAATAAGGCTGAAAGGGTAGTTTAGAGCCCAATTTTTAAAGGACTTTGAACATGAGGATAAAGCAGTTTTTATTGTATACTCGAGGCAATGAATAGCCATTGAAGGTGTTTAGCAGAAGAGTGATGATATGGTCAGAACTCTGCCTTAGGAGAATAATTTTGCCAGCTGTATAGAGTATGGATTTGAACAACAGAAAAAAGAAAAAAATAAGACCATTTAGAAGGCATTACAATAATCCAGGAAAGAAGTGTTGAGGACCAGAGAACTGGGTGGATGCCAGTGATATTCTGAAGATGGAATTGGCAAAACTTCTGAGATTGATTAGATATTGGGAGAAGTGGGAAGTGTAGGGCAGGGAGAATGAAAAGTCAAGGTTGATTCTAAGATTCCTAGGAGGATAGTAGTGACCCCAAAAGAAATTGAAAAGAAATTTTAGAAGAGAAGTTTGGGGCAAGGGCATTAACAAGCTAGGAGTTCAGACCAGTTTGGGGGGAAGGCATCAAGATGGGATGAGCTGGAACAAGCAGTAACATGCTCACTTGTTTCACTTTCCATTTGTTCTCATTGTCATAAATGTGTTTCATTTCATTCATTCATTGAATGAATTCTTTGAGGTTACACTGAAGAGGAAAGAGGATCGTATGATCCAACTTGGTAAGTGCATGTGAGCTGAGACACTTATGAGTTATTATTGGAATGTCCATAACCCTAGAGAGGAAAGGGGAATCTAGAATGTACTGAGACTGGGGAAGACTGGAGAGATATTGAAAATGGTAGATGCTGCCTTCCTTGCACAGTGTGTATAATCTGGTAGCTAAAGACTGGGATAGCCAAGTGCATTCACTCATGCCCCATTAAGTGAGGATGCAGGTAAGCTTTGAGTGTTAACCCATATGCCTTAGTACTAGTAAAAACGCTGTCCAGGGGGTGGCTAGGTGGTACAGTGAATAGAGCACCGGCCCTGGAGTCAGGAGGACCCGAATTTAAATCCGGCCTCAGACACTTAACACAAAAACTAACCATGTGACCTTGGGCAAGTCACTTAACCCCCAAAAGGCAAAAAATAAAAAAACTTTAAAAATTAAAAAGCTGTCCTTAGAAGGGTAGGAGAGAAGCTAAATTGTTTCACTCATTAAGTCTACCCATCTCCACAAAGAATAACATAAAATCATAGTAACAGAACTCCCTAGTCAAATCTAAAGCACAGAAACCAGGAAATACATTATGGACAAGGTGGCTCAGAGCTGAGACTTGGAAGATAGTAAGAATTCAGTGTAATGGCATTGAGAAGAAAATGCACACATTCTAGACCACCAAAAGAATACATTTTAGGCATTTTTAAAATAGGGAAATAACATATTTGTATAGTTATGAGTTACAAAGTATTTTATATAAAGGATCATCATTAGGTCCTCCAAATGACTGTGAGGCAGAGAGTATAAGCATTCTCATTTTAAAGAATAGGAATCTAGGCCCAGAGAAACTAAATAACATGTCCAAGGTCATATAGAGAGAAAGTGGCAAAGTGGGAGTTTAAAACTGAGTGCTCTGATCCCTTGTCCTGTGGTGTTTGGAAAACAGAATTCACAAGTTCCAAAATGACCTATCAGAGTGACAGGATAGAAGAATGAATAAAACTAATCCACTAGGGCCTAGACCACAAGCCTCTAAGCTTTTTAAGTTACTCTATCTAGCTACAATTCCTCAGACCTAGTTTAGCCCATTAAGATTCACCCCAGGGCAGCAATCTGGCTAGGTAAGAATTGTATATCCCATATCACAACCACCTATTCTTAAGCTATTTTTGTTTTCTTTTTTTTTTCACTAAAAAAAAAAAAAACTTTTGTTTTTGTATCACCTTCATTTCTAACTACCTACCTCTTTCTCTCTCCCCTTGGCTATTTATAATTATATAGCATTCAATTTGTTGTTTCTGGCAGTTTCCATTTACATTGCTATGGTCGTTGGTTATCGTCTCTTCCTGGTTTTCCTTACTTCGCTTTGCATTAGTTCTGCATTGAGAATAATTTTACATATGTGCATATATCTGTATGTGTCTAATGGGAGCCATATCTAGGGGGAGAAGAGAAAAAAGAGGAAGAAAAAGAAATTTACATGCTAACTTTGTTATATATTTAAAAGAAATAGCAAGTTATACACAATAGATTTTCAGTTTCATACTCAATCTTTTTTCAAACACTACCATGTTATGAAAATGCATGTTTTATGTTAAATTAAAAATAAAACAAGTAAAATTTTGAAAAAAGACTTCCCATTCTTCTCTGAATTATTCTCTATTCCATTCCATTCATGTAGCATAATTTGTTTAGTCATTCTCTAGTCAATGAGCTCCTACTTTGTGTACCATGATTTGTCATGAAAGAAGTGCTACGAATATTTTAGTGTACATGGGAACTTTCTTTTTGTCCTTGAACTCCTTTGGCTAGGTACTTGGAATAGAAACTCTGGGTCAAAGTGTATGGACATTTTGAACTGCCCATCTGTTATCCCTCATTCTTCCCATATGACTAACCTGTATTCGTTTTCAGTCATATATTTCTGTGATGATCTCCGTTATGCTTCTCCTTCTGTTCATTTCTTCACTGAACACAAGCTGCAGCCTCTTTATTCCCATCATGTGACTCTGCTCTCATTTCAGTGGCCCATAGTTTTAATTCTTTGGACACTCTCATTTTCCATTTCTTGCATACAGCATCAACAGATGAATACTGGTGTGTAAAAATGGGGCTTTGCTTGAGAGAGAAGCTTGTGGCCATTGAAAGCACAACATTTACCCCAGCCTGCTTTGACACAGAGATTTTCCACATCAGGAGTTCCCTAAAAGAAAGAAATCACAGGTCAGACCTCACCCCCTCAAAAAAAAATACATATATGCACACAATATAAAATTCATACATGTACTTGTATCTTTATATGCATATATGTGCTTTGTGAGTTTATATTTTTATATGTAAGAGACAATATTGCATAGTGGAGAGACAGCTGGCTTTAGAGTCAGAAAGACCTGCTTCTGATTCTTCTTAGCTGTGTGGCTCTGTACAAGTCCCTTAACCAGATTGCCAACAGTTGTGCAAAGAAGGCAGAATTGTAAAGAGAGCCCCCTTAGTTCAATTGTCTGTCAGGATCTGAAGTCATGTTGTCCTTTTATCTTGAAGTCACTCTATATACAGTGTCTCAAGAGTTTTTTTTTCATTTTTTATTCATTTCCACAATCCCTTTAGTTCCACATTTTCTCCCATTCCTTTCCTCCCCCTTCCCCACCAAGGCAGTATGTAATCCAATATAGGTTCTACGAATATCTTCACACTAAATATTAGTCAAGTTGTAAAGAAGAATTATAACCAATGGAATGAACAATGGTGTCTCAAGAGTCTTAACCAACATCATAAGATGATCCTTGGGTGAACAGCAGAATAGACAGAATGTCTCAGTGAAAAAGTATTTGTTTTGTAAGGATCCTCTGAGAAGTAGTATATTCAATTTTTAAGAAATTCTGGTGAGGTGGGGGGGAAATTATTTTAAAATTAAAATATTCAAATTTTTTTAGTACTTTTATTTTTTCTAATTTTATTTAATTAAAAGCTAAAAATTAAAATGGTCATCTAAACTCTTTAATGGAAGTTGTTGTTCATTTGTTCAGTCATGTCCAATTCGTAGTGACCCCATGGACATTCCAGTGCTGCTCATGAGGTTTTCTTTGAAAAGATACTAGGTTTGCCATTTCCTCCTCCAGTGGATTAAGGCAAGCAAAGATTTAAGTGACTTGCCCCAAGTCACACAGCCAGTAAGTATCTGAGGCTGGATTTAAACTCCGGTCTTCCTGACTCCAGGCCCAGCACTCTATCCACTAATAGCTGCCTCATATTGGAAGCCATACAATATTAATAAAGTAATGTTTAGAAACTCTTGGACTATGAGTGTACAACTGTGAATAGTTGGAAAAAATTGAAAAAATTCATTTGATCTGATTCATTGGCCTATCTACATACCCTGCATGTACAAGAGTTTCAACTTGAGCTCAACAATTTCAACTGGTACTACAACCAGCCTTAAGAATACAGTGAATCATAGTTACTTTTCTTTTCCTATATGTACACAACCAACAAAAGAGAAAGAAAGGCTTCTATGCCATAGAAGAGACTGACACTAAATTCTTTACAATACACTTCACAAGGGATTTTAGTTAGATATCAAAAAAGACCTCATTATAGTGATAGCCCCAAGGTATAGTCTATATACATAATAAAACTGCGTACTTTTGAAAGTCCTAGAGATGAACAAGGGAATGATGATAAAAAATGATGCTAGGACAAATGACCAGGACTCCATATACAATTGATGTTTCATTACTGTTGACAGCTAAGCAAGATGTTGAGAATTATTAGCAAGACAGAAGGTTGAATGGAGGGAGGGAGGGAGGTGGAGGGTAGGAGTGAGACTATAATTAGGAAGAGTCATTATTGGTGAAGAGAAAGTTTTATTGAAGACTGTGGCTTTCACCCAACTTCCACTAAATAGTTGTCCAGAGTTCTAAGAGTCTACTCTGACGGAAACTTTTAGAATTTGCCTGACGCTCCTATTCTGAAAAAGCCTGTTTTAATCATTGGGGGAATGTAATGATTGGGTCAATTTTTTTAAATTTTAAAATAACTTCATTTGCAGCTAGATTTTATATTTTAAAGACATTCTGGATTGAATAAATGTCTCTCAAAATTTCTGGCTGTAACTGGTATAGATAGGTCTAAAAATAGACTTTGGCTTCATTTCAACCAAGACCTTTGACAGATATTTTTCTCTTGGCCTTTGGTCAGTGTATGTGTGAGTTGTATTTGAGATTATAATTGCTTTCTTTTTAGGAACATTTTCAAAGAGTTTCTTGTCTGCCTTAATAAGAAATTCAGACATTCCCTCTTGCTCAGTTCAGTTGATAGCACAGCAAAACCCTCTGTATATTGTCTCATTCTGTTTCTTCTCTAGTGCCCCAATTCCAAATAAGTCCTTCCATAAAAGAGGGGGATATGAATTAGCTCCTGGGAGGTGAGGTTATTTGTATTTTAATTTTAAAAGCAAACATATGGGTGAGGAAGGGTCATGAAATAAAACAACCGGATATTGCAATCCCCTAAAGGTTGGAATCCTGAAAATCAACCTCTGAGACAGACAGAACATGGTATAATAGAACCCTGAACTTGTGAGTCAGAAGGCCTGGGTTTAACTCATGGCATGATATAATGGAAAAACTACACTATTTGGAAGATGATTTAGGGTTAAATCCCAGTGTTTCTATGTATTAGTTGTATGACTTTGGACAAGTCAGTTTCCTCCTCCTTAGAGTGAGGGGATTGAACTAGATAATTTCCAAGGTCATGTTCATATCTAAAGTCTATGATCCTTTAAGATGTGTTAATAGATAATTAATTAATTAATTTTTAAAGTTGCCATCAGATTCCTCATTGTCTTTAGTTTCCATTAAGTCATTTTGCTACGGGTGTCCAGTTTGACCGAGGAGCTCAGGAGAAAATTTCTTAGGAATTTAGTGCTTTCTTTTTGGTGTACAGTGAAAACCATCATCTGTCTTACCAGTCTTGTAACAAGTAACCATCAAAATAGATTCATATAAAGGAGAGAGAATATTAGTCTTTAAGTAACTATATATTCAGCTGTCCTATATGTATTTTATCCTCTTTATTTTTACATATTTTATTTCTATTTTCTCACATATTATTCTTATATATTTACTTGTTTTCTCACCTATTAGAACATAAACTCTTTATGCATAGAGATTATCTTTGTTTCTGTGGTATCGAATGCCATATAACATAGGATTGGGTGGCCTGTGTGTAACAGCCATTAATAGTAAACCTAGAATGCCCTCCTCCATGGCTCAGGGAGACTGGAGTTCTGTCTTTGTGAGAACAGCCATGGTTGGGTGATCACTCCTTTGCTGTGGTATCTTCAAAGGGGTTATGGTTCTTGGAAATATTTCTATCAATCACACACCAGATGTTTGAAGTCTAAAGGTACATCTTTTTTGGTGGGTGTTCAGGATTAAAGCCACTTTACTTGGTCACTGTAAGGGAATTGTTTTGCCCCAGTCTGGAAAGTAACAGCTTAATCTTGTCCAGTTTAGCTTTCACTCCCCACCAAATGCTTTTTACATAAAAAGCAATGATGGATAACAAGCAAGCATATTTATTAAAGCAAGTAGCAGAACAGTATCTGGAGAGTTATATAGATTAGTTTAGTGTATAGAATGCATGACAGGTAAGATACTCTGGGATCCTAGAGTGAAATAAAATCTCAGCTCAAACTAGAAGAGAATACTCACCCTATAAACCCATGCTTACTAGACCCTAGACTTACAGGCACTGGGAATCAATGAATATATTGGGCTGCCAGTTTCCCAATATGCTTTTGGCGAGGAAAGTTCCCCTTCATCCTTCAGAGTTTACACCCTGCCTTTTTTCTCTTCCTCTACTCCTTCTCCCAGATGTCTCACAGTCAATCAGGAACCACATCTCTGTGTACATATGCACCTTCACAGAACTGTTTTTCAGAGTAATTCCTGGGAGTGATAAATGGGAGTGGAGCCATATATTAGTATCCCCAGTAGCTAACCTAATGCTTATAACTGTTTATTGATTTCTGGGTTGAACTGTTAATATGTTATTAAATAATAATACACAACAATTATTTTAAAACATGGTAGTTATGGGGCAGTCAGGTGGCACAGTGAGTAAGAGCACCGGCTCCAGTGTCGGGATGACCTGGGATCGAATCTGGGCTCAGATACTCAGTACCACACTCAGAAATAACTGGCCGTATAACCTTGAGCAAGTTACTTAACCCCATTTGCTTTAAAAAAAAAACATTGTAGTTATAAATAATGACAATAAGTTTTCTTTTTTTAATTTTTGCATCAATGAATATTTACGGCTTTGGTGTAGGTATCATTCTCTTTCCTAGTAAGGTGAAAAAGACAGATACAATGTGGGAAATAAGATGGACATAATGTTCATCAAGAACAATGGCCAATGAAGAGAAATATGGTTCAGGCCCTTGTTGGTGCTATCTCGTGTCCTTTGGATGGCGATTGACCTGAGAATAATTCTTAATTCAGCCATGGAATGAAGGCGACCTTCTAGCCTTGTCCTAGCATGGAACTTTGTCCTGTACAGTTGCTTTGATTCTAAATCAAAACCCATGAGGGAGGGTATGACATGTAGCAAAATGGCTATTCATCTTGCCATGCCATGCCATGCCATATCATGGATTTTGAAGAAGGATTGAAAGAAGTTTGTTGGAATGGTAGGTAGAAATTAGAAATAAAAATGGAAATAAAGCAAAAAATATTTAGAAAAACCCTGGAGTGTCAGTCTATTTAACTGGTGATTTACTTGATACCAACCAATTAGTGTTTACAACAAAGTGTGAGCCATTTCTGGAGAATTTTCTAAATTGTTTTTGGGTGACAAGATACATTTTTCAATGAAATAATTTTGTTAAAAAAAATAAAACTGATTGTAATTTGTGCACCTAAAATAATGAAATGCAGTTTTAAAATATCATATAGTTTTGTCTTTAAATACTAAAATTTGAGGATAAAACAGAGTGCATAAAGATGCACCTGTATTAATTATCCTTCATTATGAAGGCAGTGTTGATTCCAGAGTTGTTTACATTAGTATAAAAAAAATACACAAAAAAAACAGGTGAGACAGGAAAATAGTTGGAGGACTGGGAATATGAAAAGATAGAAGACCAACCAATGGCAGAAGCTACCAGGAAGGAGGCTCTTTCCTTAAATCTGTGCAAGCATGAGTTAAAAGAGGCCCAAATGAGTAGAAAATCAAGGAGTGTGTAACCTAACTTGTAGTGAGCCCATATGCCTTGAAAATGTAAATGGCAAATTTGAATGGAATCCTAAAATTGAGAGAATTTTAGAAGTGTGTGCAATATTTGACATTCTGTCTAACTTTTCTCTTCATGTGTCTCCCTCCATTTTTCTTCCACAATTTCCTTCATAGATCATTTTAAATATTCTATTCTTTTTAATTTTCCCAACTATTTTTATTTACTCTTAGCTTTCTCACCCCATGCTGTAGTCCCTTTTTTCTTCCACATGGACATGGCTGACCTTGGGAAATACACCATTTTCCTAAACCACTTGTAAACTAAACATAGTTTCACATATATAGCCCTTTTTTTCTCTTTTTCTTTGTGTGTTGAAAAGTTTATGACTTTCTATTTTCAAAAAAATAAAAGCACAGTAGAAGGGAAAATATGAATGACAAAAAGGAAATATACCACTTTCCATTCATTCAACTTAGAAAAGAGAAGCATTTTTCTGAGAGAGGTCTCCTGAGACCTGGGTTCTAATCATATCTATTACTAATTAATTGTGTAACTATGAGTTAGTCACTTTCCCCTTCTGTGTCTTAGTTTCCTCATCTGTAAAATGAAAGTGATCACCAGATTATCCTGATGGATCTTTTAGAGCTCTTAATATGCCTTGTTCTCTTGTTAACTTTCACTAATTTGATTTTTTAGAACTGACTTCTTGCATCTTAAAGCTTCCAGCAAGGAGACTGCTGTGAGACTTCATTGTTCTGCAGAAATTTGGGGATCAAAATGGGAAAATGAGGAATGGTTTTCCATCTCTTTTGGTTTATATATTCAACAGAAGCCCAGTATGTAAACTGGCAAGGGTCTTCTGGAATAAGTGGCATTGAATACCTTAACAGCATCAGCTCTGAGATTAGCTGGTGCAAAAACAGCATGATCTACCTTTCTGAATGGCAGCCTGCATTCCACTTTTAGGGGGGAAAAGATGCCCCAGAGGCATGGGGAGAGAACAGAGAGGTAGCTTTTTTAACTGGATTTGTTGCCCCTCTCCCTTTTGACTTATTCACAGCTAGAACAACAACAAAAAAAAAGAACCCAAAACCAAGACCAAAGTCCTGCAGATAACAGTCCTTTCTAATTATGTTTTAAGCCCAAACATTAAAATTAGAATCCTTTTGTGCACAATATGCCAGTTTTCCATCCTGCCTTAAATTGGCATTTTGGATTGTGTTTCTCTCCAACCAGTGAAGAGCTTCAGCAGAGAAGGAAGGAGGCAGAGGGAGAGAAAGAAAGAAGAAGCAAGAGAAATTCTAAATGATAACCTTTGAATGGTGCAAGTTCAATCCCTAAAACAAAAAGCCGAATCTTTTTTTCCCCTCTAAATAATGTGCTCTCCAGCTTCACCTCTCATCCTGAGAAACATGAAAGGAAAAGTAAAAGAGGTGACCCAAATCACAGAGTTCCTTTGATAGAAGAAATTCAGCTGTTTTGAACACTTACAATCAAAGGAAGTGGTTTCCCTAATTACATGAACTATGTGAAATCTCTCAGAATAGCTCTTCCACCCCAGGATTCCTTGCACTTTAGAAGTTTGCATAAAAGCTCACATGGAGAATCAGATGCAGAGTGTTTGATTCAGATTTTATTAGGCAGAAGTGTGCCGACATCCATCGCGTATAGTTTGTCGCTTGGCTGCTCAGGTTTGGACCA
Organism: Petaurus breviceps papuanus; assembly: GCF_028583685.1. Lineage (NCBI taxonomy): Eukaryota > Metazoa > Chordata > Mammalia > Diprotodontia > Petauridae > Petaurus > Petaurus breviceps. Next base: position 568,830 of record NW_027187340.1, read on the forward strand.
CTATACCTGGTTTTGATGTAAATGTCTTTCAGACCTGAACTATTAAGATCTTTGTTCAATCTTTTTCTTCTAAGAAGTGCCCTTTTTCAGAGACTGTGGCAATGAAAATATTCAGAAAGTTCTTCCACCTGATTCATTACCTGAATTATAAAGACTACTTGGTATTATGTTTTTGCAAATCTTAAAGAGGAAAATAAAATCTTCTGTGTGTATGTGCATGTGTGAGTGTTGGGGAGATGTGTTAATATTAGATTTTATCAAACTCTTAATCACACAAAATGTGTAGAGTTTTTGTTATTATCTTAAAAGTAGAAGTTTAAAACCTAAAAATACATGTCCTGAATATTTCTCTTGCTGTGATCTGGAAGAAACCAGAAAATTGAGAGTAGGAATCTGCCAAAACACTTGCCCCAAAATTCAATTCAATTCAACGAGCATTTATGACTACATTAAATCTTTTGTATTTTGACAGCCACCTTGGTATTGAGGCATACTGTGTTGTGCAGGTGTGTAAAGATGAGAATTATAAATACCCCAAGTTCCCTGTTTAGTGAGGCAGGCGTCAGTATGGAGGTGGGAAAAGACAGAAGCAGCAATTTTCATTAAGATGTCAATTTAAGAAGTAATTTTTTCCCCTCTGAGCAAGTCATTTTGATATGTTGTTCCTGTAAAAGGAATCAAGGAACATTTTCCAATAATAGAAATGACAGTGTGCTTTGCCTAAAATTCCTTTAAGAATTTTAGTGACAGATATTTTGCTCCTCCTGTATTGTTATTAAATGTGCTTATAAAATTCTCCAGGTCGTAAGAAGCAAATGACCATAATCCATGCCAAAAGGAAAGGTTTTTTTTTTTAATCCAGTGATTGTTGTAGTATTCTGAGTTTATAACATTTGTATAACACACTAATGCTTAAACTGTCAACAAAAATACAAATGTCAAGAAAAAAATCATAGCTTTACCAACCCACAAATTTGATTTATCAGTTTGCCTGGGATTCTTCCTTTTCTTATTCAAGTCTCATCCTGGGAAAAGTGCCATATTAATGTGAATACAGACATTGCAGGTGTTTTCAGCTTTAAAGAAGAACTTTAAATTGTTTTTTATTTGTGAATAGCTTATCTTTTTCACATTCTGAACTTCAAATTATATATTGCCAATGTTCTGTGGTTGTATGTATTCCTGGAGGTGGTTACTAGTAAGAAAGGGGAGATAATGGGAGAAAAGAGAGTGGTAAAAACAATTTGAAGAATGATAAATGCTAGGTGGGATAGGTAGAGATTTATATAGAATATTGACCACAGATTTGTTCTCCTAACATACTGAACTGATATTTTATGTGATAATCAACTTCCTAATATCTTCCTTTTTAGCCATGCGTAGTGATACAAGCCTGTAATTCCTGTTACTGGGGAGGCTGAAACTGATAGAATGTTTGAGTTCAGGAATTCTGAGCTTCAGTAGACTAAGCTAATAGGTTTATGCATGTATGAAATCTACCACTGATATGGTGAGGATGGGGAGGAGAACTGGTTGTCTAAGAGGAGCAAATAAGTACAGGTCAGAAATGGAACAGGTCAAAGCTCCCATGTCGGTCAGTGGGGTTGAGCCCGAGTGACTGCTGTACTTGCAGCCTGAATGAGATAAAATAGACCCACTATTAAAAAAATGTCTTTTATTCATGAAATTTCTCATTTTAAGAGAGAAGTTTACCTATACTTGGAAAGTTGTGTCTGTATGAACATCTCAGTATTAATAACAAATGGTCATTCTGCTTCTTCTCTTTTCCATAATACTTAACAGCTAAGGACAGGCTGTCCCTTCAATTATAGCTCAATGTGTTTTAGGGCAGGGACATATCTAAACCATCTTAGATAAAGAGGCATATATCTTTTATTAAAATTCTTCAATTTCTCTTGGCAGTAAATTCTACAATTAGTGTCACCAGAAAATTCCTTTTAATTTCTAATTTGAGTTTCTTTAATAAAATTCAAACTCGAACAGTAATTCATAACCTAATTCCATTGTACTTCCCTCAGTAGGAGTGTCTGACAATATCCCTTCATATCAAATGTGTAAGGATTAATAAAATATTTAAAATCATATTATAAAATGGCATGCTGAATTATGTGTTTAAAAGCACTTATCACTAAACCATTAAACATATCTGTTAGTGAATTGCTTCTCACTGACTTCTCTTAGGCCAAATAATCTCATTTGAGCAAATCTTTCCAACTCTTTTATTTTTTTATTTTGGATCATTGCCAAAAGACTCAAAATATTCCAAATTATTCTAATTTTTAAATTCTTTTCCATGTATAGGATCCCAAATTAGATAAAGTAGTAGAATAACTGTTCTGAAAAGTATTTTTTATATCTGCATTAGTTTGGTTTACTCAGTTCATTCATTCATTTAGTCATTCACTAGTTCAATAAACAATCATTGGCCTAGACTTTCTGGGAAATAAATAAAAGAAATTAGACCCAATCTTTTCTTTCAAAGAATTTATAGCCAGGTAGAAGTTACTCAGCCAGGAATAGGTTACTTACATAATTAACTCTAATATAAAGTAGATTATATTGTTACAGGAGTGGTTTTAACAAATGTCCAGATAGGAGGAACAGAGTGCCTCCAATTTGTGTGTGTTTGGTGGAGTTGGGGAGGGGAAGTGGAAAGGGAGGAAGGAATCAATTCCTGGAAGAATTACTATTTGTATTGTGCCTTGAATATAGGTAAGGTTTAGTCAAACAGAATGGTGGAGAGGGAGTACCTTCTAGGAAGTGGGAATGGTGTAAGCAAAGACATAGAAGTGGGAAAAGATGTACATGTAGTCAGTAAATCAGTCAATAAACACTTTAGTACCTGCCATGTTTCAAGCACTGTGTTAAGTGCTGGGGATACAAAAAGAGGCAAAATGTAGTTCCTCAAGGAGCTCATAATTTAGTAGGGGAGACAATAAGTAAAAAAATATGTGAATGTATTTTTGTTATTTTTCTGTTGTGTATGATTCTTTATGACCTAATTTGGGATTTACTTGGCAAAAATACTGGAGTGGTTTGCTATTTCCTTCTCCAGTTCATTTTATAGATGAAGAAACTAAGGCAAATGGGGTTAAGTGACTTAGCCAAGGTCACCGAGTTGGTGTTTGAGGCTACATTTGAACTCAGGAAGATGTCTTTCTAATTCTATATCCAGCATTCTGTCCATTGTGCCACCTAACTGCCAATCTCTCTCTCCCCTCCACCCCCACACATAGAGTGTGAGAGAGACAAAGAGAGGCCATAATCAAAAGAGGTAAGGCACTAGAATTAATAGAGATTTAGAAAATCTTCCTATAGAAGATGGGATGAATACACACATGTATATATACATGTATGTATGTATATGTACATGCACATGTATACATGTATGTATGTACTTGAGCAATAGCAAATAGTTCGGTTTGGTTGGAGTAGAGGATGTATAATCAGCCATTTAATCAATAAGCATTTATTAAGCACCATTTATGTGCCAGGCTCTATGCCAAGTGCTTGAGATACACAGAAAGGCCAAAGATAGCTCCTTCTCTCAAGGAGGTCTCAGTCTAATGAGAGAGAAGTCTAGAAATATAAGTTGAGGTCACTTTGCAGAGGGCCTTGAATGACAGGCTAAGATATTTAGGCTTTATTTTATGTGCTGTGAGGAACCATTGAGAAAGAATGAGGAACCACAGAAAGGGAAGGATGAGAAACCAAGAGAAAGAAGGTAACATAGTTATAGTTGTGCCTTAAAGAGACTGATCTAGCAGAAGAGTGCAGTTTTATAGGGGTAAGATATTGGAGATGGGAATTCCAGGTAGGAGACTAATCATAATCAAAGCAAATTAGGGCTTGGAATAAGATAATGACAACAGCAATGGAGAAGAGGATATGGGTGCCAAGGATACAATAGAGGCAGAATCAGCAGGACATGGTAACGATATGTATGTAGGGATAAGTAAGAGAAAAAAGCTATTTCCGTGGCATTTTTATATTTTAAAAAAACCTTTGAAAATAATTATAAGGATTCTTTTAGTTCTAAATCTGTATTCATCCTGTATTACCTTTTAAGCTTTAATAGTTTAAACCCTGCACTAAGACTTTTGGCATACCCTGTATAACACTACGCTATGATACCGATGTTTATCTTGTCTTTTGTGACCCTGAACTCTTTCTACACCACGAATACTTACTACATTTATCTAGATTGTACATAATCTAACTTGAGTAGTTTTAAATTGATACCTATTATTCCTGTTGTCCAAAATGTCCAACATGCAAACATCTTTATTTAAAGACTATTAATGATAACATTAATTATATGATAAAGTTTGAACACAGTGTAATACTCTCCAGCCCAAACCCCTTACTTCTCTCTATACATTCTTTCACAATCCTGAAAGATTTTGTTTTGTAGCTACAGTCTTGAATTTATTTGGATAAATCATGTTTCCCTCTGGTTTTTCCACTATTTATTTTAAAAGTAAATTTTATCAATGTTTGTGCTGTTGGCAAAAAAGACAGTTTATTTTATAATTTTCAAAAGTAACATTATATTTGATAGTTTTGATCTGTTATTCATTACTTTATATGATTTTATTCATTAAAAATTTAGATTTTTCTATCTCTCTGATACCATTATATTTATATACTTTTAGTGAACTGGGGAGAGGTAGGGAGAGGAAGGGGCACAGGGGGTGAAAAGGAAGAGGGAGGGAAAGTTGGTGGGGAAAGTATAGGGAGAGGAAGAGAAAGGAAGAAAGAGAGGGGGGAGATGGAGAGAAAAAACTGGATTTGCAAAACCTTCATAAATACCTAGGTTCTTTATTGACATACAGTAGGAGTTTAATAACTATTGGCACCTAACTTCACAATGCTTTATTTTCCTTACTTATGGAGTTAAGATAGTTTTCTATGCCTACCAACCTCTTAACAGCTACATAAGTCACATACTCAAATGAATCTGTATCTTATTGATGTGGGTAGACCCATATAAAGAAAGCAGTCCTCTATGCCTTGTTATGCAGTACTTGTTCATGTCCTCTCATAAATTGGCTAAAAAGGGCCCACCCAATGTTCTGAGGGTCTTCCTTGGACTTTGTCTTAATATTGTAAATATACCAGTAAAGCACCTGGGTTATCCAGCATTCATCTCTCATTCTTGTCTAGTGATTAGTTTATCTTCTTTATTACTCATAAATTTATTTGATAATATCCTTTATGTCATTTCTCCTTAACTAAATAATAAGGAAATTCCATGTTTATGGTACAGTTTTTGCAATACCTACCATAGAACTCCATTGCCTTTTGGGTAATCTTTATTTCCAATTCTATAAGAATTGTTTCCAAAAGCTAACTAAGTCTGTAGTATCTTCTAACTAAGATTCATAATCATGAAAAAGAATTTGGTATAACTATCCATAATGGGAAAATTAAGTGGATTGAGAATGCATATTATCCATACTTTTTGATAGCAACATTCTACCTATGCCATGTGGCAGTGGCACATGGAATACAATCATCTCCAAAGAATTAAAGACAATTATCACCTAGAGAGCAGTGAGAAGGTACATGATGAATGTGAGTGGGCACCATGGTTTCTCATGTACCCAGCAAGTAATGCTAAAGAAAAACAAGAATGAAAGATGTAATCAAGTAGCCATTTGATGGGAAGAAAAAATGGGCTGGTAATGTGGCAAAGGAGAAAGATATTAGGTAGACAACCGTTGTGTTCCACACATATTCCTCCCAATGTCAAGCAGAAACAGAAAGGGCCACCAGAAGGTTGGATAGACTCCCTTTTATGGTGAACTGATGGTGGGACATGGACAGGAATGAGTTAAGATCTCCATCAATGAAGGAACTTCCAAATCAGTGACTGAGAATGTGAATATTATGAGGTAGTATGCAATAACGCAAAGACATTGGACTTGATATTCATAGACCTGAAGTTCGTGTCACAGCTCTAACAGTTGCTAGGTATATGATTGTGGGTGAGTCCTTTTACCTTTAATTTCCTCATAGCTAAAATGAAGATGATAATATTTGGAGTACCTACTTCACTTGGTTTCTCTGGGGAAAGCATTTTATAAATATCAGCGTTTATAAATGTGAGTTATTACTATGATTATTACCCAATTAAACTCTAGCCTTTATTTTGTTAATGAAAAATAAAGGTTCATAAATTCCTCAAATGCACTCTGTGGCCCCCTCCATGCAAATGATCATATTTAACTCAGAAAAGAATACATCAGACTTAGAGCTGGAAAAAATGACTAAAAGACTTGATGATGTATCCATTTATCAGCACAAACAATTGCTATATATTTCAGCTAAGAAATTCATTGAGCTAATCTTTATGCCTTTGAGTCCTCTGACTCCCCCTGCCCCCCCATCCAACTGTATAAAACATGTACAGTTTTCATTTTACTTTGCTAATATTGCATATGATTTAATGGATTTAACATGTCCTTAATTAGATGACAGTTGGCTTCTTCTGAAAAGAAACTTAAGATTCTTGTGGTATCCTGGGCATGAAAATCATTGACCCTTATTACTAAAACTTTATGGTAAGACGGGCAGGATAGTAAAGGACTTTCAGTGTGGGCTGTGATGTGAAGATCTAACTTTCTCTCCACCCTGTTATCTTTAGTGACCAAAATTGATACTTTGATTACTTGACATTTATTAAACATCTCAACTCCTTAGTATTGTAAGGTTGATGGCAGATCTGACTTGTGTGATTACTATATATACTTTTCTGAGAGAAGGTGGCAAAGCTGGGCTTATTTACATCTGGGAACTGAAAGTTGATGGGGGGAAGGGAATATTCCTGTCCCCATGCCTACAGTATTGCTGTCCTTCCTTCTGGTATGGGGGTTGCTCTACCCTGTGTCATTGGGAGGCTGCCATCATGGTATGGTTAATGGGCTGATTGGAAAGGGATAAGAAGTTGGACTTGTCTCATTCTACATGCCACAGTTTGGCAGATTTGGCTCCAGCCCCTTTGGCTATAGTGCTTCGGAAACATCAGATCCCAGCTGGGAGCAGGCGCCTTAAAAATAGCTTATCTCAGTCTGATGCCCATAATACTCAGCATGGCACTCTGCTGGAGGTGTTTAGGAAATAGTGATAGTTGCTCACAAGGTTAAGTAGGGATGCCTTCTGAAAGTTCAATTAGTATTCCTGATTCCACTCTGCCTTTTTCTTGCCTTTTGATGTTAGTTTACCCAGATTCCTGACCAGGCAGCTAATGTTAAAGAGATATGAGGAAAGAGATGTATTCATGAGTTCAAGGTCATGGTCAGCCCCTATACTTATCAGTTATCTTCTATCTCATAGCCTCAGGTATAATGTTTTTCAGCTAGATGTCTTGAAAACGTGCAGTTTTTTTTTTTGTTGTTGTTGTTCATGGGGGGTTTTTGTTTTGAGGGTTTGTTGTTGTTTTTGTTCTGGGATCTTTGATATCATTAAAGTTATGAGAATCCCCTCTACTTATTTGTCTTTTATCTGTACCTCATTGTAAGTGAGCAAGCAAGAGGACTATGGGAGTAGAATACAGTATATACCATAAGACATGGTTGATATGTTTCTTTGCTTTGCTGAACTCTTTTTCTCTCTTTTTAATCTTTCCTATAAGAGATGATTTCCTGTGGGGAGGAGGGAAGGCAAAATAGCATCAGTGGATATATGAGAAATAAAGGTGAGGTGAGAATAAAGTATATTGATTAAAAACAAGATTTTAAAAAGGGAAAGTTGCCGGAGGCACTTAAAGGTTAACTAACTGGTGGGATGGTAATTAGTATGCCAGAGGCAGCACTTGAACCCAGGTCTTTCTGATGTCAAGGTCAGCTCTTTATAGGTCATCACACTGCTGTGTGACCTTGATACCAAGGTCATCCCACTGCCTTCAGAACTCATCACTGCTACTAGAAAAACACTTCATGACCTTGAGTTGCCAGCATTGCATTTGAATACAAAGGGCATCCCAGTGTTTCTGTAATTACTTTAAATACTTAACTCAGCAAACAGAACAAACTACTTTCTCTTAGCTAAGAGGAAGAAAAACTGAAAACCTGTGACTGACAGGAGCATCAATAGAACTTACTGGAAAAGGATCATAGTATTGTCCTTGAGTGAACTGTAGCACTAAAAGCTAATGGATGGAAAAGAGAAGTAGAGGTCCTGTCCCATCAAATCTTGGTTAGCTTTGAAAATTCAATAATCAATGATAGGGCTAACAACCTAGATTCCTAATATGGATACTGTCACTCTTAGGTTTTCAAAGTCCTTTACATATATTATCTCACTTTATCCTCACAACAACCCAATGGAGGAGGGACATTTACTTAGAATTTTGAAGAATTAAACTTGTTAAATTCAGATATTCTTTGCATAGAATTTTCTTTTCTTTTGCTTTTGCTTTTTGGAGGGGAGAAAGTAGGGCAATTGGAGTTAAGTGACTTGCCCAAGGTCACACAGCTAGTTTTTTGTGTTAGGTGTCTGAGGCCAGATTTGAACTTAGATCCTTCTGACCCCAGGGCAGGTGCTCTATTCACTGCATTACTTAGCCTCCCCATAGAATTTTCATATTTCATGATGCCACAGTGGCTATGATATTATCTAATTAGACACCGTGTCTAATGATGAAGTGATTGTTTAATTGCTCATCAACTCCTAGACCCTTAGGAGTAGGGTCTAAGGCAGGCCTGCATCACATACAACCTCATGGGCTGCTTATGGCTGCCAAAAGATTTTGGGTGGCCCAGGAAAAATGTAGGGTTGCCATTGTCCACTCTCCTGTTTGTCACATGGCGTGAAGCAACCAACCATCACTAGTAAGTCTCTAGTCTAACTTATCTGTAGTCCAAAGAAGTTTACATGTTGTGAAGGTCTGGTCTAAGGGTAGGACTTTAAAGATCTAGGCCAACTCCTTCTTTTTACGTAGAGGAAGACTAGGGCCTAAAGAGAGAAAGTAACTTGCCTATAGAGGCCATAATTAATGGCAATTTATTGACTTCAGATCTAGTACTCTGTCCGCTCTACTAGATTCTCTCAACATTACTGTACTGCTCTTACTATACTCTTCTTTAGCTTGTAACTCCAGGTCTTCTTTGTAGAACTTTATTGACATTGGCACCAGAACATCATAATAACTTTGCTTGTTCAGTTTACCCTTATATGACCTTTCTCCCCTAGCAACATGCAGCTTCATCATCATTTGAATTTTTTCTTCTGTACAGTTCTGCCTCTCTCCACTCCATTTACCATCTCACCACTAAAGATCACCATGTAACAACTATATGAATAGACTTACATGCCCTTTCCAGTAGGGGTGTACTTAAAAAATCTTGAATTCTCTATTGGTGATCTGTGTTCTCTGTTAAGAAGAAGACCTCATGTCCTTAAGGCCTTAAATACCTTGCTCTGCCTGGTTATGTATCTTTCACCTGCCCTTGACTTCAGGATAGATCCTGACATTAGTTTGCCTAACCTGCTCTACCATTTTCAAGTTTGGCCCTGCTAATAGTGCGCCCATCATGCTTTGGTAAGATCAATGAATCATTATTGTTTTCCAGACTTTTCCAGGATCAACATTTTACAGAACAGGCTTCCTTAAACATCCCTTTAATCTCAAACTGCAAGAATGTGAGTGATGTGAGGGATGATTAAAATGTTGGGAATGCATTATTTTCTTTGCTACAAATAGCTACATGTTCTCATACACATGCCAGTTCTTGTTGGCATCAATTGATGGTGCCCAGAGTGAGGATGGCTGCAGACATAATCTTTGATAATCATGTGACTCTTGGGTCCTTGAAAAGATCATAAAATTCTAGAGGGGAAGATCTTAGAAGATACTTAGCTCAACTTCAATCTCAGTTGTGAATCCAGTCTATAACAGCATTTCCAGCTGCTGGTCACCTAGCCATTCCTTCAAGATCTACATGAGGGGAGGGATAATATCTTCTGAAGCAGATTATTCTAGTAGTGGGCAGCTCTAATGACTGTCCCTTATACTCTGTTCACTTTCATGCACTGATACAAGTTCTCCCCTCTGAGGCTAATTGAGATCTGAACACAGTATACTCTAGATGTGGTCTCACCAGAACAAATATCAGAACTCTTACCCCTCGCATTCTGGAAATTCTGTTTTTATTTATGCAGCCTGAGATCATAATAATTTTTAGGCTGCCATTTTGCAGTGCTAACTCATCAAACTTAGACAATAAAATCTTGAGGACTTTTTAACATGTTTTCTACCTTACATCTCCCCCATTTTATACCTATGCAATTGACTTTTCCAGCCCAAAGACTGACTTTACTTCAAGAATATGTGATTTTGTTTGTGCAAGTATTCATTCTGCCAAGATAGGAGAGTTGTGATAAGTGACTTAGTAGACAATCTTTAAGAATTCCTGTGATCTGTGATTTATCATTCTGGACCAACCTGTCAATGAGTCTCTTTGAATTTAACCAAATTGGTCCTCAAATGACAGGCTTATAATCCACAACAGAGCTTATATTCAAGTCCTTTCCAAACTGGTAGTACCTACCAGAGGTTGTACTTCCCTGGAACAGCCTTTAAGGACAGTACAATGTACAGTAAGGGTCTACAGTACAATGAAGGCTCAAAATAAAGCTTTATTGGGGAATAGAACTTTACAATTAGCCTCTTCCTCTCCAATCACTGACCTTCTTGCCTTTCTTTAAGTCCTAACTAAAATCCCACTTTCTACAAGAAGCCATCCCCAACCCCTCTTAATTCCTAATGCTTTCTCTCTTTTACTTATCTACTATTTATCCTGTATATAGCTTGCTTTATATAGATTTGTTAGCATGTTGTCTTCTCATTTAGATTGTAAACTCCTTGAGGACAGGGACTGTCTTTTTCCTTTTCTGTATCCCTGGCACTTAGTACGGTGCCTGGCATATAGTAGACACTTAAAGTTCATTTTCATTTTCCATCTTATTAGCTTTAATCTATTCCTCTAACTGTTGAAATTTTTTTCCCCCACTTCATTCTCAGATTTGGTAAGCATGCCTTTACGTCTTCTCCAAAATCATTGATATAAATGTTTACCAGGACCAAAGAGAATCCCACTGTGTCACTCCTCCAGGGAGCTTCTGTTACTGAAATAAGAGTTTGCATTCAGTTTTTTTAACTGATCCCACATCTACCTATTATTGCCTATTCACCATCTCATATGCAAGTCTTTAGACATTTGCTAGATTCCTTCCTGAAATACAGACATATTATGCCATGGTATCAGTAAGCTTCTCAAGACAGGAGCTTCTTTTCATCCTATAAACCAAGTACTTTGCACAATTCTTGGAACATAGTAGGCACTTAATAAATGCTCGGTGGTTGATTGTCTGATTGATGGCATTACCCTGAACTAGAAACCCTGCCCAAAGGAAGTGAGGTCCATATTTTTTTTTTCCTTTTTTTTTGGAGGGGGAAGGCAGGGAAATTGGAGTTGTGACTTTCCTAAGGTCACATGGCTAGTTTTGTGTTAAGTGTCTGAGGTCATATTTGAACTCAGGTCCTCCTGACTCCAGGGCCAGTGCTCTATACACTGTGCCACCCACCTGCCCCAAGTGAGGTCCATCTTGAATGACTTTATCAATTCTTGCTAACTCTTAGTAATCACTTCTTTTAAGTGCTTACAAATCATCTCATTAATAATTCATTCCACAATGTATTAGCAATTAGTGTGAAAACTTACTAGTCTCCAGTTTGAAATATTTGCCTCTGTAAAAATGAGGAAAATGTTCACCTGCCTCATAGCCTGCTGTCCACAATGCCTCAAACATTATAGGCAATAGTTCAACAATCTCACTCAGTGCATCTAAGACTAGTCAATTGAACTAACTGAGGGCCGCTAGGTGCCCTCTTATCTTCTGCATTTTAAAATTTCTTTTAAACTATTTTTGTTTTATTATCAATATACATATGCACTTTGCAATGTAGAGAAAATTATAAAATTAGAGTTACATAGTTCTGCCTTGTCTTCTTTCTTCACTATCATCTTCCTATACATTTGAAGCAGAGGATTCAGTGGCTTTTATGGAAAGAAAATAAGGAGGTATGTGCTGGAACCAGCTCTAACTGACTTGTGAGCATCAATTGTTAAATTTTCATTGTGAGCATTAACACCTTAGAAATTGGAAATGGTTTCAAATCTAGGCTTAATTTATTGTTTTATTGATTGCCAGGATTTAAGTAAGTGTTAATAATGAGGATTAAACTTAAAAGTATGTGTGTATCCTTATCCCTACCTCTCCACCTATCCAGCCTGGTGTTAAACATTTACCAAATTACATCTCTGTTACTTGATAAATATTGCTTGGGTTCAGTAGGAGTGTAGTAGAGGTTTAGGTAATGAAATCATCACTAGGTCAGAGGCCTGCTGATTATAGGATAATAACAATCTTAGTAACTGGCATTTATATTGAACTTTAAGGTTGGCAGAGTGCTTTCCATCCATTACATCATTTGAGCCTTAGAATACCCTTGATTAAAAGTATGGATACTTGGGCTCTAGTCCTATATCCACCAGTTTCTATCTTTGTGATCACAGGCAAGACATTTAATCAATCTGAATATCAATTTCCGCAGTATAACATGTGTGTTTTAACTAGATGATTTTTAATGTACCTTCTTGCCCTAAAATTCTACAACTTTTGAAAACGTTCTGTTAGAGACAGAGAAGGCCAGGAAGACTGATGGGCTAGGCATATCTCAGCCAGCTGGTGGGTCAGTTGCTGTATCTGTTGACTAGTTGGTATTAACTCTCAGTCATCAAGTGGATGAAAGCCATAGTGGGGTCTGATCAAAATTAGGGAGTGACTGATCAATGTAGAAGTAAGGAGAGTGGGATCTATTTACTTAGCTTCAACTGGACCTAGTTTTGAGTGAGAACAGGGATATAAAGAGCAGACATAATAGGATCTTGTACCAGGAGCTTCAGAGACAGGCCTAAAGGGTAATTATGGATGGAAAGCAAAGCAGAAAATAAGTCAGAGTCATTGTGACCATACAAGTCCACAGAGTTCCAAGGATGGAGTTGCTTTGACAGAGCAGAGTGCTCAAGGCTGGAGACAATCAAGAGACCAAGATCTGCTTTCATATGTTGGTTGCTTTTTACTCCGCCATCTTGGCTCTCCCTCATGTTTGTTGCTTTTTAAAGAACCTTCTGGTAACTCTGGCTTGAGCATTTGGGTTATCTGGGTCTTACGGCAGAATCCTCAGGAACACAGATAGAGAAGAGAAGAACATTTCCAGATCACTGGAGCAGGGTCCTAGCTAGCTTATACATCCTGATAGAGTAGATAAGGGCAGAGGTATCAGACAGTCCTCTGGTTTGGACAAGGAAAGTAGGTGAATGTCATTGGAGCTGATAAGAATGAGATACAAGAGCTAATGTGTTAGTGTGGATCCCCAGATATTAGGAACTAGCCTTTGTTTCCCCTGAGACTCTACTCAGACCTAGTCTCTTTAATTGTGGGCAGACTGGAGCAGTGTGGGCTGAATATGATAGTATAGTTTAGTGAAGTCTTACTTTGTCTAAACAACCATACTCTATCCAAAGAAGTTTATTTAATTAGATGGGTGTCAGTCTGCATGGAGGTCTCTAGTAGTAAATAACAGCTGTTTCTTCAGCCCTGTTCTACTGAAAAAATAAAATCTTATCAGTGATTTGAACAAACCTATAGAAGGCAGTCCTATCAAGTCTACAGATGACACAATGACAAATAGATGATAATGGCAGACAGAAAAAAGATGAATTTTAAAAGAAGCTGACAGGTTAGAATGAGGGACTACAGCAAGATAAAAGTGAAAGGGATATGGAAAGGTTTTGTGTTTAGGCTTTAAAAAAAACCAATTACTCGTGTAACTGATAGAAGAGAACTGGCTTCACTTCATTTCAACAGCCATTAATATAAAATAAAACATTCTGAGGTATTGAGTTGAAAAATATGCACAATTTGAGCCAATAAGGTGCCTATTCAGTGAGAGCACTGAATAAGATATAAAGTTTTACTTTAGGAAAAACAGGTTCCTGCCCTCCTATATTTTGTAGCCTAGTAGGGGAGATGATATACACTATACAACCCAAAAGAACTAATATTTGGCAGTGGTGGGGGGAGGGGAGTGAATGATTAGGGAGTGAGTGATCAATGTAGAAGGAGGGGGAAGGCTGTTACTGGTTGAAAGAAGAAGAGTGAGGAGGTTGGCTAACAGTTCAGGGAGTAAGTTCATTGAATTATTCTTTAAGGGATGAGAAGGATGACATTTCAGGCATAGGAAAAATTATGAACAAAGGCACAGAGGTGGTAAATTATTGGAGTCTAGCAAACAGGGAAGAAAGTTATATGAAATAAGACTAGAAAGGTAAGGTGTTATGAAATTCTGTCGGGTCTTGAATACTAGGAAAGGGATAATCTACTTTATTGAGACAAAAGAGAGCTACTGAAAATTTTTGCAGAGATGAGTGATATGAGCAGACCAAAGTATAAGTGTAATTTACCTGGATAAATTGGAAGGGGACAGTTTGGAAAAGCGTTGGATTAGGAAAAAGAGAACCTGAATTCAAATCCCAGCTTGATCTAGTCACTTCATTTCTCTTAACTTTGATTTCCTCATCTATGAAATAAATGAGGTAGGTGAGATAACTTCTAGGGTTCCTTCCAGTTCTAAATATATGCTCTTATAGGGAGAAAGTATAGTTGGGAAGATACTTTAGTGGGATGTTGTAAAAGTACAAGGAACTGGTAGTAAAGGCACATGTCCTAGGACTTTTGGCATTAGAAATAGAGACATTGATGGGACTGAGTGGTAGAAGGAAACTTGGAGACAAGCATTTTATAGATGATGTAACTGAAACCCAACTATGTTGAGTGATTTGCCCAGGGTCCAATAGTAGCAACCAATAGGACTGAGATTCAAACTCGGGTCCTCTGTCCTGGTCTTTCCATTTTACCTAGTGGCTTGATAGGACAATGAATAAATTAAATTTATGGTACAGCATAATATTATGTATGATGTTACCCATTGTGTCTAGTGTAGTTCTATATATATCCATTATACCTTATATCTGTTATATATCATGAAATATATTGTCATTGAACAAATACAGATTAATAGCAATTTTTGAGTTTTGAATCAGAATAGGGACATATAGAACAAATGTAATGGGATCTTATACCTGGAGCTTCAGAGCTCCCCCCGGAAAAAAAAATACTTAGATAAAAAGGAAGATAACCAAGGGTTGCTAGGTGGTGCAGTGAGTAAAGCGCCAGCCCCAGAATCAGGAGGACTTGAGTTCAGTTCCGGCCTCAGATGCTTAACACCCACACAAAATAACTGGCCATGTAACCTTGGGCAAGTTACTTAACCCCAATTGCCCTCCAAAAAGGCAACAACAACAACAAAAAAGAATGCTTAGGGGCAGCTAGGTGGCGCAGTGAGTAAGAGCGCCGGCCCCAGAGTCAGGAGGACCTGGAATCGGTTCTGGCCTCAGATACTCAGCACCCACACAAAATAACTGGCCATGTAACCTTGGGCAAGTTACTTAACCCCAATTGCTTTAAAAAAAAAAAAGGAAGATAACCAGGACATGCCTCAGAAACCAAGGCAGAAAAGAATATCAAGGAAGAAGAAAGCAGATGGTCAATGGTTTTAAAGCTTCAGAAGTCAGAGGATGAAGACTAGAAAAGAACATTTAATGGGATTTGGAGATTAGAAAGTGGTTTGGGGACTTTTGAGGTGACTTTTGGTGACATTTTCTGTGCATGTGTGTGTTGGGAGGGGGTGAGATGGTTGGAGAGGGTAGTAATCCAGATAAATTGGTTTATCTGCTCATTTGAAAAAATTCTGAGGTATTGAGTTGAAAAATATGCACAATTTGAGCCAATAAGGTGATAAGATTTTCAAAAGTTACTGTTTTTAACTTTAAGAAGTTAAGAGTAGGGGCGGCCAAGTAGCACCACGAGTAAGAGCACCAGCCCCAGTGTCGGGATGACCTGGGGACTGAATCCGGGCTCAGATACTTAGCACCACACCCAGAAATAACTGGCCGTGTAACCTTGAGCAAGTTACTTAACCCCAATTGCTTTTTAAAAAAAAGTTAAAAGTGAGCTCCTAGGCTTCAGTAATAGAAAAGTGATGTCTAGATCAAGCAAATTCATAACCCCAGGATGTTCTGTATTGGTTAGACCAAGTTTATAATTTGGTGTCCAGGCATGGGTGCCACAATTAAGAAGAAATAAAGATTATTGGGAAGAAAGTGGCCAACAAATGTGTCTAAAATCCATGTTTTATGAGACATGGCTAAATATCATAAATCATAGATTTAGAACTAGAAGGAAATTTAGGAACAAAAGGTGTTTAACATATAAAAGACTAAGTAGAGACATCATTTTTATTCACCCAAATGCTTAAAACAGTGTCTTACACATAGTATGAGCTCGATAAATATTTGTTAAATTGCTAGTATTGCACTGAGTTTGTCTATTTCCTTGGAGTAACTTTTATTCTGCTTACCAAGTCATGGTGTTAGCACAGATGCTAAGCATGAATCAGACAGCTAGGTGGTGTAGAGAATTGAACTCTAGGCATGGAATTGGGAAGATGAGCTCAAATATGACTCTATTTGCCTTAGTTTCCCCAACTATAAAATGGGATAATAACAGTACCTACCTTGAAAGGTTGTCATGAGAATTTAATGAGATAATATTGGTAAAGCAATTAGCACATAGTAGGTACCATATCAGTGCTTAGTCCCTTCTCTTCAGCATGATGGAGTAAGGTTTTTGTTTTGAGGGGAGACAGCAATTTCTAGTTTCTTTAGCTTAGACTTTCACTATGTAGAATATTTGATAGGAATAATATGAATTCAAAGCAACTGTCATAAACTAGAAAGATAAAGGTCAATATGGATTGATGTAAGGGTATGAGCATCATCATTTTATATAGCATTTTGCTGTAAAATTTGTGTATCACCTCATTTGATCCAGACTACAACCTTGTAAGTTGCCCCCTATGACGCAACCATTATTATGCACATTTTTAGATGATAAAGACATCCAGACCTGAGATTTCATTGATATAGGAGACTTCCATTGAGGAAACTTCTTGTGCCAATGAATACGGGCTCTTCAATTTAAAGTCTTAGAATTTAAGAACCCTGATCAGGGCAACAAACAGCCATGAATCCAAAGTACCAATAAGAAAGATGTTACTCATCATCTGAGAGAAAGGTGATGGTCTCAATATGCAGAACAAGGCATACATTTTGGGTGTGGCTAATGTTGAAATTTTTATTGTTTGACTATCCATATCATCATGAGTGTTTTGGTGGTTTTTTTTCTAATGTAGGCAAGGAATGGGAGGGATAGAAAATAAATGCTTATAATTGAAAAAATGTAAATTATAGTCCCAAAGAGTTATTGTTTATAGCTTTGAGAGATTAAGTAACATGCCTAGTCACACAGTTAGTATGTGTTAGAGGCAAGGCTTTAATTCAGGTAGGTATTCCTGACCAAGGGGCAGGTTCTCTATCCACTACAATGCTGCCTACAAAAAACACAAAGCACAGATATAGAGAAAGGATGAACTTAATGTGTACAAATACAAAGGTTGAGAGATAATGATAGATATAAAAACTAAATGCAAGTTTTTAGGCACACATTTTTTAGGAAAGCAGTACTTAAATTTAAAGGGGAAATATGATAGTAATGCATACAAGTAGGCAGATAATATGTAGGGATATCTGATCCTTTCATTATACAAAGACCTATAATTCTATATCCTTCAAAGGGATAGTGATATGGAGATTGCTAAGATGGTTCACAGGGAAACCACAAAGACATAAAGCTGTATACAGTTCTGAAGCTTCTAGATAAAATGAAAAATTCAGACAGTCATCTGGATGCTTTATCTACACAACTCCAGACATTTGGATGTTGCATCTACATTTTTTGGTATTGTGTAATTATCTAGACAGCCAAAAAAAAAAAAAGATTAAGGTCCTGGAAAAGATTTGTCTAGAAAGATTAAAGGGATTGGAATCATTCAGCCTGAAGAAAAGGAGGTTGAAATTCAATGTAATAATGGCTTCATGTTGATTTAATGATGATGTACAAGTGTCACCAGAAAATTAAAAATGTTCACCAAAATGGTTGGTGAGAAGGGAGGAAAGAAGCTCACCCTTCAACAAGGGGGATATAGGTTAGTTAACAGCAGAGATGGATTGATAAGTGCTTAACAGGGGATTGTGGATATATGCACACACTTTTAAATTTAATCTGTGTGATTAACACTTTCTTAAATTGAGACAATTAGCCAAACAATAAATCTCTTCCTGATTTGTAACAATGCTGATTTCTGGGGTTATAAATGCTCATAATGAAAATTTAACAATTGCTTCTGCCAGCAGGATAGAGCTGACACTAAAATACTGATGGTTAAAAGGCAGGACTTTCTGGCTGGTGATGGTTGGTTGATTGGTTGTTGTTCTTCATTCTCCATGAGGACTGTTGGCATCAAGGTACAGTGTGTCCAACTGTGGCTGATCAGAACAGTATAAGCTCTGAAGACTCTACCATAGGTCAGGGTCAAATAGTCCACATGAAAATTTGGAGTGGAGATGCATCTAAATCTGCACATCTCATGTATCTTTTGAGCCACTACAATTCTGTTTCACTCATAAAGCACAGTGCCTTCTTTGAGGTATGCATGCCATGATGGGTGCCAGTGTCTCTCATGTCTCACAATTGATACTGAAGTTCTTCAGAGAGATCTTGTCCTTGTATCACTTCTTCTGACCTCTGTACACTGGGGTACAATACTGATGAACTTCTCTGGGCAAATAAATTTTGCCATAATGTTCCACAAGCTCTCATGACTGATAGCATCAAAGGCCTTGGTCAAATTAATGAATGTTGCGTACTGATCTCTGTTCTGCTCCTGGCATTTCTTCTGGAGCTGTTGGTCAGCAAACACCAAATCAACTGTTCCTCTGCCCTTCCTGAAGCCACCCTGGCTCTCAGGTAGATGACCATCTTTCAGGTCAAGCTTGGATCAGCCTATTAAGAAGGACTCTGGCAAGAATCTTGACATCAATGACTAAGAGAGAGACACTCCTGTGATTGTCACAGGACAACATATTTCCTTTACTTTCATAGAGATAGGCAATGGAGGTATCTTTGAGCTCCTGGAAGATAACCTCCTCTTGCCATATAACCTGCAAAATTTCCATCAGATTTTGTATGAGCACTGGACCCCCTGCCTTATAAATCTCAGCTAAAATAGAATCAGCACCAGGTACTTTGCCACACAAGAGGAGCCTAATGGCATTTAAAGCCTCTTCCTCAGTTGGAAGTTTGACTAGAGAGTAATTGACTTCAAGCTGAGGTATAGAGTCAATGGCTTCAGCATTGATTGATGACACTTTGTTGAGAACACTATGGAAATGTTCGCCCCATCTCTCTAGGATCATGTCCTTATCACTAATCAACGTGGCTCCATCAGCAATGAGCAGTTGAGATACGCCGGTCTTTGTCCCATAAATAGCCTTCAAGGTATCATAAAAGCATTTCAGATTGTTACAATCAGTATGAAACTGAATTTCATCTGCCTTCTTACTTAGCCAAAAATCCTGTATTTCTCTAAGTTTCACATGTACTTTACTTTTGGTGGAGTTAAACTCTTCCTTTTTAGAGACAAACTACCTCGCTGGTAGACTTTGTGGAGCTCTCGTTTTTTGTTTAGCAGTTTCTGAATTTTCCCATCAGTTTTGCCAAACCAGTCTTGATGTTTATAAGTGTTTTGAGCCAGATGAATAAGTGCAGTGCTGTATACTAAATATCTGTAAGTCACCCACTCTTTTTCTCCTCTACTGTTGCCAAATGTGTATTGGCTCAGCTTTTCCTCCAAGTTAAGCCTGGAGAAGCACTCTAATCTGCTTACATTAAGTCTTCTGGCAGTCATCTTGCCTTGGGGCCACTGCTTTTGTTGAATGCAGATATTTATCCTGGAAAGGATAAGTCTGTGATCAGTCTAGCACTCTGTAGTACTATACATTGTCTTTGTCACTTTCACATCCTATATATGATGGTTATCAAATACTAAAATAACTTATTGAGGGAGGTAGTGAGACATCCTTCTCTAGAGGCTTTTGAAAATAAAATTCTGATCTGTTTTCTTCTTGTGGGGACTTGAGGGAGAATCTCTAAGAAGAAAGCCTAGAGTTGAAGGTCAAGGAAGAGAAAGACTTCAAGGTCCCTTCCATTCCAAAAACTGTAAATGTTTATAAGGGGTTTATTAAGATTTATATCTATTCTTGACAATTAATAAAAAAGAAAATGGCAAGCAATTGTTTATGGGGGGCAGTTCTCATTAGCCACTGTTCAAGCATACAAAAACTTATTTTAGGAATAATACAATCATTAATCTAGTTCCAGCTTAGGAATAGATTGATACTCATAAGCCAGTCTATTCAGATGACTCAGGCTGCTATAGGACTTTTTAGACTTAAAAAAAGCATCAAATTTGCCTAAATTCTTCAAAATGATTTTGTAGATTTCCATGTGTAGATTTCCGAATGTGGCAAACATTTCTTTTCTGGAATGTAAACAATCAAATTCTGTTGCGCAGTTGAGTAATATTATAGAGCACTTAGGGGTGTTCAGCTAATCAGATTGCCGGAATAGCTGAAAATCCCTCAACCTGTAATTTTGCATAGAGAGAGGGTGCCTCATGCTGTGCAATTAACTAGTTTTATTAGCAATAAATTTGTTTGCTTCTGGCTGGCCCTGTGATCTACTGCTATAAAGAGCATTCTGAACTTGATCCTGAACTAGCCAAGTATCAGAGCCAGATAGTGGGGTCATGGTAATTCCAAAGAGGAATTCATACTTACCTTGTGTGACTAATCATGGATATTTCTTAAGAGGGAGACATTAACTGCTGAGTACCTCAGGAAAGCCTTAAGGACAGGAGTGGGGAGCCTGAGGCCTCTGGCCACATGTGGCCTCCTAGGTCCTCAACTGTGGCCCTTTGATTGAATCCAAACCACTCTGTAAGGACCTCTGCACTTGAGGACATAGAGGGCCACATGTGACCTAAGGCCACAGGTTGCCCACCCCTGCTTACGGATTTTTCAGGTTCATGGTATCTTTATAGGGTAAGAATCTGCCCTTCTAGTTTATATCATGCAGATATTCGATTCAATTCAATTAACATTTATCAGCCACTATGCTAAGCACTGGGGCTGCAAATAAGAGGAAATAAAGGTCTTTGCTCTATAGGAGCTTACAATCTAATGGGAAGAAGACAGCACACAAAAGGGAGCTAGGAAGACAACACCAGGAGGTACCTTGGCAAAGGAGAATCTTGTTCCATGGAATTGAAACCCAGTAGAGCTGCAGATGGTGGTGGAGAGAGCTGGAAGTCCAACTTCTGCCCTCTGTTAAAAAGAAAAATCTTTAGAAGAAGTTTAGTGTTTCATTTTCCAGCTCTACAATCAGAGGGGAAAGGAATCCGAGGGAATTGGAAAGGCATTGACTATCCAAGACTGAGTTAGCAGAGTGCTGATGAGATAAATTAAATGTAAGCTTATTAGTAGGTAATGGTAGTTTCTATTAATGGATCATCTGGTCAAAAACATTTTCTCTTTTTAATCTTTTTTTAAGAAAGATAAAAAAGAGTATAAGAGCACAATTATTAGTCAAAGTTTATGTGAGATTATTAAAAATAAGCAAAATATAAGAGGGAGGGGAGAGAAGAAAGGAGGGATAGAATCTGGAACTCAAAATTTTAAATAAAAATGATTTTTTAAAAAAATAAGCAAAATACTAGGATGTCTGAAATATGTTACTGCAGTTTTAAGCTATTACGGTTAATAAAACATTAATAATGATAATAATAAATTTTAGTTATTATTAATAATAAAGCTTTAATAATTATTTAAGCTATTTAAATTTTAAACTGTATTAAGATTTTAGAGATACCCTTATAGTAAACCGCTGTTGAATCATATTTATTCAACATGTTTAATTCAATAAGCATCAAATACTTATTTGTGCAGAGTATTTTTTAAAAAAAGCTTAAAATTCAAATTGTCCTTATGGAGCCTACAGGTTTTTTTTTTTTGGTTTTGTTTTTTACTGGGGGGGGGGGGTGGAGTTGGTAGGAATACACTATTTGAGGAATGAAGGAGAGTGGTTCATGCGTGCTTCAACCTTCCCTGTGAAGTAGATTAGATAACTTAAGTGTGGTGGAAAAGATCAGAAGTGAGGAGAGAGAAGAAGAGTTAGACCAATTGCTGTAGAAATTGAGATAAGGAAGCAAAAGAATAGATAAGTTCTGTTGAATAATTTTGAGAAAGCCTAAATGATGACAGGAATGATAAATTTGCAATGGGCAAAATCAGTTCAGTTTCATGATTTTTACACAGAAACCTTGATGCAGAAACAGAGAAATCAGATAGTAGAGATAACTGTAAAATGAGAGTTCAACAAACATTTATTAAGTACCATGTGTCAGACATTATATGAAGTGTCAGTGTCAGAAATAAAGATCATAAGGGCAAGAAATTCTAATGCAATGACTAGTAAAACATGGTAGATGCAGATAGACATATATATACACACATATATACACATATACATATATACACATATGTATAAGTTTGTGTACATACATATATATATGGAAACAAAACTATAGATGGACTAGAAGAAAAGATGAATAAAGGGATCCAAAAGTTGTAATAGAGACAAAGAATATGTTTAGTGTGAATGATAAAATGGGTAAAGTGGAAGGATAATTGAACTTTAGATGTTGGAAAGGGTGTAGTTTTAAGAAATGGTATGTGACCAAAATTTTGTTGTTTTATTCAGTCATTCAGTCATGCCCCACTCATTATGTTCCCATATGGGGTTTTCTTGGCAAAGATACTAGAGGGGTTTCCCATTTCCTTCTCTAGTGAATTAGGCAAAGTTTAAGTGACTTGCCAAGGATCACACAACTAGTGGGTATCTGAGTCCGGATTTGAACTCAGGTCTTCTTGGCTCTAGGACCAGTACTCTATCCAGTGAGCCACTTACCTTCTTCCTGTAGCCAAAATGTGAATAGAGAAAGAAGTTTTTGTTGTTTGAGGGATTTGTGGTCAGATTGTTAGTGAGTGGGTTCTGGAAGAAACTGAAGAAGTCCTCAAACTTACCTTCCACCATTAAATCTGTGATTGTATGATCCAATAAGTCATCTTGTCCAAACCCCTCATTGTATGAATGAGGAAATTCATATTTGGAGAGGTTAAATCACTTGCCCAAGGTAATACAGTGAGTTAGTGACAGAGCCAAGTCTAGATTAATGAGAGAACTTTTTCTAGATTTGTTTTGATTTTATTGTTCACAAAATAATTTCTTGCCTGTTATCTCACCAAATTCTAATGCCAACCTTGCAAGAGAGGCTGACCAGCAATTATTATCTACATTTTATGGATGGGAAGCTAAAAGACTGAAATTTTAAGAGGTTTGACCAAAATCACATAGCTAGTATAACTAGAATTTGAACTCAGGTCTCTTGACTGTCCTTTCAGATCTCTTCCTTGTTAGGCAATATTTTATGAAAGTCTGATCTTTCAAAAGTTCTTATTTACAACTGAATTCAAGGCCTTGCATTACAAAATATTAGTGATAGTCTTATGAGGGGAAAAAATGGAAAAAGTCCTACACAGTCATATGTCAGCTTTTAGCACCAAAAGCAATTTTGTTAGCAGCATTACAGTTTGTTAGCTAGAGATTTGGAGGTACTTTTGCTCACTCAACTACTTCTAACTCATATACAAAATGTTTTTGTTCTTCATGCTGTCAGAATGACATTCTACACAAGCACCATATTTGTATAAATCTAGTTTACCTTGGATTTCTATGACTTTTTATGGTCTTCAAATGTTAAATCTTCAACATTTATTTCATTCAATTTCAGCTCCCCTCCATTCTTGCCAGGTTAGCTTGTCCTTAGTAGGATATGTAACCAAAGAGCCCACTCTTTACTAGAGCAACATGTTCCTTGGAATCTAGCCTGAGTAGTTCTCCAAGAGGATGCCAGATGAAGAAAGAGTAAGCTTATGTGCCATAAAAAAATCGAGTCCTAATTTTTGTAGGTTCACAACAAAAGCGACAATTAAATGAAATCCCTCACCAATCCTTCTTCGTCTTCCTAAAAGTAGCACCAGAATGATACAAATGGACAAATGGCTGATCAGTTTAATCACTTTAGCAATGGCAGTTAAGGGTGTTTCTCCAGAGGGAATTTCTTCATGGAACTAAGGAAAGTTACTTATTTGGTTAGTTTAAAAGAAAATAAATTTCTTTTCCCCAAAGAAAATGTACTTGACAAGGGCTTAGGTACCAACACTCTTGATTTGATGAATCCATTAGGTTTCAGTCACAAAAGCAGGCAGCAGGCATGTAAAACGAGAAAAAAAAACCACAATGCCTGCTCTCAAGGACCTACATTCTTCTGTGGGGAAAGAACATGTAACATAGATAAATAAATATAGACTATATGCAAAATAAATACAAAGTCATTGAAAGGAGGTAGAGCACTAGCAATTGGGAGCATCAGGAAAAACAGGTGGCAGTTGGGCCTTGCAGGGAGCTAGGACACAAACACAAGACCAAAGAGAAATATCAACAAACATATTCATAAGACCATAGACCTCAGAGCTGGAAGGGACCCCAGAGGTCTTCTAATTCAACTCCCTCATTTTATACATTAGGAAACTGAGGCCCAGATTGAGTGACTTATCCAAGGTCACACACATTATCAATAGCAGAACTATACCTTTCAGAATTGAAAGGGACAGCTTATGTTTTATTATTGTGTCTGCCATGTCCCAGTCTAGCAGATGAGGAATTCTCCTGAGCACAATCACTACAACTAACATATCTCTGATATGTTATATTTATACTTCAGCACCTCAGAGACCTAGGATTTTTTTCAGTGTGAGATCTCCCTTCACCAATGAACACAACTCCCTGTGCCTTGATGGATGGGCTTCCTAAATTGCTGGGACAAGATTCATTCATTACCTGGTAGCCAACCATCTAGTGGTGAGCCTCTGCATTCATCTAAGCTGATGTTTTTAGGATGGCCATGTCCTTTGTTGGGGCAGTCCTCGAAGCCTTTCCAAATTGTAGGACTCACTGAGTGGATGGCCTTCTAACAGAGTAGCCAGGATCACTCCTATGCTACCAGGAGCTTTAGAGGAGCACTTTAGTGAAGGATGCAAGGAAATAATTCAGTAAATCTCACTGATGATCCCAAGGACCTGCCAGTCACACTTTGGGAGGAAAAAAAGGCCAACCATTTTCTTTATGTGTTTAAAGTTTGCTATTTGTCACTCTAACTGGGCTACTGAAGTGGCCTCTGAATCTAAAGTGACTATTCCAAAGGCCATGACCCGTGGGTGACACTGGTCACTAAACACAGAAAAGAAAAATATTTTGGAAATAGTGCAAGCTGACTCTTTAGGTTCTACTTGTAGTATAGCGTTGCTAGGAGTAGGTGAGGGGCTGGTTTTCTCCATTGCTATGCTTTTCCTTCTCTTTTATTTTTTTTGAGGGAAAGGGTAGACTAGTAATGATAGTGATAGGGTAAAAGTGCAACAAATGAAATACTTGCTTATTCCCACATTAATCAGAATGGAGGGTTTGAAAATTGCTCTACTGAAACTTGCCCAAAGACATACCCAGAGGGCTGCAGGTATTTGGCTTTATCCATTTATGCTGACTGCCTAAAGAATTCTAATATCAATATTATCACCTTTCTCCATGTTCCCTCCTCCAATTTCTGAAATAGTAAGTGTGTCAGCACAATAGGAGGAATGAGACTAAAAAATGTAACCATATAACTGAGTCTAGGGCTTTGGTTGGAAGGAAGGAAGGAAGGAAGGAAGGAAGGAAGGAAGGAGGAATGGAAGGAGGGAGGAAGGAGGGAGGGAGGGAGGGAAGAAGGAAGGAAAGAAGGAGGGAGGGAGGGAAGAAGGAAGGAAGGAAGGAAGGAAAGGAGAAGGGTAAAGAGTGAGGGAAAGGAAGGAAGGGAGAAAGGGAAGGTTGCTTATTAAATGCTTAATCAATGCTTTATTAAATGTGCCCAGGCCTAGGGTTTCAAATAGAAAAATAAAGTCTTTTCTGAGTGGTAAATGGTAGTTCATAGAGTACAAAGTTGGTATCAATGGGTTGACGAGTCCTGGGGAGTATTAAAATCCATCCCCATGCATTCTGAGCTCTAGGAGCATATCTTTGAAGACCAGACTAAATTAAGGTCGGTACAAATCTAAATCAAAGTTGGTAAGTGTTGAATTGAGTATTGAGATGGAAAGGCTAAGGAATATAGCCCTGCCATAAAGTCAACAATACCTTAGGGCACAGGTATCAAATGGGACACCATTCTGGAGAGGGTCTGAACCAGATTAAAATGTAATTTGGAAAGATTTAAGATAGTAAATAAAAATAAACTAACTAGACAAGATGCAGGTTTCTAAAGTCAATAAGCAGCCTGCAGGGGATCCTTATCTATAACTCCACTTCTGTTTGAGTTTAACTCTGCTACCTTTGGACAGGTAGGTAGCAGTGGAAAGAGACCAGAACATCTGGCCTGGAATCAGGAAGACTTGAGTTCAAATCTGGTCTCAGACACTTACCAGCTGTGTGACCTTGGGCAAGTCACTTAACCCTTTAGCCTCAGTTTCCTTATCTGTCAAATGAGCTGAAAAAGGAAGTGGCAAACCACTCCAGTATCTTTGCCAAGAAAGCCCCAAATGGGGACGTGACTGAGACAACCGAACTATAAGAAACTGCTGTCTTAGGGGGCTCTTAAATAGTACTAAGAATCAAAGGTGTGCTTCATACACAATACAAATATTCATGGAGAGCAGGGCTGTCTCCAGTTGTCCTCACCTATATCTTTCCACTGAACCAGTGAGGCTGGTCACTTTGCACAGCCCTCCCTCACTTAAATCCAATTCACTTGCATGTCATGGCATCAGCTCCTTGATGTCATGGTCCTCTTTGAAAATGAAGAACAAACAGCATCAACATTCATGGAGAACATTAGTCCTATAAAAGGCTCTCAAGAAGGTAAGCGTTTTTGGAAACCTTAGAAGTTAGGTGCGATGGTAACCTTGGCAATCCTCATACTAGGGAAGGTTCAGGTTGGTGGATCATTTGAATTTGGGAGTTCTGAACTTCATTAGGCTAAGCCAAGAAGCACCTTCTTTCCTTCTTCGTGATATTACTAGAGGATTTGCAAAATGAGTCAGCAAGTATGGCACCAATATTGTGAGTCTTCATTTGGGAATGATGGGGTAGGGAACCAGGCTGCTCATGGAGGGACAAAACAGCTCAGGTTGCAGCCAGACCAGGTCAGATCCACAATGCTGATCATCAGTTGGGTAGGGCCTATGAATGACTGCTGGACCAGACTGGGAGACTCAATCTCAAAAAAACAAACAAAATAAAAACAAAAAAACTTGGACTTCTTTCTGACTGAAAAGAATCACAGTGTACCCACTAAAACTGAGTCCCCAAACTGGATTCTATACTCAGTCACAGTGAGCTAATGAAGCTAAATTCCGAGTCTAGGACTGGGGTTATAAAGTTAACTGTACTACCATGCTTAAGGGACATAAAGTTAGTAAATCCCATGTGTGCATTTTGAGGAAGAATGTTGAAAACTTCCACCATTCACAATCTTCTGTTCCCTTTTTCTGAGTAAACATTTACAAATTTAAGTAGGTGCAATGCCTACAACATTACTTGCACTCTGAATGTCACTAATATGAAGAAAACCAAAGTACCCCTTTCCTTCTCTGCAATATCATTAGAGAATTTGCAAAATGAGTTAAATGAAGCATATAATGGTATAAGAATCTACCAGAATCACTTATTTCACAGCAACTAAAGGAAGCAGATACTCCAGCAATAGGCAAACACCAAGAGTCATGAATGGTAGGTGGAAAATATAGGAACTCTGTTTTTAGCACCCAGCAGAGCCTCAGATCTACCCTAGACCTGATCTTGTTAATTGCTAGTCTGATCCACAATAATGCCAGGAGCATTGTCCAAGTTCACAGATATATTGATGCTGATTATGATCTGCTTCTGGGCAGGCCTGGGACAAATAAAGAAAGAGTTTTATTCAGTGGGTTGACCAGTCCTGGGGAGGACTAAAATCCATGACCATGGGTTCTAAGTTCCTGGGAGATCACATCATCCTAGGGAAGTATATCTTTGAAAACCAAACTAAGCTACTTGAAATGACTCTGAAATGTGTGGGAGCTCTTAATGACATTGTTTGCTATGAGCAAAAGTTGCCAAACTTCACCTGTCCTGGAGTCAGGAAGAGTCATCTTCCTGAGTTCAAATATGTCCTTAGACACTTACTAGTTGTGTGACTCTGCACAACTCACTTAATCCTGTTTGCCTCAGTTCCCTCATTTGTCAAATGAACTGGAGAAGGCAATGGCAAACTACTCCAATAATTCTGCAAGAAAACTCCAAAGTGGGTCACAAAGAGTTGAACACAACTGAAATGGCTGACCAGAAACAAATCAATATGGGACTTCAGGGAACTGTTTTCATCTTGCTTTTGACACCACTGGTCTAGAGTGTCTTGGGTCCTGGAAAGGGGTCCTATTGGCATTGTCGATGTTCATTGGAGCCAGAGACAGATGACTCTGGAGGAGAAAGTGAGGCTGGTGACTTTGCACGGCCCTGCCTCACTTAGATTCAATTCACTTGCAATTCAAGACATCACCATCCTGATGTCATTGGTCCTCGTCAAGAATAAAAGACAGACAACAGCAATTCATTGGAGCAATGATGACCTCAGTTGGAATCTTTCCCTTTCCTTTGCTGCATTTCTGTTTGGATGTTTAAGGTTATTAGAATGTTGAAAGAAACAACAGCAACAAAAGTAACCAATAATCTTCCCTTAAAACAGAAGTAATGTATCTTTAACTCTTTTTAAAAAACTCTTTATTTATGACATAATCAGAGAATTCCTGTTGTGGAAACTCCTACAGATGTAGCTCTGCACCTGGTCTATTTAATAAAATATAGTCTCTCTTTTTTTTAATTTGAGGGCAACTTGGGTTAAGTGACTTGCCCAAGGTCACACGGCTAGTAAGTGTTAAGTGTCTAGGGCCAGATTTGAACTCAGGTCCTCCAGACTCCAGGACCAGTGCTCTACTCACTGCGCCACCTAGCCACCCCTAAAATATAGTCTTAATAGAGTTACCTGGGGCAACAAGAAATTAAGTGATGTGTCTCTGGTAACCTAATTAGTAGATGTCACAGGCAGCATTCCTGATTTTAAGGCCAGTCCTATGTCCAACCATGCCTTGATGCCTTTTTCTACCCTTGGACTCATAGGATCAAGAATTTAGAGCCAAAAGGTATATCAGAGATTATCTAACTTAACCTTTTCATTCTACAGATGGCAGAGCTGTTGTTCAGAGTTTAAATGACTTACTTAAAGTCACAGGGGTAGTAAGTAGCAGACCTGAGGAATCTGACCTATATATTATACATGTGAAGTCATGTAAAATGTATTTCCAGGTTAGCCAAGTTACAAAAGAAAACACACACACACAAGAAAAAGAAAGTAAAAAATGTACACTTCAATCTGCACTCAGTTCATCAGTTCCCTGGAAGTGGATAGCATTTTTCATCATGGGTCTTTTGGAATTGTCTGGGATCATTGCCTATCAGAATAGCTAAATCTTTCACAGTTGATCGTTGTTACAATACTGATGTTACCATGTACATGTACAGTGTTCACTTGGTTCTGCTCACTTCACTTTGCTTACATTCATATAAGACTTCTCAGGTTTTTATGAAGTCATCTTGCTCATCATTTCATATAGCACAATAGTATTCCAACACAATCATATGCCACAACTGATTTAGTCATTCCCCAATTGGTGAGCATCCTGTCAATTTCTAATTTTTTGCCACCACAAAAAGAGGTGCTATACATATTTTTGTACAAATAGATCATTTTCCCTTCTCTCTGATCTCTTTGGGATACAGACCTAGTAATGGTATTGCTGGGTCAAAGGACAGACATAGCTCTTTAAGCCTAGTTCAAGTTGTTTCCACAATGGTTGCACCTGTTCACAACTCCACCAAAGTGCATTAATGTTCCTATTTTTCCTCATCCACTCCACCATTTGTCATTTTTCTTTTCTGTCCTGTTAGCCAATCTGATAGGTGAGAAGTGCTATCTTAGAATGGTTTTAATTTACATTTCTCTAATCAATAGTGAGTTTAAGCATTTTTTTCATGAGACTATTGATAGTTTTCATTTCTTCTTCTGAAAACTCCCTGTTCATATCTTTGACCATTTCATCAATTCAAAATTAACTCATATTTTCATAAATTTGGCTCAGTACACTATGTATTTGAGAAATGAGGCCTGAATCAAAGAAACTAGCTTTAAAAAAATCCACTAGTTTTCTGCTTTCCTGCCAACTTTGGCTGCATTAGTTTTTTTAATATCATGTATCAAAATGATATATTTTGCTTTCCATTAACTTCTCTATCTCTTATTTGGTCATGAATTCTTCCCTTATTCAGAAATCCGAGAGGTAGATTTTTCAATGCTCCCTAATTTACTTATGATATCTCCTTCATATCTAAAATCATCCATTTTGACATTATCTTTGTATACAGTGTGAGGTGTTGGTCTGTTTCTAGTTTTTGCCAAACTGCTTTCTAGTTTTCCCAGTAATTTTTTTCAAATGGTGAGTTCTTGCCCCCAAAGCTTGGATCTTTGAGTTTAACACTAGATAACCATGGTCATTTACTACTGTGTATTGTGTACCTAATCTATTCCACTGACAAAAGGATATTTTTAGAATTTATTTTTGTTCCTACAGAAGGAGGAAGCTCTTTGAACTACTCTGTTGGCTAAGATAAGCACAGTATATTTAACAAAATAAACAAAACAAAACAAAATTCTGTCCAGGAAGAAAGACTACAAAGGAGTGTTTTATGCATTCCTATACACCAGTCTGGTCTCCAAAAGACATGGGAAATAGAGGCAAAAGTGCTCAGATGTATTACTGAGTTAAAATTTGGGAAAGCCCTTAGTATGTAGTAACAACCCTTCAACATATTGAAGTCTATTTAGCATTGCAAAAGCACTTGCCTATGTGTTTCTATTCTAAATACTTAATGGAAATTTTTATTTCCTAGAGTGTTATAAACAATAGTTTTTTCTAAAGTCAACAGGTTTTTGCATGAAGAATTTGTGCATATAGAGAGAAAACAAAAGACTCGGATGGTCTGAAGTTAAACAATTCTGATTTATTAGAACATTGTGTAACTATGAAAATTGTACTGTTATACAAGTTTTTCTTTGATTTTTCAACAGGCAGAAATACTCAGTATCCTCAGTCACAGGAACATCATCCAGTTTTATGGAGTAATTCTTGAACCTCCCAACTATGGTATTGTAACAGGTAAGAACACCTTTATTAGTACAGAGGCTTTACCTCCACACAAAATTTACAAGGCATTTTGCTTCAAATGTGTAAAAATACTTAACACCAGATACAGTTATGAACTGTGTTCTACTGTCAGATGTCACTTTTGTTGCCATAAAGCATTAATAAAACTGATTATATCAATATAATTAGGAATGGTGTTTCTACTTCTACCCATGTTTAATTGTGCTAATTATGTCTGAGTAAATGCTATTTAAATGCACTTGCAGCTGCAATACCAATATTTGAAGGTGCTGTTTAACTAAAATTTCATTTAATTAGTTGAAATGAGCGATGCTTTTTGCAACTCTGTGACCTTTTACAAATTAAGATTTCTTGAGCTATTCGTGTTATAATTCTTTGCAAGGCATTTTAATCCCATTAGAGCATTCTTACTTCAAGGTCTCTGACATGAGAACAGTATTTTTCACATTTGGTCATTTGAGTTGATAATGACCTTGATCTAAATCATCAGCTAATTAGTAGCAGCAGTTTAGAACTAGGTGAAAATATATTTTCTAAAATGGAACATGTAGAAAATTTTGCTCCTTTTTTATATTTTGTGCCTATATGTATTTCTATTCTGCAGTGAGGAACTGTTAAGACTATTATGTTGGCTATGATAACCACAGGATTTAATTTTAAAGAGCCTCTGACATTTCTAATAAGAATATCCTTAAAATAGTATAGCCTTCTCTTTTAGAGTCATGCAAAGAGTTTTGGAGACAGTTTCAGTTGGTTATAAAAATTTTAATTACTAGACATTATCATGTAGCAAAAGTAGATGTGATTAGTAATTTAATCCCTTCTTCACAGGTCTAATTTTAATGAAGATCCTACTTTTTTTTTTGAATACTGACATTAATAATCTTAGATAGTAGGACTAAGTAGGATGTCATTGAGTTGTTGAGTTCCTTGGTCTACCCTGAGATAGAAGTACATAAAGCTTTTCCTATTCCCAAATATTTCTCTAGTTTCCAAAATAACTTATAACAGTGTCAGTAGTAGCAGTGGTAGTGGTAGTAGCAGTAGTAGTAGTAGCAGTAGTAGTAGTAGTAGTAGTAGTAGTAGTAGTAACAGTAGTAGTAGCAGTAGTAGTAGTAGTAGCAGTAGTAGTAGTAGTAGTAGTAGTAACAGTAATAGTAGCAGTAGTAGTAGTAGTAGTAGTAGTAGCAGTAGCAGTAGTAGTAGTAGTAGTGGTCATAGGAGTAGTAATAGTAGTAGTTGTAGTGGAAGTAGTAATTGTGGTGGTGGTAGTGGTGAGGGGGGTGGTGGTAGTAGGAGGAGGAGGAGGGAAAGAAGGAGGAGGACAACGGCGACGATGCGTGTTTAACATGGCAGTGGATTGAGAGCTGGCCTCAGGGGTCAGAAGACCTAAGTTCAGGTCTTTCCTTTGGCATATACTATCTTTGTGACCCTGAGGAAGAAATTTAACTTCTCAGTGCCTCAGACAACTCTATAACAACTTTAAGAGAAAATTCTGATCTCCCCTGGTAAAGGGAATTAATTTCTTCTTCTGAGTTCCCTCTACCAATGACACCACAGAGATTATTCCTATAGGGCTTTAAAGTTTGCAGAATGATTTTCTGTACATTATCTCATTTAAGCCTTACAATTACCTTGTGACATAGGAGCATGGATATTACCCATTTTTGTTGTGGTTGTTCAGTGGCATCTGACTCTTTGTGACCCCATTAGGGGTTTTCCTGGTAAAGATACTAGAGTGGTTTGCCATTTCCTTCTCCAACTCATTTTATAGATGAAGAAACAGACAAACAAGGTTAAGTGATTTACCCAGGGTCACACAGCTAGGAAGTATCTGAGGCCAGATTTTAATTTAGGAAGACGAGTCTTCCTGATTCTAGGCCTGTTACTCTATCCACTGCACCACCTAGCTGCCCAGTATCACCCATTTTATAGATGAATAATCTGAGTCTTAGAGAGGTTACTATATTAACATAATCAGGTACATGCTTATACCTGACTTATACTAGCTTACAAGAGCCAATTGTTATATTTTCAGTGTGAGCATTTATAGTTTGTAAATCAGAAAGCACTGTAAATCAGGGCTTTATTAGTTTGTTGATTATCTAAACTTAAGAAAGTGACAGAGATTATATTAATGCTGCAGATGAAATTTAAAATGTATGGTATATGTGTGAGAGAAACAGTTGTTAAACATTTATCAGCATATCCCTGCATAGAACTTACATCAGGTGTCAAAGACAAGATTCTAATCTAGGCCCTTCTAACTCCAGGTCCAGCACACTATGCATTAGGCCAGGCCTCTCAACTGATTACATCCCCATCCTTTTAAAGATGGTGAAATATAGGCATACCCAGAGATAAACTGCATAGAACCTATACTCAGGTCCCTTAAATGAAATTTAAATGTCTCCATTTTGCTTCTTATGAGTGTCTTAATATCTTTGAAGCTGGATCATTGCCTAACATGTTGGGTTTTTAAAGTTATCTGTAGATTTTAATTGCTATAATTTTAATTATATACATAGAATCTGTGATCCACATTAGCTTGAAAATCTATCTCCTGCCAGCAAGGAGTGACATTTATGAGTGAAATTTAAACTTTTGTAACTAAAACACTAAATGTCTGCTAATGTCATCATCAATATCATCATCATCACAAAAATCACCACAATCCTAATCATCTCTGATAGCCTTCTGGATTTCTCTCCTTTTCTCCTAAACCTTTATGTTCCTTGTTCTACTTGGGTTTAGTCTGCAGAAATGCATCCAGTTTGATAACGCTAAGGCAGGCTTATACCTATGTCACCTACATCAGAGGGATTGGTGCTCTTCTGTTTAACTAAATCAAAAACCTTTTTTTCTTCTCTTTTTGGGTATTTGAGAGAGGGGCTTTTATTTAAATAAAAGGAGAAACTGTTCTTGGTGTTGTTTGGAGGGAAAGAAGCAAAAATGGGGCTGGAGGATGGGTGCGAATTACTTATTCTACAGGTTTGTTTGTAGATAAGACACTTTTCCAGCTCTCCCCCTCACATCTAAAAATGTCTAATTATTTTGCATTGTTATATAGGCTTAATTTTATTTTTTTTTCATTAATATCACAGTAGGCCACAGCTTTTATTTCATCCAATCCCACAGCAGGATGGCAAAATGTAAAGAGTACTGGATTTAGGGTCAGGAGACTGTATCAGCAATGCAATATTCACAATGCCTATGGCAATTATAAATATGCTGATGTGGTTATTAATCACAAACTATATCAGGCTTTCTATATGGGCAATAAAGCTAGAACATTTATTAAAATACCAAAAGACTGAGTCCCAAAACCAGAAAGTCAAAGCCATCAGAGTAGTTATGAAATTGGCACAGGTAGATAAAGTAGAAACACCCACATTCTCAAGCCTTTAAAACAGAACAGGCTACCTCAGGCAAAGGTCTTCCTCTCCCCACTCACAGCAACTACTCAGAGTCCAGGAAGCGTGCTCCTAGCAGCTCCCGCCCCTGGCAGTCCTCAGCAGGAGTCCTTAGTAGAAATTCTGGCTGGCTCAAAAAAAAGGTCCACCTCTACCTCTATGGTAGCATTACCGCTACCACTGCCAGCTGCTGCCTCTGTCGCTGCCACGGCTAGTCACTGCAGGAACTCTAGCTTGGCTTCCGCTTCCTCTTGCCCCACCCCTTCCTGCTACGTCAGCAAGTCCAATGGGGCATGGAAGATCTTTAAATCCCATAACCCTTACAGAGACCTAAGTTCAAATTCTGATTTTGCTGTTAACTTCTGGCATGAAATTGCCAGAAGTTAATCAACCTCTCAGGTCTTAAATTTTCTCACCTGTAAAATGAGAAGGTTGAATTTGATTACCCCTAACATCTCTTCCACCTCCTAATCCTCTAGTCATCTGTGATCTCTGTCCCTTCCACACTACTCATAATACACTTCTAGGGGAGGAAATCCCTTTTCCAAGATAGAAATTCATAGGGTCATAGATTTAGAGCTGGAAGGGACCGAGGATGTTATTAAGTCCAATCCTGTAATTTTAAAGATGAGGAAAGTGCTGTGCAAATAAATTAACCAACTTGCATAGGGTCCCATGACTAGTATTTTAGGGAGGATTTGAAAACCAGTTTTCCTGGCATCAGCTCCAGTGTCCCATACACTACACCTTGTGGACTCTTAATTGGTCTACAAGAATCTTGTTTTCTATTTCACTTTAGAACAGACAAATAAAATAAATCAGCATCACTGCATGCATTTAACATTTTTCTTTCAAAGCAAGAAAGACAAAGTGTAAAAGCTTTAATCCCAGGAGGCTTCATGGATCCTAAAAGTGGAGTAATCTCTGGCCTAGATGGCATTATTCCCCATTACCAGAAAGCCGAAAGGAAGATATCCTGCCCTTGTGTTTACAGTATTTGATTTTCAGCCATCAGTCAAAAACATTGCATGAACTTTTCCAATATGCCTTTCATAAGCTCAAGACACAATCAGAATAACATATTATCTCCATCATTGCCTATTCAGATTATGCCAAGTTATGGAAAGAAAAGATGTTGGATAGGCAAAAAAGGATACTGCTAACCCCACCCAAAATATAAATGTAGGTTGATATGATATGATATGATGTAAATATAGATTATCTTTGAAAGAGATTAAATCCAGCTCAGCCAGCTTCAAGTCACTGGTAGTCCTGCCTTTCTGTCAGAGGCTGGAGGATTAGAAGGAAGTTAGACTGGTTTACTGTTTCACTCCATCATTTGTTGATGGAAAAGACTGATTGTTGCAGGAAACCATAGGCATCTTTAGTTAGGACTTGAGTGGGGATATACTTTTCAAAGAATTTAGCTTGGGTTTGTTTTATTTTTGTTTGTTTTATATGTGTACTGGCTTTCTCATGCTTATAAAAATCTTTAGGACTGTGAGGAGGAGGAAGCAGGAGACAGACAGCATAAGAGGTGAGCCAAAGGGAATGTGGGCCTGGCTCTTTATCAAAAATAAAATGAAGTTGGATTTGCAAGTATATCTTAGAGCCCCCAAAAAGAACAGAAGTATCAGTAGAACAGAAAATCATATCCTTTCTACTTGAGGTCCAGAAGACAGACTTGCTGTGATATATTACTCTGCTTTTGTTTTATCATCAATTTGCTCCCCGTTCTAAGTGACATGGGGGTGATCAGAGGAGAGAGCCTGATCTATTTATTGAAAACTTCCAATTAGCTGGATATTAGAAGCTGTGGGCCTTTGTTTGAAGGATGCTCCTCTTAAAAGGAAACCTAATCACTAGGAGCCAATCATAGGACTTCCTTGAGTCCTCTCAGTAAGGTGCTAAGGTAAGTGATAGGCTGCCCTACCACCCCCAACCAGAGCCACAATCTATAATCCCATTACCTTGATTGTGGGATGGAAGTACATCAAATAAGGGTTCCCCCCACCTTTTATGTTTTTTCTAGAAGATAAAGACTAGACTTGTGATTTCAGTGGAATAGGGAGTTCCCAGGTAAGGAAATTCTCTCTACCAATGTAGGTCATCACCCTCTCTGCAATTTGTGGTCATCTAGTTTGGAAGAGTAATGAAAGGTTAAATGAATTTGCCCATGGGTAACATAACCAAGTATGTATCAAAGGTAGGACTTGAAATCAGGTAGTCTAGACTCCAGACAGTTCTACCCATCATGTCTTCCTGTTTCTCAGCCCTGTTTTTACTAGCAGTAATTATTTGGAAAGGGGCAGCTAGGTGGTGTGGTGGATAAAGTGCTGGGCCTTGAGTTAGGAAGACCTGAGTTCAAATCTAGCCTTAGACATTTACTAGCCTTGTGACTCTGAGTGAGTCACTTAACTTTATTTGCCTCAGTTTCCTTATCTGTAAAATGAGCTGCAGAAGGAAATGGCAAACCACTCCAAACTTTGCCAAGAAAACCCCAGATTGGGTCACAAAGAGTCAGACACAACTGAAAACAACTCAACAACAGCAATTACTTAGAAAAACATAGTAGGGAGCAAGATAAATGCAACCCTACTTTCAGATCCATAATTATCCAGGAGGAAGAAAAAATCCAAACCCCATCTGAAATATCAATCGTTGACAAAATTTAAAAGCCCACAAATAAGACTTTAAAGTCCAAAGACAAAGAACCTCCCTGACCACGTTGGTCTAGAACCCTGAAGAACACTGATCTAGAAATCAGAAGTCATATCTGAGAAGTCATAATGTCATACTGTTATACACATTTTCATCAGATGTGTATCTCAAAACCTTCATATGTTTACTCATCTCCAGTCAACTCCCTGTCACATACCCCACCTAGGCTGTTTCAAACTTTAAACACACATGCAAAAAAAAAAAACAACTACAAAATTTCATGTAGGCTATCCAGGCTTTTTTCCTCCTATTCAATTCTAGGCCTGGTTCTATCACAGTATTTATTTGCATGGCGTATATGCCTGTGTGTGTTTATGTATGAGTGTTTATTTGTGTAATTTTATGGTTGTTATATCTATATGAATAGAATATGCCTATATATCAGGGATTTAAATTGTAGTTTTATATGTATCTGTATACATATGCATATACTGATAGACATAACATGTATATACTGATAGATCAGTTCTGTGAAGAGTTCATATAATTGTATATCATCATCTGAACAATAGATATTCTTCAGAACTTGATTTTTTATGGATAGTTAATCCAAACTCTTTTGAGTACTTATCAATGCTTAGCGGCTTGATGCCATCAATATCTGTGGGGCCTCATCATCTATAGAGAATCTTTCTTCCATTTGGACTTTACTGCTGTCTATTGGGTAGACTGCATTACCCTGGCAAGCCTCATTGGTGAACATATGGGCCCCTATTATATGCTTCACATAATCCTTCAAAGAATCACATATGATTTTTCATGTGCACGGGAGATACATTGTTTAAAGAAAGCCTTTATAGTGGCAATTTTGTTCTGCTAGTTCAAATATTTTCTTATAGTCAACACACAATAAGTATAATGTGATCTTTTGTATCTTCTACAAGACAATAATTAGTCAGTAGTGTGACTATACAAATGTAGCCTGCTATAGAATATTATTTGTAAAAGTCTACCTATTTTCTAAGAGTCCCTCTTGCATTTATCAGATTTGAAATTGACAAAAAGGAAAATTACAAACACTGGAAGGGTTCTGGGAAAATAGACACTTTGATGCACAGTTGAAGGAGCTTTGAATTGGTGCAGCCATTCTAGAAAGCAAGTTAGAACTATGCCCAAGAAGTTACTAACCTACATACCCTGTGACCTGGCAATACCACCCCTAAGCTTATACCCCCCAAAAGAGATCAAAGAAAAGAAAAAGAACCATATGTCCAAGAACATTTATAGCAGCTCTTATTGTGGTGACAAAGAGCTGAAAACTAAAGGGGTAGGCCATCAAAGTGGAAATGGCTGAACAAAATATGGAATATGAATGTAAATTATATTATACCATAAGAAATGATTAAATGGATGGTTCTAGGGAAGCCTAGGAAAGCTTTCACAAACTGATGCCAAGTAAAGTGAGCAGAATTAGGGAAACAGTTTGTATCACAATAACAACATTGTAAAAACAAAGAAATTAGAAACAATTAAGAACTCAGGTCAAGGCAATGACCAGCTCTTAGGGGAATTCCTCAGCCCAAGGATCTGAAGGGGATCTGAAGAGTAATTCCTTGCACCTGGGTTCATTTGATTGGAAGTCACTAAATCCTAGAAGCCAAGCTAGAGGATAAAAACTTAATTATCATAAGCTGATGGTCAGGTGTTTAGTGGCTAGGGACTCCAACAAAACCTGGAAAGATATACATATCTATAATGTTTTACACAGCTGGTGTAAAACATTGTTTTCATTCAGTGAATAGAGTGCTGGGCCTGGAGTCAGGAAGACTCATCTTCCTGAGTTCAAATGTGACTGGAGACATTTACTAGCTATGTGACCCTGGGCAAATCACTTAACCTGTTTGCCTCAGTTTCCTCATCTGTAAAATAAGCTGGAGAAGGAAATGGCAAAACACTCCAGTATCTCTGCCAGGAAAAGAGTCAGACATGACTGAAAACAACAGAACAACAAACAGCTTTAGGGCAGGTTAACAGAAGAAGCTTATTGGGTGAGGCTGCTCAGCCTTTTTCTTTATTTTGGTGTTGATGGGTTATCAGGTGATTTGGGGAAAGAGGAGGATGTCTAAATTTTGGAGTAACCTTGATGCCTCATACTCAAGACCAGATCTTTTTTCACTGGGGGTGTTTCTCTGTAATAAATTTCATCAGACCCACAGAATGTCTAGACAGGACCAAAGGACTAAGTGGAAACCTCCTTTTGAGATGGAATCAGACTGAGAGTATGTCTTTATTTATACAACATGTAGGCTTCCCTTTCTTTGGCCTCTAAGGTTACCGTTCCTGGTACAGCACAAAAGTTTGGTGGATTTCCTTGATTCCAGGGGACTGATGATAAAGAATACTATCCACTTCCTGACAGAGAAGTGATGGATTAAATATATAGAAGTGAAATACACATTTTTATACATGACCAATGAGAGAATTTGTTTTTCTTGACTGTGAATTTGTTACAATAGTTTTATTTTGCTTCTTTTTTTCAGTTGGAGGAAGGCAGTAAGGAGGAAAATGTTTGTTACTTAAAATAAAATAAAATTTAGTAAAAAAAAACAAGCAAATTAAGAAGAAAGTCTCTCTATTCTCAAAGATGCTCCTCAATATGTGTTTATGTTCATAAATAGTTTATAGAGATGGGAAAGTAAGCAAATGAGTCAATAGTTATTGATTTTTCTCAATCTCCTTTTCTATTAGTTAATTTTTTGGGTCATTGGATAGCCTCCCCTTCTTATGCTATCCCCAACATAAACCTCCTTTGTGTAAACTTGCACTAGTACATTCCCATTTTCTTGGTGACAGTTCTAATTTTTCTTACAAGTGTTAGAGTTCAAATGAAGTGGATTCATTGTTGTTAGTGGAAAGAATAGTTCATTATAAAATCTTGATTGATCTTTTCCAGTTTTCATCTGTTTGTTGTTCTCTCCATTTCATGCTCTTAGTCTAATTAATCTAGTCTAACTGAGTCACTTGTAACACTTTTCGTAAACTTGCCTCTCCTTCTATAGTTATATACTCTCCTTTCTTCCATATGATTTTATACATAAATTTATATTTTAATCCAGTATTAACCTTATCTGCCACATCTCTTCCCTTGACAAGAATATCAAATTTTGCTGGTTAAGGAGGTTTCTCAGCTCTTCTGGTCACCTTGTTGTGGCATTTGCTTTTTGTGGTTAAATTTCCTTAGTAAGCAGTCAGAGTTTTTATTGGTGTCTGTTATTTTGTCCATTTCCCATTTTTCCAGCATAGATTATTTAAATAGGTCACATTAGAAATGTCTTACTTGCATGCTCTATCTTCACATTTTTATCCTTTCTTCTAATTTGTATTAATTTTCACCTTTGTTCTAAGTGGATAGTATAAACACAGAAAGCTGATTTAAAAACACTCCCGCTTTAGTAATCCAGGTTGTTTCCTGTAAGTTATAATCAGTTTCATTAGATATGATGCTAAGTGGCTCTTCTTATACCCAGAGCCTCATAATTCTGTGAGAAAATATATGTGAGGGATGGCTAGGTGGCACAGTGAATAGAGCACCAGCCCTGGAGTCAGGAGGACCTGAGTTCAAATTCGGCCTCAAACACTTAACACTTACTAGCTGTTGGGCAAGTCACTTAACCCCAATTGCCCTACCTTACCCCCTGCAAAAAGCAAAAAAAGAAAATATATGTGAGACTTCTCTGTAGTCTATGAGTCTTTGGTTTCTATTCTTTCTTATTACTAAGTCATCTTTCCCTATATAAATACATTTTTGCCAAGCTCTTCCACAGCCTTTTTTTCCATTGAAGTCACTGAGTATCAAAATATATGTTAATTAAATCTCAGGTTTCTTATTAATTGTTTGCAGAACTTTTCTCCCTTCTCATTTTGCAATAGATATTGGCTCACACGATGCAATTATCTTCATTGTGGTCTTTTTATAAATGTTCAAGAGTGCTTTCATATGAGATGATGAAATATCCCATGAAATCATGTCACTAGATGCTTGTTGAAGCCTGATTAAAACCAACTCTACCAATTCCTTTATTCACCTCTTCCAAAAGGACCTGTGACAGCTTCCCATTTAGCTGCAACTTACATTTGTCTTTTTGTAGATAGAATTTCAATATCGAGATAATTTGCTTTCTCTAGCAATGTGTCCACCGAGAAAGAAATCTAACATTTAGAGAACCAATGATTAAGTTAATATTAATAAATGCTCTAAAAATTGTTTGATTTTTGGCAACCTCTGTCGCCAATCTGCAGAACCATAGGTATGGTAGTCGTTTTGTATTTTTCTGTGTTTTATAGTTTGCTATTGCCGAAGAATTCATGACCTCAGTGGTCAGCCTATGAGTGGTGATCCCTTCTGAACTTAATTATATTTGTCCTTGGGAAGTAAACACTATGTTACCAGGTCTCTGTGTGAAGCTTATTCTACATGGTAGAACCTACTGGAAGTCCTAAAGGTATAGCCTTTTGGAACCAAGGCCTACTATTAAACTGTGATGAGGCACTGGAGTAGTATTTTGTGGAGAATTCCATGTCCTTTTCCCTTTGTAAATACACTTTTCAATTTTGAAAAAAGTGAAACTATGTGTTATGATAGTGTTATGTAATAATCATTAAAACTCTGAAGGGTAAACTGAAATGCCTTATTTGATGAATTGCCTTTTACCAATTCTGCCCCTTTACATCAACAAGCATTTCGAGAATTAGTCTTATTATGATCCTACATATGTTCTGATGTACATATTTAACAATCTGCATAATGAAAATACAAGTTTTTAATGTCTCTTTTTGCATAAATACCTTTATTCCAACATACTCTTCAAAGGGCCATTACTTTTATTTCTTTCATTTCTATATAGCAGATTTTTCTTCCCCTCTTTGCTTGTAAATTCATTAAAAGTTATTGTGTGAAGTCTGTAATAATGAATTTTACCTTTGAGATATTTTTCCAAAAGAACCTTAATTTGTAGAAAATTTAGGGTAGTGAATTCTTAAATTTTCTAGTATATCTATGAAATCTTTTAGATAAATCATTTTACTATAGGACTCAATTCTGCTTTCATATTTCAGGAGTTCAAGACTTGTTTCTGAATCAACACATTCAAGTGTAGAAGAGTATCTGTGGTTCTAAAACGTATATCTTTTTTTTCAGAGTATGCTTCTCTAGGATCATTATATGACTACATAAACAGTAATAGAAGTGAAGAAATGGATATGGAGCATATTATGACTTGGGCCACTGATGTAGCTAAAGGTAAGAGAGTTTTATAATTTTAAGTCTGTCCTGAAATAAGATTGTAATGAGAAAAATATGCAGTGTCTTGTGTCCTGTTACTATATCATTAAATGCTTTTACCTTTCCAGAATGAATATACTAATACTCAGCTGATTCCTATAACAAAATATAAACTTGCGATCTTCTGCTTTTTTCTTCATCATTTCTATTCTCTCTTCCTTTTCTAGCTTCTTTTCTCTTTTCCCTGCCTCTGCTCTTTTTTCCACACTTTTCCTTTCCTTATCTCCTCATTTACATCCCTTCTTTTCTCTCCAACCAATATCAACAATTCAGTGTACCCAAAATCACATGGCAGAGTAATTGACCATCTAACCACTCTCACTTCTTGATACATTAGATGGAGAAACCATAATGCCATTGTTCTGCAAGACTTGGTGTCTAGGGGCGGCTAGGTGGCATAGTGAATAGAGCACCAGCCCTGGAGTCAGGAGTACCTGAGTTCAAATCCGGCCTCAGACACTTAACACAAAAACTAGCTGTGTGACCTTGGGCAAGTCACTTAACCCCAATTTCCCCTCAAAAAAAAAAGACTTGGCGTCTACTCAGACCCAAGGAGAAACTGATTTATCATTGGATTAGTTCTACCCATTTTTGTATACATGGTATATGCTAAAAATAGGAATCACTTTCAAAAAATATATTATTCATGCTGCCATATAAAAACAATTCAGATTTCCTTTTATATTTATCACAGTCTTGGAAATCACTCTTGGAAATTAAATATTTTTAACCTACTAAATCCCCAGAATACTATCCAATAAAATGTCTAATCCTTTTTTTTCCCTCATAAATTCATGTACAACCTAATGCTTTCTGAAGTAATTCAAATTCCATTTATTTTTATCTTTTTTTTCCATTTTCACAACTGTGAACCTTTTGGAGTTTTATTTATAACTATCTAAGTTGCTCTGGAAACAACTTGACCTAAATAATGAAGGCCAATAGTTACATTTGTATTCCAGCAACTCTTACGATGCTGATGTCCAAATTTCCTTGGAGCAATTAACTCTATCTAGCTCATCTAAAGGCACAACAGGAAAAATAGTAAATTAAGACTCAATAAGAGTTTGAGTCTTGCCACAGACATTTCATAGCTCTGTAATTGTGGATAAGTTCCTTTCACTTCAATTTCCTCATCTGTAAAATGGGAACAATTATACTTGTTTTGCTTACTTTATGTGGTTGAGAAACATGCCATATAAATGTGAATTGTTATCATTATGTAAAGTAGCAGCTTTCTGTACTCATCT
Source organism: Petaurus breviceps papuanus (assembly GCF_028583685.1). Taxonomy (NCBI): domain Eukaryota; kingdom Metazoa; phylum Chordata; class Mammalia; order Diprotodontia; family Petauridae; genus Petaurus; species Petaurus breviceps. The sequence continues at coordinate 613,066 of NW_027187340.1, forward strand.
GTATAAAATAATTTTAATAATGTTTCATATTCAGAGAAAGGAGCAGGTCCTACCTTATTTTGATTAGTAAGTGATTGGTTGTTGTCCTTCAGACTCAAAGAGGACCAAAATGATATCACTATGTTGAGGTCAGTGTTCAGTGTGTCTGACTATGACTGATCAGACCAATATGAGCTCAGAAGGCTCTGTCACAGTCAGGCACAAATAGTCCATATGAACATTGAGAGTGGAGATGTCTAAATTTGCACATCAAAAGAAAAAGAAAGTTATATTGATTATTCCTTTTGGTATTATCCTATTTGGGCTTCAGTCTGGAAGATAATGTACCTAGAACTGGTGAATCCTCTTTCAGAATTTAATCCTTTTCAAGGCATTTTGCTGTAGTATCATAGTCATCTTTCTGTGGGTCCATACGATATCACAAAGGGCTGGCTCATCTTTAGGCAAAGATCAAACAGTCATATTAGAAGTCCTGCTGCAACAAGAACCATCCCATTTAGCCTGTCAAAATAACATAAGAATGGCAGCAGTGTAAACACGAAGGCCCCCCCCCCCCCCCCCCCCCCCCCCCCCCCCCCCCCCCGCATTCCTGCCACTGGATTTACTTAGATTTTCATTTACATTATTCAGTTACACCCATTCTATACAAATGAACCTGGTCATTCTGCATGCTGATAAATTTTTCCTTAGTATGAAGATAAGGCTATCCCAGAATAGCTCCTCTTTCAACCTACAAATCCTATTTATAGAGGCCATTTGTCTCTAAGGTAACAGCATCACAGCCCTTCTCTAGGGGATCCTCTGGGTACATTGGCAACAGTGCAGGGAAGAAAAGACTAAGAAAACCAGGAGGGAACATAGGAAGCAGTAGTTAAAGGAGCATTGGAAATGGAGTAAGGGGGTCCGAGTTCAAATTCCAGTTCTCCTATTTAGTACCTGTGTAATTTTATGTATGTTATTTTACCTTTCTTGACCTTAGTTTCTTCATCTGCAAAATTATAGGGTTGGCTGTCAGTCAAGAAACATTTATTAAGTTCCTACTTTGTAGTACAGGCACTATGCTAACGTTGGACCAAACAATGTCTAAGGACCTCACTAGTTCAAAATCTTCTCAACTGACCAGATAGAGAAAGTGTGTCTTGTAATTGTAAAGCAACATGTAACTGTAACCTGGTTCTTGGGGCATTTCCCCTTCAAAATTTCAAAATGTTCTGAAAAATAGCAGCAATGTCAGAATAATTCACCATAGTAACTGCTGTGTTATTTAAATCCATAAGTTTCAATTTGTCTGGGGGAGAGAACCAACCTTGATACTTTAAAGTCACATTATTTCCATAAAAGAAAGTTATATTATTTTCTAAAAATAGAGGGTAAAAGGGAAAAAAGAGTACTATAGTCATGGCTTTAGTCTACTATAATAAGGAAACATGTAGGATTTACAGCTTAGATGGAAAGACTTGGTTTTATGCCTTCAGGATCAAACATTGTGGGCTTTTGAATTTGACCATCATACCTGCCAAAAGCTTTAAGAATTTTCGATACTTTGAGGTGGTGAGAGACCAAAAGATGAAAAATTCAGTGCAACTAAAAATTCTCATCCATTTTAAAGGAATGGGTACCTTACTGCTCCAATGAGATAGCAGTTTAAGAAAGCAGAAAGGCTGTCTGTTTCTAAAGACAGAAAAGCCAACAACCTGATCTTGAATACTTAGAATAGACATCTATGGGTCAATTCTTTAAAAGTATGAAATAGCTTTAAATTTCTACAAAAGTCTCCTCTAAAGCCACATATCAAAGTCTTCCCCAAAACTAATATGAACCTTGAAAAGATATTATTTCCTCTTCAAATGTGTTGCATTTTTTAAAAAGAAAAGAGAGTAGAGCTTGAAAAAAAGTTGAAACTGTTATAGTAAACATTGATACTGTATCACTAAATCTAATTTTGTGTGATAGATTGTGTGTGTATAATCATTTTAGTCATGACCAACTTTTGTGACCCCATTTTGGGATTTTCTTGGCAAAGATACTGGAATGGTTTGCTATTTCCTTCTCTAGTTTATTTTAAGATGAGGAAACTGAGACAAACAGGGTAAAGGGATTTGCCAAGGGTCACACAGCTAGTAAGTGCATGAGGTCAGATTTGAACTCATGAAGATGAGTCTTCTTCGTTCCAAGCCTAATGCTCTATTTGCTGAACCCCCTAACTGCCCATGATTACTAATATGTTATTTACCTTATTTCTATATCTATAACAAGTCATATTTTACAATGTACAGAATTATAATATATAGTATTTGCTGTCATTTCCATAAAATTTAAGTATCAGATTCTTGTTCAGGATTTTAAACTCCCAATCATAATATTATACTATGGAAAAATAAAGTTTATCATGAGTCATTGGATTATAGTGCCTTATCTAGGAACATGATCCATCATAAGTGTGAGGATTGCCTTTGTATTTAGAATCATATTCTTTATAAAGTGTGACATAATTAAAAAGTAAACACCATAACAAATGTCTTTGTCTTTTGTAGTATTTGAAACAATCTTGCTTGGCAAATTTTTTCAAAAATTTATTTTACTAATTATTGTCAGTATAATTTTTCTCTTAAGTTAATATATTAATAGAGAAATAATAGTAAGAAAGAAGCAACAAATTCAATCAGAAAGATTTGAAATGCACATTATAATCATAGGCATTTCATTTTAACAATTTGAGAGTATTAAAAGTGTTATATTCACTCAGTAAATAAGCAATCAATATTGTATTCAAAAGATTTCATTTGAGAAAAAAGAGGAGGGGGTGGAATACATATCTTGACATTCAAATTTGTAAGAGAGACTTCCTTTATTGTAGTTTCATCTTTGCTCTGAACATTTAAATTATTAATCTTTTCCTTAACTTTTCATTAGTTGTTTGTCAATTTACTTATGTTTGAGAAGAGTTCGTTCTATCTATAGCATTTAGTTATTTTAAAATACAGAGATATCAAAATTAAATAAATTTTAACAAAAAATAATAAAATTGTTGACATTGAAGACTTACAAAGTACTTTATATACCAAATATCATTTGATTTTATTTATCCTTTTGCCACTATAAAAATAATTCCTGGAAAAGGCAATTTAGTAATAATTATATCATTTTTTAAAAAGTGGCAATATCAACAAAAATAGTTTTATAGAATTATAATTTTAAAAAAGTTTTAAAAAATTAACAAAATACTATTTTGAGGTATATACAAACTTGAGCAATTGTATAAGTAGGGAGGTATTCCCTGGGCTTCCATTTTCTCCTCTTTACATGAAGGGAACATTTGAATAGCTTAAATATAGGGGAAGAAAATTTTCTTCTATTTTTACATTTGCATTTTGCAAAAATAGCACAACTGTCAGAGCACTTACATACTGTGGAGATAGACAGTATGTAAATTCAGGCAGCAAGAGAACAAAAAAAAAATCACTCCTGGAAAACTGACCCAAATCTGGATTTTTCTACACTAAGTGGATTCCTTATTGGCAAAATGTCATCTATTTATTATGTGTTCAGTTTACAGTGTTAAATAGACTTACTTTTAGCCAAAATATGTAGAAGAGAATTTTTATTCAAATTTAAATATAAATTTCATCAGAGACTAAGCCTTTGGGAAAATAATAAAATACTTAATTATATATGATATATCTCTTTCTAAGCATCATCAATTGCCCTGTAAATGATAGCTTATTAATTCTTACTTCTCTTCCTAATGCCCACGTGTAATGAATATGAGGAAAGGAAATCCTGGCTGGATCTAGATCATTCCAGAGAGTCTGATGAAAATTTAAAAATTCAGTCAACAATCTGGATTTTCTAAATATTAAGGATGTTGATTATTTGTAACAATAAACAATAGTAGTAGACATATGTATAGAAGACTTTAAGGTTTACAGCATGCTTTATGTACATTATCATAGCATGTTTATAGCATCCTAAATCAAGAATTACAAGTACTATCATCATTTCCATTTGACAGATAAGAGAACTGAGTCTTAGAAAGGTAAAGTTACCATAATTTGGTAACAAATGAATATTGGAGATGCTAGTCAAACCCAAGTGTCTCCAGACTTTAATTCCAGAACCCTTGCTACTACACTGTTTGCTACAGAATAGATTCCCCAATTCATACTTAATGCCTTTGAACTGCTGGTATTAGGATATGGAATGCCTAGGATACTTAACCTTAGGTCACACTTTTGACCAATTACTTTGATAATAGAGGCTCAGATTCATCCGAAGCCCAGAAAAAATGAAGTACCCATAGACATTAATCCATCATGTAACAGATCAAAGTACCCCAATGTGACTGTGCCATGATTTCCTGTCTCCACTCCATCAATCATAGAATAGAAAGGTACAAAAATCCAATTTGTGCTATTGTTATTTTTGTTTAAAGAAGCAATGTGATATTGACACAATGTCATGAAACTAACATTGATGATCCTTTTTCCCCCTTCTCAAATAAATAGGAATGCACTATTTACATATGGAGGCTCCAGTCAAGGTGATTCACAGAGATCTCAAATCAAGAAATGGTAAAGTAGCCATGTACCCTTTAATATCCTTGTTTCTAAGGCCATTTTGTAAACCTGGCTTTCCGCACTAACAGTTCTGCACTCATTTTTGTTTGAAAAATCACATTACTTTTGGATTATTTGGTTTTAGTTTTTCTTTGAGTTGCTTATATTTGTATGAGCCGAAGTTGTGATGAAAACAACTTGAAGGATTAGTGTCCATTCACTGCATCACTTGAAATCTGTCCAAGGGGAACAAGGTATGGGTGTTATTTTTCAATTATGCAGAGCTAGCAGAAGTTTGGTGGTTTGATATTGAAAAATATTAATCTACCACATCAGTAGCTCTGTCAATGGCATAGTCCTTTTGAATTTCAAGGGAATTGCTACCCTTTTCCTCCCAGTAACCTTTAGAACTCTAGGCTTGTAGTGGATGATGAGATAACATACTTGGACAGGTGTTCATATGGTTGGATGTGGGGTGAGGTAGAGGAGCTTCCCTTGAGGGGGAGGTGCTAGTTATTTCCAGGCACACCCTCCTCCCATCTAGAAACATATAAAGGTGAAAATGGGGCACAGCCTATTGTAGTAGCTGTCACTTCGTAATCAAGCAAGTCAAGCTCCATAATTCATCAGTTGTTTTCAGTTAACCATTAACTTCCCCTTGTTTTAGGTAATCTTAGGTACTTGCTAAATAAACTCCTTTAGAGTAGGTACTATGGGTTTTCTATTTTACAATGCTTTGCCTAAAATAAATGATTATTTGATTGTCTTGATTCCAGTGGAAAATATCAGACTATTAAAGCACTGTTATGACCTCAAAAATTTTAGGACATAGTTAGAATTATCAACAAATCAAGGTGTTTGAAATCTTCACTTTTAATTTGACTTCTTGCTTACTTAAGGGGGGAAATGTCATTCTCATCCATTAATCACCTGGTGATTTCAGTCTACTACAATTGCTCTGAAAGAAAAATAAATTAAAGTTCATTATATCCCTATTCCCAGCCTCAACAGTGAAAAAATCACAATACCATTTTAAGGTTGTTTGAAATCTAGATATTGTTTGTCCTTAAATATGTCTTGCTTAGACATGGACATGTAAGAAATTAAAAGTTTCCACCAAAGCAGCAATAAAAACAAAAGGAAAACTGGCAGCTTTCTGTTTGCAAGCTTAATTTATAATAATGTGTTGTGTGCATCAAAACTAAATTTGACTTCTAGATCTTCCTGAATATCTTGCCTGTATTCCTCAAGATAAAATATCTATATGCAAAAATGGGCAAATTCTTCCAATTGGAATGTTTAAAATTTGATTGTTTAAAAAAAATCCTGCCTATTGTTGTATCATTAAGCCTGAGTCAAGGCTAAAATACTAGTACAAGGTGAGGCTTGATCTTCCATTCATCTTAATAGCATATTAACTTTGAAGACTAATTATGACCATTTAAAGGTCAACACTGCTAATCATTTCACTGGTGATCATCATACCAGAACTATCCAGCTAATGCCTTTGTACAATACATGCCCTGTCCCCTGGCAAATTAATTTGAATAGATGTCCCAGGGGAAAGTTATGAATATGTCAAGAGTTAAATGTGTGGGAACCTCACGATTTTTCTGAGGCCCCATAAAATCTCTCTGTAGAAAGAACTGTATTAGGTATTCCAATAGTTGTATAAGTTTTTTCATTATATTGAAAAGAGTTAACCATTTCATTCTTTTTGTTCCGACTGTTTTAATACAATTTTATTGACAACTGAATCTGTCTTTTGAACAACAGTTTTTTACCTACATCATCTGGTCCTTATATAGTGATTTAAGTTTTTAAACCTTATGTTATTTCATTTAATCTGTTCTTAATCTCATTTGATTTATTCTTAGGATATATTTTAGAGATAAGTTATAGAGATATCATCATTCCTCATTAATAATACTAAATATTTATTGAACCCTTATGATGCATAAGATATAGAACACTGCTCTGGGGAACATAGGAAGGATACTACATAAACTCCTGTTCTTCTACAGCTTAAAATTTATTTGGAGGAAAAAAGTAGCTTATCTACATTGGTTCAGGATCACATGAAACAAAGATATAGCCCTATGCTCAACAGTTCTAACTATATATGTATAGTGTATTGATGATGCATAAACAAGCCTTCAATAAATACATAAAAGCATATAAGGCTACATTGCCCAGTCTGACTTACTGCTTCCTGAGTCTGAGTATAAATTCTGGTTCTCAGAAAAGAAATAATCGGTATACGTGATAGTACCAGGAAACAAACCCTGCCCCAGAAGTGAAGGCTATTAATAGCCTAAGATGCTCAGGACTATGTTATGCTCATGAGGCCAGAAAAAGCTGGAACCTTTAAAAAAAATCTACCAGTGTAGGGTAAGTAAATCCCAGATACCTTTGAGTATACTAGTAATGAGTAGGCTAGATAGCGATGAACACAAAGGGTAGTGTTCATTCCTTTGGCATTAGGGACTCGGTCATTTTAGCTGTTTCTATCTCCCTCTTTCTTCCTTGCTTCAGAAGGAACCTGGTATAGCCAGACTACATCACATGTACAACATGAAAAAAATATAATTTATGGATGAGGACAATTAGGCATGGAACAGTTAATGACATCCTCAAAGTCACACAAAGTAACTAATGGCAGAACCAAGACCAGACATTAACTGCTAATCTGATACTTTATTTTTCTTTTTTTCCACTGGGCAGTACCATTATCTGATGAATAAAAGACTTGGTAGACTTTTCACTTCCTGTACTTTAGTTTTAAAAACCAAGGCCACCTTTCCTTTGCAAAATCCTTAATACAGCCTTACTATTTTCTCCTTTTTGTAGATCTCCCAAGTGACTTGGTTATAAGTACTAATAAAGAGCACAGAAATTTAGGTTTTCATCAATATTAAGCTACTTTAAAGAGATGAGATTGATCATCATATAATTCTTTTTTTCTTTCTACTTGTAGTTGTCATAGCTGCTGATGGAGTATTAAAGGTAGGAATGTTTTGTTTTAAAATATGGAATTTAAGGATCTCACTAACTGTTATTTGATTAGAAATAAATACAAAGTTGATTTGTGATTTTTGTTTGTTTGTTTCCCAGATCTGCGATTTTGGTGCCTCCCGGTTCCATAACCATACAACACATATGTCTTTGGTAGGGACATTTCCATGGATGGCCCCAGAAGTTATCCAGAGCCTTCCAGTTTCTGAAACATGTGATACATATTCCTATGGTGTGGTGAGTTGATTTAACATGCCATTATAGGTATAGAAAGCACAAAGCATGATAGATCTGGAGTTAAGAAGAATTGTGTTCAAATCTCGTCTTTAAGAAGAGGGGATTGAACTAGATGATTTTCCTGATCATTTTTGGCTTTAAGTCTATGAGTCTATGATACAGCTTAAAGAAGCACATAGAAAGAACTCTTCATTCTCCCTTTTTAAAAGTCTTCATGTTCTACTGAATTCAAAAGAAAAGGGGCATCATAGAGAGCTCTAGCTGACTAGTAAAAGAAACTTTTAATTTAGTGTCAGTTCTGAATGATATGTCATCATAATGCTTCTTTTCTCTCTAGAGGGAAAAATTTCTATCTCGTGGTAATACAGTAGAGGAGGAGAGACCTGGGATAATACTACTGGCCTAATGGTCTGAGTTGTAATTTCAGAGAAAGTGATTTTCTGGGTGAAACTTAAATAGTTTGAATGTCTCTCACTGAAATGATGCTGGAAAAAGTGGATCATTTGGAACTCAATTTACCCGAAAAGACTGCTAATAACTGGAACCACCAATAGAATAGTGAAGTCTGCTGACTGAGTAAGTTAGTAGACTTTTTTTTAGTGCTAATTACATTTAGAGTTCTGGTTTAGGAGGAGAAGGCATAATGTAAAGAAGATAGAATACCCCTAAAAGTGTTGGAAGCCTAACAAGGAATACAAACCTATGTCCACAAAACAGTTTAGCAGCATGAAGACAGCACATTGGCCAAATAACATACCCTTATTAAGATGTTACTTAAGATACTAATAATCTTTCATAAGCTATTAGAGTTGAGAGGAACCTTGAAGATTTTCTTGTCCAGAGGTGTCAGATATGAGACCTGCCACATGAAGCTCTTAACACTCCCAAGGGTGGCCTGGACCACATTAAAAAGTAATTAGGAAATATTTTAAAAATATTTTTGTTAAAAATTTTTAACAAAATAAATAATATGGAGATTGTTGTTGGTTGTATTTGTCCTTTATTTTTTTAAAAGGACCATCGCGTCAGGGACATGATGACATGACTTACAGTTGACTTTGATTTGAGGGAGGGAGGGCTGTGCAAGGTCACCAGCCTTACTCTCTCCTCCAGAGCCATCTAGATCCAGTGACCAGATATACATCAGAATCACTGGAGATGACTGAAGATGGATTGGGAGACCTTGGCCCTTTTAGGCTAAGGCCTTTCCAGGTACTCAGAGTGAGGTAATGCCCATTCAATAATACATAGATAATATTACACTTTAATACTAAGTAAATATTTGATCCATAAAGATCCTTATATGTTTAGTGGCCTCTGTGTTCATTTGAGTTTGAAACCACCAGTTTAATCCAACCCCCTCATTTTTCAGATCACAAAATTATAACCTAGGACTAGTTAGTGGGTAGCAAGGTCACCCAGCCAGGACTAGAGCCCAGGTCATATCAACAAAAGTAAAAAATATAGTATTAAGTAGATTTTCAAAATAATTAATAAATTATAGAATTAGGCAGAGTCACAATAAGAAAAGGCAAGATCAATCAGAGGAAAATTCTAGAGAAAGAGAGGTCTTAAAAAGTCTAATGGGAATGGATGGGAAGAAGGCACTTTTCGAGGGGCTTTGTTTTGTGATTTTAAAAACAAAGCTGTGAATAACCATTTAAATATGGGTAATTTACTTCATCTCCTAAAATAGTATACTGCAAATTCTTTGGCTTGGGCTAAGATATATTGTCCTACCACCATCTCTTTCTCTCCCCTCTAGCTGTATTACCTTTTAATTCCATGGAGGAAAGTCCTGTAGAATTAGGACAAGAAGATGAATTACTGCGCCAGACTACAGGAATCTCTGTTGAACTTCCCTAGATAAATCAGACTGAAAAAATCAGTTGATAGAGGGTATAAAGATACCTCCCATCCCTGGCCCCAAACAAAACAAAACAAAACAAAACAGATATTTCCCTTTTCCTTTCTGATTGGTTAAATATCTTTCTCTACCATTTATTGCTAACTCCTTAGTCAACTTTTGGACATGCTTTCACTTGTCTAAATTATATTAAAACTTGTCATTTATAACTAAGTTGATGACATAATGGAAGATGAATTTTGTTGTCTATTAAGTAACCATGTTGTTGAAAATTAAAATAGAGACAATGTGTGTATGTGTGTGTGTGAGAGAGAGAGAGAGAGAGAGAGAGAGAGAGAGAGAGAGAGAGAGAGAGAGAGAGAGAGAGAGAGAGAGAGAGATTGTGTATGTGAAGGTTAGAATTTAAAAGTTTGGAAGACAACACAGGCATCTGACCAAATATCCAATGTCACTTAACTGAGCCAGTTACTAAAAATGAGAGATGTAAACCATTACTGGAAATGAACAGATAATTTTTATTGAAGGGAGGAGGGAAGGAGGGACATTTAAGTTCTGAGAGAAAGTAGAATCTTAAAGTGGTCTCTTGATTCAAAGGTACACTCTACCTTTGAGAGTTGAGATAAGGAAAAATTTTAAATGTAAGAATCCATTGTGGATACTGTCTTCCTTAATCTATGAAGTATTACAGAATCATTCAGAGTAGTTTCTTAAGGTAAGTTTAACTATATTTTTCTATGTGAAAAAAGGAGTATTTATTTCATCTCATGACTCAAAAAAGCAGTGAGAGATAAGTAAGACAGAAATGCTCTGAAAAATGATCCTTTTGCTAATTTTCTAGGGCCCTTTGGCAGTTCCTATTGTTTTGTCTGAAATGTTTAATCCTCACTTCTCTCTTTGCTTCTCATATATATTTGCACAAGTACATACATGTGGGTACTCATAGCTTTACATTTTGAGGGGGGAAATTGAATATAGTATTGAAAATCCAAAGTGAGTATTTTAATAATTCAGTTCACCAAGCACTCATGGTTAAGCTTGGAATCTCTTCTCAAATCTTGATTGACTACTCAACAGAATTCATTGGTCATAAAGAAAATTAACCTTTTTTTCAAAATAGCCTCATTTGTGAAAATAATACTTTCAAAGCCCAATATTTTTAGGGATTTTTGTATGAGATATAAAAGCCTGCTTTTGTTCAATTGAATTGAACTTTAAATGTTAACTTCAAGCAAATACTTCAGATGTAAATTATAAAGACTTAGGGAAAAAACCAACTTTATATTTAAACAGTAAAACACATATTCTACCTTAGTAGCATGGTGGGGGACTACAGGTTCAAAATGTGGGTTACCCTGTCATTCCCAGATTTCCTGTGTTTTTCTTTGTTACTATAAAGAATTAAATTGGAGGTAGACAGAGCTTGGCAAGGCACATTTCTTATATCTTTTGAACTTCCTTTTGTACCCCTACCTTTTTTTCAGTGGACTTTTATTTGCAAACCTTTCTGTGACTGTAAATGTTCACTGTGGAAAAAAGTTTTCTACTGAAGTGACTAAACGCTATTTATCACTACGTAGGTCTGAACTTTATCCATGAGTCAGATAAAATTTAGGGAGATCTCAATGTAGATCTTACCTCATTCTTGCAGGATCTTGCTTTGGGGCTAGGTTTCCCCCTTTTTTCCATTTGCAGATTTAGTAAACACTTACCAAATCAGTCCAACAAACGGTTAGACAAGATAAAAGCAAGCAATCCACCTATCCCCCACCCCATTTCCAAATTCATTTTCTAAACCCATGCATCTCTTCAAATTCAGACCCCCCCAACTATCACACATTCATGCTCCTCACATTCTTTTGAAGGCCAGTTATGTTTATGAGAAAATATTATTCTCTTGACTAGTAGATAGATACAGGAATGCTCCCAGAGTGACTTTGTTTGCAGCCATTCCTATTTTAAAGTCTTGAAGAGCATCACTTAAAATGTCTGGTTATTCTTGCCTAAAAAGCTACATCAGAAGAATCCCATTCAGCGCAGTATTTCTTAGACTGAATTTAATTATAGGCAAGGGTGTTTACTTTTCTCAGGCAAAGCATTTGCAATGACCTAAGCAAATACCTCAGTAGTCAGAGTTTTTAAGTAGGGAAAGAGAGGGCAGAAGTAACATTTTCTAAACTCTTTATCTGTAATCCCTACAAAATAATATCAGATCTAAAAGGTAGTTTTGGATATTGTGGTTGGGTGGGGAGGGTGATGGATTAGAGTAAAATGCCTATGGATTTTTCTGGAGAGTGTAATCCTGTCGTAGATGCCTTTAGAAATGAATCATATTTGGGAGGGAAAATTTGCCAAGACTGCAGGTGAATGTTTCTAATTCTTCAGAAAGTAAAGTGGACCTCAGAGATAACCAGAAAAAATTGTCATTCATCTCAACTGCCTTGATTATTACTCTTCATTCAAAAAGTACTCATAGATTGCCTACTAGATGCTAGGCATTGTGCTCCGTGCTGAGGGTGCAGAGAAAAAAATTAAACCACCCCTGCCCTCAAGGAGTTTACATTCTGTTGAGGAAAATGATGAATACACATAAGGGAATACCAAATAAATGAAAAAGCAAAACAAAGTCTTCACATTTCTCTTTGTTTCTTGTCTTCAAGGCATTAGAGTAAAAACTTCACTAACTGGCATTAATTGCAGGGAAGAATTATCTGAACTAGTGAAAAATCAGGACTATGCTATATTTTTAAATGCCCATGGCAACATGTACATTACCAAAGCTTTTCACATAGATCCTTTTGAGACATGAAGCAGGCAAGATTCATGTAAAGAGTATCCGCTTGGCCATGATATAATTACAATTTTTAAAATTATATCTATTTGAATAAAATTTAGAAATAAATATTTCTTAAGCATTTATAAATAAATAGTAAATATATTTAAATATGTTATGTTGAGTTCCTGTTTTATGGAGATTCAGCATGGAATAGTGGATAGAGAACTGATCTGGATGCCAAGAAGATTTGACTTGGAGTCCCTCCTCTGACAAATATTGCCTTTGTGATTCTAGGCAAAGGCTCCTAACCTATCATGGATCTAGGCCAGTGATATCAAACTCAAACAGACCCTGGGGCCAATAAACAATACAGAAGGATCCCTCTTAGTATATATTAACTTAGAAAACCACATAGATATGATCTATGTTTTATTATATTTTTATTTATTTTGTTAAATATTTCCTAATTATATTTTCATCAGGTTCAGCTATACTCTGGAGTGTTGTGTGGTCACACCTCTGTTCTAAGCAAGTCTGTAAGACTTTGTTACAGGGAATGTGGCTGATCTGATTTTTTTCTCTTGTTTTCTTCTGTTTTTATTTTTTCAATTTAATTTATTTTATTCTAAACTTAAGAAATAAAACAAGCATTTCCATAATATAGTAGAATACAAAAAGAAAAGATGATTCTACATAAAACTGAAAGTCTGTTATGTAGAACTTGCTATTCCTTTTAAATTTATATAGTAATCATGTAACCTTTTTTCTTCTTTCTCCCTCCTCCCCTGAGACATGACTAATGATTCAAATCTATATAATATGTAAAATCATTCTATACATACTTCTATTTATCAGTTCTTTCTCTGGATACAGAGATTCCTTTGTAGCTTGTAATAGTCAAAATCACTTAGTCACTCAAAGTTTGCTGTTAAAATAGTATTGTTACTGAATACAATGTTCTCTTGGTTCTGCTCATTTCACTCTTCATTATTTTGTGCAGTTCTAAGCATGTTTTTAGTAAGGGGAAGTTTCCTTGCCTATGCAATAAAATCGTAGATCTAGTCCCTATCCACTATAATCTTATTTAAATATCATCTATAATTTTCAAATCAAGTCATTTACAAGCATTTATTAAGCTCCTACTAGGTACCAGGTACTAGGCTAAGCACTGGTGGTACAGATACAAACGTTGTGAGAGTTCCTGCCTTAAAGGAGGTTATATTCCAATAGGGAAAAATATCCCATTAAAGGAAGCTGAGAGGTGTGTGGTCAAGTACCAGGAGAATTAGGAGGCAAATTGTAGAGAACAGAAGAGAAATCTGGGAGGGTCAGGAGTATAGGTCTATAGCAGGCATTAGTGGCCTTCTTTGGAATGGAAATTTCTAGGAGGAAACAGTCACTTAGGAGAGGCCATAGGGATAGAGTGTAGTTCCAGTGTGTGAAGTCTAGGGTAGAATGAAATTCCAGGGTGAAGAGATTTCTAGGGCATTGTAGAAAAAGTCTGGGAGAGTTAGGGGTGTAGCATGGAGAGGAATAATTAAATCTATTCCTAATAATCTTATTTAAACAATTTATTTAAAATGACAACAATTGACACTTTGCAATTTCTATTCATATAGATGTATGCAAATAAGGAAGATTTTTACCCAAGTAAAATGATCACAAATTCCATATTAGTCTAATTTGAACTAATGACATGACTATTTTTGGCATACAATAAAAATTTCCAAGGATTACTTTAGATCTGTGAGAGCTCTTAATAAATATTTGATCATTTGATTAATGGGTCTTTCCACTTTCTACTTTTTCATTTTCTTCCAGAGGTTCATATGATAGTTAAAAACCAATTGGCTATTTTGCAAAACTACAAAAATGAATTGGATTTGAGGGAGCTGGGAGTGGAGACCTAGTTCCATTTTGCCTTAGATCCCCAAAAGCTGTGTCTCCTAGGTGTGAAAACAGACAGCAAGCAAATAGCTTACTTAAGCCTTTAAATATAAATATGTATATATATATATATATATATATATATATACATTCATCACAGAGAAATGGTTAGTAAATGACTGTGACCCCACCCTTTGTCAAATAAACCATAGCAAGTGGTTCTTCTCTGATCAACAAATAACATTTCTTTAAGAATCTAAACTAGATGGATGAATGGATAGATAGATAGATAGATAGATAGATAGATTAGATAGATAGATAGATAGATAGATAGATAGATAGATAGATAGATAGATAGATAGATAGATAGATAGATAGATAGATGATAGATACTTGTACAGATGTTTGTATGTTTGTATATGACGGTAATTCTAAAAGCAGAAGTCTGAACCTTAAGTCACCACTTGAAGTGCCTCTTTGGGATTAAGTGAGAAGTGTTGATTATTTGATCTGGTACCCTTTTATAGAAAAATGAACTTTTATTAGAGGAAAGAAAGTCCTATGATCCTTCTAAGAATAATTCAGGCCTTCTTTTTCCCCAGTTAAAAATCAATAACATGCCAAATGACTTTTGGAAGAGATTATATATTAGGAACCTCTGAAGCACAACAAGCTTTGAAAATAGAGTCACTTAGGAGAGAAAATACCAACCCTGGTTGTCTGTGATCCATGTTTCAGAAAAAAGTCATTGCTCAGTTAATGACTTCTCTTTGTTGGCAAAAGGAAAAGTAAAGAAAATATGCCATTTTTTCCCTAAGCCATCATTCTCCAAATGGAAAGTAGGATTTTTTTCTTAGCAAAAATTATTTCAACAGGTAATCTCTGTAAAATGAATAACCTCATTCTTTATGGAAAATGATATGGAGAAAGCTTTCTGAGGAAGAAGATTTTCAAAGTATTTGGGCAGCAGAGGACTAAGTTGTAAAGTTAGAGTAGACATTCACTTGGTTTGTTGTTGTCACAGTAATTCACCTATTTTGCTGACCTAGAATCTCTCAGAATATTGGAAGACACATGAAGGTTGCCTTACCTCCTGAGGCTCACTGAGAGAATTTGATGTGGTTTTTTCACAACCAAAGTAGAGCCCAGCTAGTTTATTGTGGGGGTCTGATGGCGGTGGGAAATGGAGAATGGTGGCCTGGGGTAACAGTCAAGCTTGGTCAGTTGTCTTTGTTTCAGAAGCATACTAATGATGGACTCTTTTAGGCCCCTAAAACTCTCCTAGATACTGTTGCTCAACCTTCTGGTATTTGCCATTGTAGATGGGGCAAAAAAAATTTCATTGTGGTATTGTGTGCTAGGAACTCAAGCTAGGAAATCATAGAGATGTGCTGGTATTAATGAAACTAAACTAAATTAAGCTAATTAAAAAACATCTTTGGGCACTCAGAACACTGCAATTAATGGCTCAATCCTCGATTGTTTTATGTCCATCACATGAGTCCTATGACCACTGCATGTCTAAGAAGAGAAAATTTTTCTTTAAAAAGTTTTGTTTTCCCAAGTTAAAAGCTTTAGAATAAATCCAGCAAGTATTTATTAAATGCTAACTATGTTCCAGACACTGTGCTAGGTGCCTGAAATACAAAGAGAAAAACAAAATCTTCCCTTACCTCAAGGAGCTTACATTCTTTTGGACAGAGAAATATAACTTCCATGTAATTTTTTGGAAATCATCCAATTGGGTATTTTTGTATATAGATGCACATCAATATTTAAAAAATAAATTTGATCTCCAAATTCTTTATCATGCACATTATCTCAAAATGTTATTAGTCAAATTTTTAATTGAAGTTTGCTGTATGTAAGAAAGTCCTAGAAATAAAAAGCCACAGACTTTTTCTGAAGGATTGGTGGTCTGAGGTTTTTAATTTATTCTGGGCTGATTCCTTTGCCCATTCTCTATAGGAATATTAAATCATTTCACGCATGTTCTCTTCCTATCCCTTACATTCCTGAGTCTTACCACCAGTTGAGTGGTAATTGGAATAATGAATTGAGGGGTTGCATTTTATTCCTCCCTTTTACCCTTACCTTACCCTAGCCTACCTCATATCCCCTGTGCCTACTGCTAATCTAGACAGAAGTGATTGGCTATCTCTTCTCATTCTTCTGTTGTCCTGAAAATATTGGATAAAAAAGTGCCCCTTCTAAGATACTCCTACCTTTCATAATAAGCTCTGTGACTGAAATAGAATTATTCAGTAGCTCTTCTGAAGAAGCACCTCACACACTTGATTAAAAGCCCAAATATGCTTCACTGGATTTTTTTTTCCCTGCTTGAACAGCATCTGCCAATTTCCCTGGTTTTCTGCTAATTACTTTCAGTATTAGCCAGAATTCTTTCAACAGGATGTGCTTGAATAAGACTAAGTACTGGCTAAGGCAACATTGGACATAGACTTAGAGGATACTGCTAAGAGCCTTTGCCTGAGTGACGTCTAATGCTCAATCTGTGTTCTTTTTATTTAGGAAAAGAGTACATTTTATATTTAGAACAGAGCACTCGAAGTCAAAACTACTTAGTTCTTCTCTTGCCTCTATGACTGATTCCATGTATGTGGATTACAAAAATTACAGTTGTGCCACCATCTCACTTGCTTTAAAAAAAAAACAACACCTCAGTTTTCCTTTCTGTAAAGTGGGCCCTATTCTTGAGGTGCTAGGAACCTTAATTCTTTCTATCGCTGTCAAAGGGAAAAGTAGTTTAATGTCTCAACCTCCATTACTCAGTCTTTAGAACCATCCTTATTCCTTTCAGCACTCTTGATCTTGTCATGTATTTAGAAAGTCTTACTCAGAAGCTTAGTTATTTCTGAGGAAATAGAATAGCAGCTATATAAACAGTGGATCTATCCATATGAAAGTAAAGGGTTTGGTGATTTTTTTTAATTTAGCATGATAAAAAGATATTTTAGGTAGAGAAAAGTGAAAATGTTAATATCCCACATGGACCAGTCACTAAGAAGATTCATCTTGGCTAGTGGTATCTCCAAAATTGGAAATCCAGACGTTATACTCTTTCAAGTGCCTGCCATTTTGGGTTAAGTATTTTGGCACAGGTATTAATTTTGAGCAAAATACATTAGATGAGACCTTTACTAAGGCTTTAAAACATATATTGGATTTGGATTGGATTACTAAGCCTTTAAAACATATATCAGATAATGAATGATTGGCTTATAAAGGTATCTCTCAAAGTCTGGGTGGCGGTGATAAGGTAGAGACAGGAAGAATATATTACTTCATAAATATCAAGTAACCAAACACAAAATCCAATTTAGGGGAATGCATGAGAATTTTAGCAGATTATAATAAGATGAGGATGCTTACTCAGGCCCATTGGTTTGATAAAATTTAAGTCCTCTGAGTCTTTGTGTTCCAGTTTCTAAATGCAAATTTCTTAATAAAGAAAAGGAGAGGAACAATATAAAAATGTTTAGAGTTGATTTTATTAATATATATGCTCATTTGCTCAAGTTTTTATAGATGGGATCTGACTTACTGGTAATTGGTTACAGATATATGCTATACTAAGTTTCAATAATATACTAAAAATACAAAGTACAGGAATAAAAATTACATTTTTTTGTTCCAGGTTCTCTGGGAGATGCTAACAAGGGAGGTCCCCTTTAAAGGTTTGGAAGGATTACAAGTAGCTTGGCTTGTAGTGGAAAAAAACGAGGTAAGACTACGTTTCTACATTCAGGTACATAGATCAGAAAACAGTATTGGGGTTTTGCAAAAGACTTTTTCATCTTCTTCAAATTGAAAGTAAGTTCACGCTTATGGAAAGATTAGCAGTAGGAGCTAACACAAAGGGTCAAAGTGATGTTATTCCTCATGAATGGACCCTTTACATCTAATTGTTGCAGCTTCACGTCGTGATGCTGTAGATCAAAAATTGTACTAGTACTGTACTAGTTTCTCAGTCTCAATTGTAAAACCTAGGGGTTTGTTCTTAGTGATGAAAGAAGCCATTGCGTCCAAGGTAGGGGAACAGTTTAACTCCATCTCCTGCGTTTAGGACATCTTTTTACTGGCCGGGAGTTGATCTATCTGTAAGAGACCTTCAGCTACTTCAACTTAACTCTCCCAGCAGGAGTCACTATAGTACAAGAAACTGTCGCTTAGATGAGAATTTCAAAATAAAAGAAGAAAAAATAGTTTCAAAAAAGGGGAAAAATTACAGTTTTGCCACCTACGTTCACCACGACATTGAAGATGAGCTCCTCACTGGAATTGGCGAGGCAGTGGCATAACTGTTCCCTTCTTCACGCAGAGCCTTTCCATTTCAAAAGGACTTCAGTGGCGTAAACACCGTTTGTGCTGTGTCCCCAGCCTCGCTTTTCTTCTTTCCACAAATTGAGGCTTTCAGTTAGTTGGACCTATGAGCCTACATCAGAGAACATGGCACATTCATATCAAAGGGAGCAACTACATTTTGAAAAGGTTTAAAATTGTGACTGAAACGTACAGCCATGGAAATTCTCAGCATAAGGATGAAGCATTCAATATCAAGGTATTATGGGAACGTAGATAACCTTATGGAAGCATGCCATTGTCTTTGCAATACAATATAACTTTATTTCATATAACTTCATGATTTTCAGATCTTCTCTAACCAGTTCCCAGAAGTAGCTAAGGCAACTATAGATTAAATTAACAAATAGTCAAAAAAAAATAGAGGAAGATTTGGGATTAGCACACTTTAGACTTTTAAAAACATGCTTTAAATGTATTAGATTGTTTCTTACCTCCATGAACTCACAGGAAGAAGTTAGAGTAAACTAAAAAAGTACTGTTGACTAGTAGTAACCGAGTTTTTATCTCTTCGAACACTTAATATAGGATAACTTGCAAATTTGTCCTTCAGAGTCATTGGAGATGGCTAAAGTTTTCTGGTTAGCTAATTAAATGGGGGAAATATATTTGCTGATTATAAGGGGGAAAAAACCCTTAA
Organism: Petaurus breviceps papuanus; assembly: GCF_028583685.1. NCBI lineage: Eukaryota > Metazoa > Chordata > Mammalia > Diprotodontia > Petauridae > Petaurus > Petaurus breviceps. Next base: position 632,424 of record NW_027187340.1, read on the forward strand.
AATAAATTTGTGGTTGAGAATATGCATTTATTTTTGTTTAATAAGGATTTTTCAGCTTTAATTAATTATGATGTTGTTTGCTGATATGCCATTAGATAAATGGTCACACATTCACAAGAGAACTGACATCTTAAGTGTACAAGATGTAACTGAGGAGCTTGACAATTGAATCTTTGCTAGTGAGGTGGCTAGATGTTTGGTACTGACCTTGCAAATGAAAGTAAAGAAAATAACTGATGTTCAAAATGAAATTCAGTCTCTTCTTTTTAACTTTTCTTGCAATAAATCTGAGAAAAGAAACTTCCAAGGATAAATGTATTCTCCTGAATATATGCAGTGCAAGAGAATGCTTGAAATCAGAAAACAATATTCCACATGAATGATGGCAAGGTACAGCTGTGGATCCAAAGCTTAGTCAAGACAATGGAGTAGTTGTGAAGGATGTGAAAAGGAATTTGAAAGCTGGCTTTGGAGAATTAGCTCTAGGATTTGGGGATCACCATTTTTTAAAACCCTTCTTACCTCTCAAACTTTGCAACAGAACTATGGGTTGGTCATGCAACTATTTTACTAAGTAGAAAATTCCTTTATGTCTTCAAGGTCCATTTCTAGTTCACTCATGCATGAACCATTGTTTACAAAGGTGGTGATGTGTTCTAGTTGGTTTATGGGAAATGAGACTTGTAAGATTAAGAGACAAAGTATCTGATACTCTAGGTTAATTAAATAAATGTATGTCAATCAAAGAAGGAATATTGCTAAATTCTCCTAACAAGATGGAAGAAAATTATTCTATATAAAGATGTTTGTTTTCCTCCCTTTTCACAGGATTAACTTACCAAAACTATAGAACTCAAATTTTCAATAATTTCCATTATCATCTTTCAAAAGGAGGATAAAGATCTCATTAGATTATTAGAGGCATTCATTCTAGTACATTAAGTTTTCCTGTTGGCATAATGTGAGGGCTTTGGAAGGGATAATTTTATTTCCTGTTGAAATTGTGACACTACACCAGTTCTTAACCTGGGGTCTGTGAACTTTAAAAAAAAAATTGATAACGAATTTCAATATAATTGATTTCCTTTTTAATCTAATTTTATGTAATTAAAAACATTTAATAATCTGAGAAAAAAGAATGACCAGGTTCCACTAGACTGCCAAAGGGACCATGACACAAAAAAGGATAAAAACCCCTTTTTACATTAAAAAAAAATAAAATGTATAGAGTTCCCTGACATCCTAAAGAGATTCTACATGAAAAGTCTGTTGAACCAGTGGGTATCAGAAATAAAATCGAAAGCAATGCTGAATTAGCACTGAGTTCTTTGAAGAACCTAGCAGCCAGGAAATTGATCAGGCATTACTAAGAAGTTCAAGTTTATAACAAATTTGGAAATGCACTCTAGTCATTTTAATGAGATTGAACCAACGACTCATTCAGAATGTTATGACAGCACAATTCCTATTTTTTAAATACTTAACTTCTTGCTTACTTTAAAGAATGTTTAACCCAAACAGGAGAATTACCATCCATATTTAAGATAGCTCTCATAAAACTTAATCTATTGCTTTGGGATATATTTTAGAAAAAAATTGAGTAAATTTTGAAATAGTATATTTCTTTAGAAACTCATTCTGAAAGAGGCACAACATAATTTTGGGAAAAATTCATTTCTAAACAAATGTTTAAAAATATTTTTTAACTTACTATCTGGATGTTTTAATTTGTTATAAACATTAAAGTTTTTTTTATTTAGTATTTTATTTTCCCCCAGTTACATGTAAAAACAATTTTTAACATTTTTTTTTCATATTTTGAGTTCCAAATTTTCTTTCTTCCTCCCTCCACTCACATCCCCCTACCCCCATTGAGAAGATAAGCAATTTGATACAGGTTATACATGTGTAGTCATGCAAAAAATTTCCATATTAGATACATTGTGAAAGAAAACATAGAGGGGGAAAAAACCTCAAGAAAAATAGACAAAGTAAAAAAAAAAAGTATGCTTCAATCTGTATTCAGACACCATCAGTTCTTTCTCTAATGAATAGCATTTTTTTTTATCATAAGTCCTTCAGAGTTGTCTTGGATCACTGTATTATTGAGAATAGCTAAGTCATTCACAACTGATCATTGTGCGATATTGCTATTACTTTGTACACAGTACATTTCACTTTGCTTCAGCTCATGTAAGTGTTTCCAGGTTTTTCTGAGAGCATCCTACTCATCATTTCTTATAGCACTAATCACATACCACAATTTGTTCAGCCATTTCCTAATTGTTGGGTATCCCCTTAATTTCCAGTTCTTTGCTACTGGAAAGAACTGCTATAAATATTTTTGTACATATAGGTGCTTTTCCTTTCGGTTTTTTTTTTCTCTTTTAGGATACAGACTTAATAGTGGTATTGCTAAGTCAAAGAGTATGTATGGTTTTATAGCCCTTTGGGCATAGTTCCAAATTTCTCTACAGAACAGTTGAATCAGTTTACAACTCTACCAAGAGTGCATTAATGTCTCATTTTCTCACATCCTTTCCAACATTTGTCATTTTTCTTTTCTGTCCTACTAGCCAATCTAATAAGTATGAAGTAGTATCTCAGAACTGTTTTAATTTGCATTTCTGCAATCAGTAGTGAGTTGAAACATTTTTTTCATGTGACTATAGATAGCTTGAAAACTGTTCATATCTTTTGATCATTTATCGATTGGGGAATGGCTCTTATTTTTTTTTTATAAATTTGACTTAGTTCTCTATATATTTGAGAAATGAGACCTTTATCAGAGAAACTTGCTTCAAAAGTTTTTTCACAGCTACTATCGTTAACTGTATTTCCCTCCATCTTATTTCTGTCCCCCATTTGTTTTATTCTCTCTCCTGGATCTATTTTCCAGGTCAGTTATTTTTCCAATGAGATATTTCACATTGTCTTCTATTTTTTCATTCTTTTGGTGTTTTTTTAAATTGTTTCTTGATTTCTTAAAAGTCATTAGCTTCCATTTGCTCAATTCAAATTTTTGAACTCAAGTACTCCTGATTCCAGGGCCAGTGCTCTATTCACTGCACCACCTAGCTGCCCATCAATTCAAATTTTTAAGGAATTATTTTCTTCAGTGAGCTTTTGTCCCTCTTTTTCCGTTTGGCCTAGTCTGTCTTTTAGGTGTTATTTTCTTCAGTATTCTTGTGTTCTCCTTTACCAAGCTGTTGATTTGTTTTTCATGATTTTCTTGCCTCACTCTCACTTCTCTACTCAGTTTTTCCTCTAGCTTGATTTTCAGCTCCTTTCTGAGCTTGATTTTCAAACTCCCTTTTGACCTCTTCCATGGCCTAAGACCAGTTCATATTTTTCTTGGAGGCTTTGGTTGTAGGAACTTTGACTTTGTTATCTTTTTCTAAGTGTGTGCTTTGTTTGGTCTTCACTTTGTATGTCAGAATTTTTTTCCTATTGTTTGCTCATTTTCCCAGCTGATTTCTTGACTTTTAACTCTTTGTTAAAGTAGGGTTCTGCATCTTAGGTGGAGGGTGCACTGTGCCAAGCTTCAGGGGTTTTGTGCAGCTATTTTCAGAGATACTTTTAGGGACCTTTCAGTTCTTCCAAGGTGGATGATCTAAGAAGAGGTATTTACTCCTCTCCTCGTTTGTTCTCTGGTCTGTGAGTGACCACAAACACTCTTTTCAACCCTGGAACTGTGACAAGGGTCCCTTTTCCACTATGGCAGTAAGCTGTACTGTGCTTATGTTCCTCCTCGCCCTTGGAACTGCCACCCAGGACTGTGACCCAGATCCAAGTATGGGCAAGGCAACAGAGTCCTACCTCAGTGCTAACAAAGAGACCCCTGTAATATTTTTCTGACCAGTTGTTGAGCCCTCTTACCATCTGTGGCCTGAGAACTCCAGAAGCAACTGCTGCCACTGTTTTGTTAGGCTTGGGGCTGTTCTGGTTTGGCCTGTACTCCACTCTCACCAAGGTGTGACAGACCTTTCCTGGTGACCTTCTAAGCTGCCTTTGGTGTCTGTGGACTGAGAGTCTGGAAACCGCTGTTGTTGCCACAGATTCAGTCACTCTGAGGTCTGCTTCTGGTTTGCTGGGGCTAGGGCTATACTGGCATGGCCTGTGCTAGACTCTTACCAAGGTACAATAGACCTTTCTTGCAGCCTTCTAGACTCTTTGGCTGGAAAATTATTTCACCCTGACCTTTTGTGGGGTATTCAGAGGGGTTTTGGGAGAGCTCAGGTGAGACGATGCTTTTTCTCCATCATCTTGGCTCCACCCATATTAAAATTTTTATTAGTCTTGTAAGTGTGGTACTAAAATGTTTTTATTTCAGAATGCTTTTAAATGTATTATGGAAGTCTTCAGAAAGTATAATCATAATTTAAATGTCTTTAGGCTATTTTAAAGCAACTCTAAACCACTAAACCAAATATAAATATGAAATATCTGATTGTATATTTATCCAATCTTTCCAAATATATGTTTTCTAAAGAGAAATAAGTTACATTGCATATTGTCTCCTACATAACTAGCTGAAAAGTTACTGTAGTTAAGAAATAATTGGAGTGATATGTTCTACTGTCCAAATTTCCAAGATGTGGAAAAATAAGAGACATATGCAGTTGCCATACCAAGATAATTCTTTAAATAACATTTTAAACTTAACATTTCTACTTGAGTGATTAAAAGATGCATTTGATTTCATACTTATAATTAGACAATATTTATTATTTTTAACAGGACTTTCCCCCCTCCATAAATAGCTTACATAAATGCCTGGCTGTTTTCATAATCTAAGTGTTTAGAGTTTTCTGTATGTTATATTGGGGGGGGGGGTTAAGGTACAATTTAATACATCTTATTCCACCATGCTTGAAAATTGTCGAGATTAGAATACATATAAGTATGTGGCATTCCCTCTGATAAAAGGAGGGATTTCTTTCTTTTTTATTGTTGTGGCTTTTTAAAGATATCTTAAGCTAGATATAGACTATCCACCTGTAGCTGATTTTAAAAATAGCAACTCCCTTTCCCCAGATTTGTGGCCCCTCCCAAGTCTGACTGAGTCCATTATTTAAAATGTGGATTTGGAAAAAATCTCTTTTGTAAAACACACAGTAGCACCCCTCCATAACTCTGAGACCAAACTGGTCTTGACGTAGTCTAACTGTAGTATATCAAACTTTCATTGTACACAGTTGGTATGTTTGGGGAGACATGATTTGGCCCAGGGTATGTCCCAAACAGTGTAATAGTGAATCAAGCTATGATAGGATTCTCCTGTCTTGGTTTTTTCATCTAGTTCTTTAGTGCGTCTATACATGCTGCTGAAAAAATGTGTAGTTCTTTAAATTTATCTCTGTGATCTCCCAGGCTAAAGATTCCCCCTCACTCCCAGGCATATTCTTACTGTCAAAAGCCAAACTGGTTTCCTTGCTGTCTGACTCATTTCCTGATGGTTTGAAACTCCATCAGCAACCTGAAGAAATACAGTTATAGACTGTTGGTTTTATTTTCATTGTTGATGTAAGTTCTGACTTGCCCACACTCTGGATTCTTTCAGACCTGTCATAGTTCTTTTTAGACTTGCTCCTATGTTGACTTTTATTTGTTGAATTTTACCTGTTGACCTCTTGTGACTTAACTGGGGAGGGAAGATTTATATAAAGCATAGTCCTTATTAATCTTTTCTAGTCTATATTAATAGTAGCTTTACACTGCAAATCTTACTCAAGCTACTGTTCAGTTTTTTAAAAAATAGCATTAGTTGAACCAGTCATTCTTTGTTCTTAATTAACAAGTACATCCTATTTCTAATGCAGAGATTAACCATTCCCAGCAGTTGCCCCAGAAGCTTTGCTGAATTGCTGCATCAGTGTTGGGAAGCTGATTCAAAGGTATGTTAAAGTGTTAATGATTTTAAGTGTTTTTCAGTTTAGATTTTACATTTGATCATGCACACAGTATCCCTAGTTCTTTGCATGCAGGAAAGCTAAAGTGTTGCTCCTGTAGAAATCTAAGCCCCATAGTAGTCAAATTATTTGTTCCTTCCAGTGCACTACATTTTGACCTGTAGTCAAAGGGGGAAGAGAACTGTGGTTCTCTCTTTCTCAACATTTTTATGTCAGAATTCTTGACTGCCAGTCAACTGAAGCTTATAGTTTCTCTAACCTTCTCTTGTTGAGGGAAAAGAGCCAGAGAGGTAAGAACTGGGATTGTAAACTGGTTCTTTTACCTTCTTTATTTCAGTTGAGAAATCAAAGGGTTTTTTCTTTGCAACTTTAAGTATCAATAACTTAAGGACACATCCATGAAATCAGTTAAGTGCTGAAGCCAACAGCCTACTCAAAACATTGTAAATGAAGGACTGACATTTTTTAAACAGAGCTGGCATATTAAACCAGTAGACCTTTAAGCAATTGAGCTTCTGTACTGATGAAGATACTGGCTTTCAGGTTTTCGTGTTGCTGTAACAGCCAATGATCATATAAATAACAGACTTTTAAAAGAATAGACATATTCCATGTAATATTACCCAGAGAAATGTTTCATAGAAACATCTTCAAGCCCCCCCCAATAAGTCCACTAAAATGCCTTTCATTTGTAACATTTATGACATTATTCCTATGAAACTTACTTCCGCCTGTAATGTTGTTTCATTTAGCAGTATGCCTTCTCAGAATCAATGAAATCATGTGGGATGTGTCTGATTATGATTTTTGTTCCATGTTCAGTCTCAGTGGTTTGAAAGCATGTTAGTATTTAATTTGAAGAATTCTAATCAGTCAGTCAACCAGAATTTATTAAGTACCCACTATCTACCAGACATTGTGCTAAGTACTGGGGACCCAAAAGCAAAAAAGATAGTCCTTAAGTCTTCCCTGTCCTCAAAGAACTTTGTGCTGTGGTCCGTCAGTTAATAAACATTTGTTAAGAACCTTCTATGAGCAAGCCATTGTGCTAAGGGCTGGGAATGCAAACAAAAGTAAAAGAATTCACAGTCTAATGGGGGAGACAACATGCAAACAGCTATGTACAAATAAGAAGTATACATAATAAATTGAAGATAATCAATAGAGGAAAGAGACTAGAATTGAGGAGATTAGGAAAAGTACTTCCAATAGACAGTGGGATTTCATCTGAGACTTGAAGGAAGTCAGAGAAGCCAGGAGGCAGAGAGGAGGACTGAAACCATTCCAGGCAAAAGGAACAAGCCAGAGAAAATGCCCAAAGCTGAGAGCAAAAATGTCCATTTAGCAAAAATGACCATCACACTTGTATTCTTAGCTATTTATCCATTGACAGTGAGTGATAATTTTCAAGACTAGTAGTCTAGAGCATGTGTGTTATATCAGGATAAGTTACTACTTTTTCCCAATGTATTTGTCAAATCTGACATTTTGACAATAATTAGAAAGTTTTTCCATCATAAGATTTTTTTTGTTGCTTTTTTCAGGTTTTTGTGATACCCAGAAAGCTAATTTTTAAAGATTTGATTTCATTTTGTATATGAATTGGTTATGTATACCTATGTAACTAGTCACTCTGAAAAAAAATTAGTCTGCAACATGAAATCTTTTTATTTCTTAAACTCCATTCAGTATTGTGTTGGACTGAAAATAGATCATACCTTTTTTCTGCAAAATCTGGCTTGTATAAAACTTGAGTGGACCTGTAATCTATATTTTTATCTATGTATATATCTATTTCATATATATTATATATGGCATATCTATGTTTTTATCCTATCAAAGACAGCTCATTTTAGGGTCATGTTCTGTATTTAGGTCAGTCTGTGTTTGGATCAATTATGGCATAGAAGTATGTACTAGAATTTGAATTTAAAGGATTTATAGTGCTTATATAATCATGTAGCTCAATGTAGCTGTAGCAGGTAATATCTAAGCTACAGTGATCTGAGGAATAAGGACCAAAGGATCATTTTTTCATTTTCTACCCATATGACATTCATAGCAAATTTTCAGAGGTTTTTTTGTTTGTTTCCTACCTCTCTGTCATTTTGTTATGATAAAAAGGTGGGGGTGCACTTACCATAAATACCTTTGTAACAATCACACAGTCTGAACCCAACCTGCTACTTTCCTACATAAATTTGTTCCAGCCAGTGTATTCACTGTATCTTAAATTTGTCTTTGATTTTCTTTCACTAAATCATTGTCTCTCTCCCCACCCACCTTTTTTATGCTTATCTGACTTCCTTCAGGCCATAATTGAAGTCTCATCTCTTGCACTGGATCCATCTGAAACTCTTCTAGCTGCCCACTTAGCTTAAGCTCTCTCAGTAAATACCCTACTTACTCTCCATATCATCCACTTAGCCTATATTATATGTACCTTATAATGTTACCTATCTTTATAGGTATACCTACTTTATTGCTAAACAGTTGCCAGCAGTGAATATTATCTTATACTTTGTATTCCCCAGGGACATAATAGGTACTCAGTAAATATTAAGTAGTCACACAAATCAGATTCCCTAAAATGCAGACTTATACATTCACTGCCTCCTTTTGAAGCTGGAATTCAGAAACTGTTCAACCAATGGAAAATAGTCTGTGTTGAATGTTGTTTTCACATGTTTACTAATACAGAAGTGTGACAAAACGCAAAGTCAGCAGGCCGTCCGTAGCCTACAATACTACTGAATGTGGCCCAATCCATTTATAATATAGTTTCAATGTCATTTTAATGTGTTGATGTAATAATAAGAAGAAAAGAAATATATAAACATTTGTGGGTTTCTGTGTCAGTATGTGATCCTCAGGAATCTTTAGGTACACTTTAGTGCCCCCCATTTCAGTTTGTTTGACACCATTGTGCTAATGAGCGGTTTAAGTAGAAAATCCATTGCTTATGTGTGCCTATTGGAATAAAATATAGAGCTTATGTTTCAATAAATGTTCTTCTACCACTAAGCAGTTGCTAGTTATAGTGCCTTTCTCCTCATAATTATCTTGTATGTATTTTGTACACAACTACATACATACCTGTTGTCTCCCCCAATGGAATATCACCTCCTCAAGTGAACAGACTATTTTACTGACAGAGTACCAGGGACAAAGTAAGTGCTTAATAAATGCTTATGATCGATAATAGATATACATGATAGTTGGTTTTAAGTAGGTGTCAAGTCATTCAAGGATTATGTCAGTACAAACTAAAATATAGCATTTTAAACCAAATTAGCTAGAAACATGAATTTGAGAATAGAGAAGAATCCATAAGCAAAACCAACATTTTTTATTTAATTTATTAGGTATTTATTTAAATACCTAAACCATTTGAAGGAACTTAGGCCCAAATCTGACCATGATACTAATGTGTATGTATTTAGTTTCATTGAGCCACATGTAGTGATTATTTGATCCTGAAGTATAATCTCTCGAGCAAATTCTAACTTTCCCATTGTGAAATTAGGAGTCTGAGGGTAAAACAAAACAAAAACAACAAAACACACAAAACCCCACAATTCATCATTTTTCATGAAGCTTTTTATCTCAGAATTCATGGGCTCCTGCTGACTGCTTTTCTACCTAAAATCAAAATCCATTATTTGTGATATTACAATTATTTACTCTGCAAGTGAACTGTAGTCTCGCCAATATTACATTACACCTGATCAACATTGGGAGAAATTAAGACAGTGCTAAAGATGAAGGAAGGAAAATAGTGTAAATACTCCCTGGGCTTAGTTAAGCAATTCTTTCATTGTTTTCCATGTGCTCTCTGTCTCTGGCCTGCACGCTTTTCATTGAGTTGCATCCATTGACTACTGCCAACTCTTGTCAAAATAACTCACTTGAAAGAGTGGGTTGACGTCTGGACTCTGAATGTGTGTCTTAGTTTGGTTTCTCATTTCAGGGGTTAACTAAGAAATGGCCCATCTTCATAATGTAGGAAGCGCTTGGTTCCCAAGAGAAAGAGAGGCACCTCAACACTGTTCTTACTTGTTTTTGTGATCCCAAATTAAAATGCATGTTTTAATTGCTGCAACTGTAATTTGTTCAGAAATGGTATAATTATGAGGCGTGATGGAGAGAGAATGTGCATCATCCTTTTATTATCTCTCTCCATTTTTGTTTTAACCTTTTGTCTCAACCTTGGCTAGAGTCTGTCAAATGGAGTAGTACAGTCACTGCTCTCTAAAATAAATACATTTAACTGCTGCATTTTCCATTTTCACTGAACGGTACCATTCTTTTTTGTCTCCCAGCCGTAAAAGAAGCTGTAATGTGGATCAAAGTTGTGAACTTAGTATGATTTTGAAAGTAGTGGGTTGTTGATTTTTTTTTGTTTCGGTGGCTTAGGAATTCCCCCTCCTCCCCATACTGAGTAAAATATTCCTCCAGTGTCCCATTGTGGAATGAAGGTGACACAGAGTTCTTCATTACTGCCTCTTAGAATGAGCATATATATTAACTCTACCAGAAGACTCTTTTTGAGCAATACTACGACTTAGCGCCAATCCCTTCCAATTACCTTGTATTTATTTCGTCTGTACTTTTATATTTCCAGGTGTATGTGTTGTTTACCCTGGTAGAATGTAAGTTCCTTGAAGACAGGAACTAAACATTTTTTTCTTTGTATCTCGAGTGCTAACACAGCATTTGGCACACAATAGGTGTACCTGCTGCCACTATAGTGAGCATAAACAAATAGTTTTTGGAAAAATAAAAATTGTTAATTAAAAAAAAATTAAAAGACTAGCCAAGGTGGGAAGGATTTGTTTCTTGTTTTAGCACCAGCTTAGCTCAATACTAAAAACTCTTCACCAGGATGTTGGTTAGTAAGTGGAGATTTTTTTTCAATCATGGCAATTTATATAAATTCTCAACCAAGTTGCAGGATTGCAGTCTGTTTCAACTAAAAGAGTACTTACATCAATGTAATACAGATCTTTGCTGTACTAAAGTAAGTAAAAGATAGAACCTAATAGAAGGAGCAAGTTGTCATTTTAAGAGTATTCAATATTACCTTCACAAGTTGGGGCTTGGGCACAGATACTCTTTTTTTCCTGAAAAAAAAAAAACATTCTTTATTGACCCTTCAGAGGTTTCCTAGTTCAGAAAGAATAAGTAAAAGGAAAGCAACCTATGTTTCTTCTTGTGCATAATAGATCAGTAGTTAAGAAATCATTTAGCCTAAAAATTTGTCTTCTCTCTGCAGGTAAGGCTCCTATAAGGACACCTTTGGTCTTCCTAATTGGTCTCCCTATTTCTAGTGTCTCTCCCTCACCAATTTATCCTCCACACAACTGTCAAAATAATGTTCCTAAAGCATATGTCAGACCATGTTACAGTCTTACTCAAAAACTTGCTATGGCTCCCTCTTAACTAAGGATTAAATTTAAAGGCCTCAATTTGAAGGATTGAAGTCCTTCAATAACAAAGCTTCAAACCTGCCTTTCTAACCTTATTTTGTGTTATTCTCCTTCCTACATTCTATACCATGGTACATCTAGCTTTCTTTGACAATTTTCCAAATCTGACATTGCATCTTCTCTAACCATCCCCCGTGCCTGGAATAAATCACTGCCACCCCCCAAATCTATGGATCAGAATCATTTTCTTCCTTCAAGGCAAAGTTCAGGTACCAGCTCCTCTGTGAAGTCTTTCATGAGCTTCCCAATGGCTAATGCTCTATTCTAGACATTTCATACTTACTTTCTTGTTACCTGCCGTGTCCCCCCACTAGTAGAATGTAAGCTCCTTTAAACCATGGATTGTTTTATATCTGTGTTTGCTTCCCCAGTGCCTAGCACAGTTATTGTACAAAGAAAGCATTGGTTGAATTGGTTCATCCCATCTTCTACAGGAAACCTTTCCTGATCCTCCTTAATGCTGGCATCTTTCCTCTGAGATTATCTCCAAGTTATCCTGTACGTGTCTTATTTGTACACGGTTGTGGGTTCCTTGAGAGAAAGTTTTTTTTCCTTTCTTTGTAGCCCCAGAGCTTAGCACAGTGCCTGGCACATAATTAAATGCTTAATAAAGGCCTATTGACTTGACTGATCTTCAAATTTGCCTTGCATGAGTGAGCTATCAAGTAATACTGAGTTTCTTTCCCTTTTAAAGAAGCCTTTAATAAAGACTCCATCTTTATGACCAATGTCCTTAAAGAAGACTATATAATTTTTAAAATTAATTTCTTGCAATCACTCCTCCCACCCCCCATCCCCCATGTACTTGTTAGTTTGGAAAGATATCTTCTTAAATCCCCTGGAGGCTCTCTTCCAGAAGAAAATATCAGACTGATAGTTCCAAAATGATCTCTCAGACATGTCCCTGAAGTAAGAATCTGATCTTTTTTAGTGTAGATGATCTTGATACAAGGCAAAAAGGGATAGACTCAAATCCATCAAAGAAGGTGGGTACAAATCCCAGTTATGGAACTCATTACCAGTGTACACTGGGGCAAGTCACTTTACCTTTCTTGACTTCAGTTCCATCTTCTCTAAAATTAGATGAGTAGAATTGAAAGGTCTTTAAGGGTCTAAACTCCATGTCTATGATTCTTTGATCTCTGTGTGGGAAGGATATAATTTTTCTCATTAAATGGAACTTATTGTTATATTTATATCTCCATTAACTCCAAACCAAGAGTATCCCTTTTGATATATGTATAATGATCCCTACTGAATGTGTACTTTTCCTGTCTTTTTCAGAAACGTCCATCATTCAAGCAAATTATTTCAATTCTGGAGTCCATGTCAAATGACACTAACCTTCCTGATCAGTGTAACTCATTTCTGCATAATAAGGCAGAATGGAGGTAGGTATCTGCATTTTTGAAATCCCATCTCTAAACTACATCAGCCTGGCTTAAAGTTATTTTTTAAATATGGGGATAAGAACTGAACCTGTGATTTAATTGGTACAGGGAACTCTTGGATGAAAAGAAAAAAATCCCTCCACCCCTGCAAATTAGGTTTTTCTCTGCAATGTTTAGTCTTGGTGAGTTTTCTGGGGGCACTAAGAGGTTGTGATCTGTTGAGGGTCACACAGCCAATGTGTGTCAGAAGCCAGATTGTAACCCCTGTCTTTTTAGTCACTCTCCATGCTGCCTCTCAGAACATAGGAACTATTTAAACAGCATGGGCAATGTCGGGGCTGAGTACAGGCCAAGAAGCAGGATAGAGCCTCCCTCTTCCCAGTCTTAAGTACGTTCTAGAAATGTGACCACTTCGGTGAAAAGTCTGATAGCCTATCTAATATGCTCTCCTCTTTTATAGGTAGACAGAAAATAACATGAGTTTCCCAAACAGTGTTCTATGGAACTTGTTGCTTTGTAGTGTTTGGAAAAGAATACTGAAATCAGATATTCTGCTGGAGAAGATTGTTACCAGACATCTCTCTGTGTACACTCTATATTAGGAAGCTTTGGCTTTCATCCAGTTAGAACACATCTATAAAACTATTTCCCAGTCTTGAAGCTAGTAAACCAGTGTACTGGTAGATGATGAGAAAAGAAGGGACAAGGAATATTCTTTTTGAAATGAGATTTTAAACATTTACAAAGTTACCGAACTCTATGAATTTGGTCATAAACAGACTTAATAATGATGGAATTACATCGTGTGAGTGGAAAAAGTGAGCACAGGATGAAGAATTTGAGCCAGGTCACATGATGCTCGAGTATAAATAGCATGTTTTAGAGCTGACATTATTCTCCAACTGACTCAGCAGAGATTCTAAGTAACTTCACCCCAGCTCCCTACCACTAATCACTAAGGAGACACTTTGCGCCATCTGCTGATAACAAATTAAAACTACAAGCATTTAGAAAATGAGCTGCCTACCTACTGCTGTTCCTGTAATTAGGCATTTTCTTCAGGTTTTGTGTTTTTGTGGCTTTTACATTGAACTCATTCATTTTCATTATTTTTAGTAAATGCCTCACTAGAACCAGGGAATTTAGGACAAATGAATTAATTTAGAGATTCAAATGAGTCTTTTCCTAGACTGAAGGAAGCAACAGAAATGAAAAATAAAAACTGTTCATTTCCTACTAAATCAGTTGGAAATAAGGAAATGAAACACTGCCAAACTGGGATTTCTTCTTGAGGTCTAACGAATTTTTAGAGTTTATAGCTAGTGATTTAGTACAATGTAGAAATGATGAGAATAGGAAGAGATCACAAAAATTCAAATGTCTGTGAATTTAATTAATTGATTTTTCATGATGAAAATAAGTTATTATTGAAGGCTTTTCCACTATCTAAACATTATCATATCAGTCACTTAATCATAGTAGCACAACCTAAACCTAGAGAAATTTAGTGACTTGTCCAAAGTCATATAGGGTAACAGAGTAGAAAACAGTTCTTCTGGCTCTAAATATTCTTTCCATTATGCCACACTTCCACTAGTGCTCTAATGAAGTACTAGTCTAATGCTTTGTCATGACATGAAGGTGATTCGGGATTCTCCAAGGCTTTGTAAACTCTAGATCAAATGTTCTTAAATTGAGGAGGTTTGTGGGGGGGGGGGGGGGGCGTTCTGGCAAAGCCCATGTACCTCCTCTCAAAATCAAGTTTTTAAATAAATAAAGTAAAATACAGAGGATTACAAAGGAAACCAATTATGTTGAAAAACAATTATCAAAATTTTTTTTAAAAATAAGTTCACAGACCCCTGGTTAAGAACCACTGCTCCAGAAGTTTCTGGCAAGATGAAAAGACTTCGAGAAAAGTTTTCACAACCAGCCATGTGGCTACTCTCTGAGGACCAGTTTCACTAGTTTCTAGTTTGTTTGTAAAATCTACTAATTTTACAAATCTAGTTTGTAAAATCTACTAATTACTAGATGGTCAGCTACTAGGGGATGATTTTACTCATTTACTTTTTTTTCCCTAGGAACTCATAAAATTGTTTATTAAGTCATGGGATGGTTGTAATGTATGTTAATGGATGAAGTACACTCATGTGTAAAATCACAGGTCCTTTATAAAGTACTGAAGGAAGCCTATATTATATAGAGGCAGTAGTATTATATAGTATTTGGCTTGGAGTTGGGACGATTTAGGTTCAAATACCACCTCTAATATTTATTATGTGACCCTAGACTAGTCACATAACCTCTATAGGCCTAAAGCAATTCCCTAGGACTTATGTACTAAAATTTTTGAGATTTAAGGCTTGGTACCAAAAGTTTTCACCCTAGAAATACTATTTGAAATTCCTTTTTTAAAAATCTGGGTATACTTGAGAAATAACATTGTTTTGTAAAGTCTCTGCTTAGGATAAGCTTACAAATTTTATCTTTCTAAATTAGCACAATTTATTTTGCAAATTTTCTTAATTATTAAAATAATTCTCTAGTCAATAATTCACTTAAATCTTGTCACCTGTCTTCCGTGAGATGAAGTACAAACAACTCACTTTTTTTTCCTTTTTTTGGTAGAAGAACATTGACACTAGAAAATACCATGATTTTTTTTTCAGTAGACATAGTTGCATGTTGTCAAAACCTTCAAAATATTTTTCAGCTTTAAATTAAAATATATCCCATATGAAATACATATGGAGTCTCATCCTAGTCTTACAGATAACTAGGAAAAAGATAAATAATAGGAGCCCAAAGCCTCCAAAGAGACTTTCTAAGCTAGGAGGAGTCAGCAGCTTTTTTAGACTTTATTGCCAACGGGGAAGAGGCAAGTAGTGCTAATGAGTTGTGTTCCATAAAAAGTAAGATAATATCACATTGCAGTGGTATAAACATGTGCAATGAAGTTTCACCTCCATTATCTCATTTGAATCCGATTGCAACTACATAAGGTAGGCAGGTGGATATTATCTCCATTTTACAGATGAGAAAATTGAGAAACAAAATGACTTGCCCAGCTCTGAAGCTAGGACAAGACTAGGATCAGAGTTCAGATCTGCTGATTTCCTAAGTCAGAGGTCTTAGTGCTACGCCATACCTAAGTAGAAAAAGAGGACCGAAGTTGAGGTTTTTGTTTTCTTTTGTTTTGAATTTTTAAATAGAAAAGTTCACAAGAGGGAGAGAGGAAAAAGTGGGGGGGGGGAGAAAAAAAGGAAACTGATAGAATGAAAAGTGATCTGCTACTAAGAGTTGCCTTACGTGCCTCTCTGTGGCACCATTTCTATAGGTTTTAATCTTTTTTGTTGTAAAAACGTGTGTGAAGACCACACAGTAGTTTACTGATATTTTATTATGTTGGACATTTAGTTTGATATAAATTTAGTTCAAGTTATATAGAAAGCTGGGAATATGACTGGACTCAGTTCACTTTAATGAATCAGACTAAAAGTTTCACTGGATCATTCAGGTGTTTCTTAATATAATCTGGCACTCAAGTCTGATATTTGCATAAAGCTTTCCTTATTAGTGGAGTGCTCTGTGCCCACCTGAAGGGTAGAGCAGGCTAGAACTTGGGAGAGGAACCATCCTGGTTTCTGGATTTTAGCTGTCAGAGAAGACACATTTTGTTCCAGATTCTCTTCAGCTCTCCCCCACAGGTAGGTGTAGAGTATTGAATAATCTTCTTTCCATCAATAGAGTCTTGTGCAAATGCTAGACTTGAACCCCCGGTTACATTAATATCTTAATTTTCCAAAAAGACTAGAATGAAATATCCATTATTTACCACATTTCATTTTTTTCAGGTGTACAAGATACCCAGATTTTAGCCAGAGTCAAATTCTACAAAGTGCTTTAGAAATCATGGAATTTGGACAGTTACCTATACCTGACAAAGCTCCATAGTGTACATGAAGTGAAACTTTGTTTTCAGAAATAAGCTAAATATATGGTTTGAATATGCCTACCAAGTCTTCTTGAAATTAGATTCTTTCCACTGCCTTTCTGGGTGGTAGAAAGGAAATTAAGTGTTTGAAACTTTTCATAAATATGTTAGGCCACAATATTTTCATCATGCTTCATCATTTACTAGCAAATTAGCAATGATTGAGTTCATGATTACAAGTATTAGGGAGCCAGAAAATGTCTTCTGGGTAATATTTTCCATTTTCATTAGAAGCCTTAGTTTCCTACAGTTGCCTAAATCCTTTTAGGCAAAAGGCCTGTGGTAATTTGAAGGGCTGAAGTAGGTGGGGTGTGTGTGTGTGTGTGTATGTGTGTAAGAGAAATCAGATTTAGAATGTGTATTTTTCCATGCCTCCTGCAATTTATTGTTTGTTAGTGTTCTATACTGATGATTACAATATCATGAAAACAAAATGCAAAAATTAAAGACCATTAATCCTTGGATTTTGTTCTACATGTGTAAAAATCATATATAGAACATTGATCATTGTGACAGATTACAGTTGTTCATGAATTATACGATGTAATGGCTTGAGGATTAATTAGGGGAAACAAATATCAGCCATGTCCTTTTTAGATTCCTGTATTTGTGAATTTTGCACTTATTTGACAATAAAGCTTTTCCTCTGATGACACTGATGATTTATTATGCCATACAACTTTATAAAAATACATAACGTGGCTGAGGTTTTTTTTTTCTTTTGCAGACTGACCTTTTATTTTAAAAGAAGTTTCTGTCTAATGAAAAAGATAATTATAGTACAGAGCATGATTTTGACATGAAAAACTGCTGTTAGTAGGACTTTACCTTAGATGGATTTGGCTCAAGAGAAAACCATAATTTGCATAGATTAAAACACCTAAAAACTACATTTAAGTAGCATTGAGGTTGAGTCAGGGAGGGTATCAACAAAGCAAGGGGGACTGCTGTTCTTAATTTGTCCTGCCAGCATAGGTATTACAGCCCTCACAGCACATTGCATCAGGCACTCTTGTTAGCCCTTGAAAGGCACAGGGAAACAAATTAAAACAAATTAAAGATAAGAGATGTTCTGTTCGTGCCTTCAATCTATATGTTTTTATCTGTTTGTGTCACAGTGTATAGCTTATTTAAATGTTGACTGATTTTCCAGGGGGACTGGAGATCCTACGGTGTACATACATAACATTTTCAGTCCTGAAATTGGGGATAAATCCTTGACTTAAAGAACAAGCAAAAATGTGTTTTTGGCCATTTGTTCTGATAAAAAAAAATACATTGGAGAGATCAGCATAATTGATGAGAGAAGCTAATGTTCAAAATGGCAGGAATACCAACTACCTACCTCTTTTAAAATCTAGAGAAGGGTGAGGGGCATGAGTTTTTGGCTATTACATTTTCCCCATCCATCTATTTAAAACACAAACTCACACACATTCCAAAACCTTTCCCTGGGAATGACAATAAAAGGGGACTTTTGTGTTTTGTTTTGGGGTTTTGCTGCTGTTCTTGTTTTTGGTTGTAATACCCCAGGACAAATTTTAGGATTTTTTTTATATTAGTACAAATCCTAGGCAATTAATGATTAAGTGCTCCTCTTTTGGATCTTAGTAGAGAAATGTTTTTTCTTAAATCTATATTTGTGATTTAATTGGTACAGGGAACTCTAGGTGTGGAAACTCCCTCTGCAGACCTAGGACAGCAGCTCACCTTCGACTTAGATGTAGACTTACAGTCTTGTCTGGGCACTGAGAAGTTAAGTGACCTCCCTGTAATTACAGAGCCAGTATGTGTCCAAACCAAGACTTGAATCCACATCCTTCTGGCTTCATGGCCAGCCCTGCCCCTATCTGCTAAAGCAAAACAGTCTCTAACTAATGATGATATTTTTGTGGTGTAGGTGCTTTCAAAGTGCTATCCCTGTGTGCTGGTGCACAAAGGGAAATAGGCTCTTTTTTTTTTCACCTAAGTGATTGATTCACAAAGAACAAGTGCTTGAGGGTGGCACAAGCAGCTGCTTTTTGTCATTAATTACATCACTTGTTTTAACGAGGCACTTTTCAGACTACCTAATGTGATTAAAGCATATTATGATATTAATTGCATGCCAGATTCCATCTTAGTGGGATATAAAGTTTTTGGTCCAAATTTAGACCTACCTTGACACCTGTTCCGTGGAGAAGTTTATGTTGTTCTGAGTATATTTAGATACATACATGTAGTTAGAGTAGGAAACCACAACAGGGCACTGATTTACTCTCAGTTTCCTTGGAAGTGAAATGCCAGGCTTTCAAGTAAAGGTAACAGTTTTAGTTAGGTACAGCTACCCTTCATTTTCAACTTCCTAAACCAAAGATTTGGCTACCTATGACAAGATGCTTCTGAATAGTGCCTTTAATAGCTGTTGTTAGTGCTTGACTGTCATAACCATCATAAACATATCTTTCTCCTCTTTTCAGTCTCTTTGTCTTAGTATGCCCCTTCTGACTTTCTTTTTTTCCTTTTTTTCTCCCTCCCTATTTTGCCTTGGTCTTGCCAGTGATCAACAATGACATTAAAAGGCATTTAAAAAGAATGCTAGATTTGGTATCAAAAGTCCTGGGTTTAAATCCCAGCTCTGCCACTTGCTACCTATATGACATTAGGCAAGTCACTTAACTTTCTGGGGCCCCAGTTTCTAAAGTGAAAGCATTGGACTAAATGAACCCCCCTAATGCCAAATAATTAATTCTGTGATCCCGTTTGGGGTGCTCATTCAGATCTCAGAGATGCAAGGAAACTACTTAAGTCTGTAGGGATTATTTCAGGGGAAGTAACTAGAATTATTTTTCTTTACAAAGAGAAAGGAAACATTTAATATAACTTTTTAAGGGAAGCTTTGTGTTATTCTTGGCACCTGAGTTTCTAACTATAGATTCCAAAAATCTCTCCTGAAAGAACTCCTGTTTCTGAGAGGTGGAGTTCTTAATCTTTTTTTATGTGTACATGTTATGGTCCCCTCTGACACTCTGGTAAAACTTATGACATTCTAAGAATGTATTTAAATGTATAAAAACATATAGGACTACAAAGGAAATTATATTGAAGTATACCTAGCTAGTTAGCCATTTAGCTACCTTTAAAAGCCAATTTCACAGGCCCCAAGTTAAGAACCTATATGGTTCAATTCAATTCCACTTAAAACACAGTTAATAACTGCTTGCTCTTTTCAGAACATGATGCTAGGATGAAGGAAACATAGAGTTTAAGTAAGACATAACCCCAGAACTTGTGGAACTTCCATTTCATAGAGGAAATTAGCACATACATATAATTACAATGTAAAATTATACACAGTGAATGGAAAACAGTGCTTTATGATGTTCATTGGGAAAAATTTGTTACTAGGTTGGAGAAGTAGTTGGTGATAGTGGAAACACCAAGGAAGGCTTCGTGTAGAAAGTAGGGACTTTATAAGCATAGAAAATAGTATGAACAATAGCAGAAAGTTTGAGACAGATTCATGGAGGAGAGTAGTCCACTTTGGTCAGAGTCTAGAGTACATATTAAGGAATAGAAGGAGATATCTGGAAAGCCAGGAAAATGAATTTTGGACTTGAAGCACTATGATGTGATCAAAGGATATGAATAAGGGTTTTCAGAAGAAGAAATCACGTGAAAAAATCAAGTCACGTGAAAAATGCTCTAAGTCACTATCTATTAGAGAAATGCAAATTAAAACAACTCTGAGATACTGCCCCATACCTATCAAACTGGCTAACAGGACAGAAAAGGTAAGAGACAAATGCTGGAGAGGATGTGGGAAAATAAGGACACAAATGCACTGTTGGTGACGTTGTGAACTGGTACAACCATTCTGGAGAACAATTTGGAACTATGCCCAAAGGATTTTAAAACTGTATATACACTTTGACTCAGAAATACCACTACTAGGTCCAAATCCCAAAGAAATCAATAAAAAGAGGAAAGTACATATATGTAAAAAAAATTTATAACAGCTCTTTTTGTGGTGGCAAAGAATTTGAAATTGAGATGATGCCCATCAATGGAAGAATGACTCAATGAGTAATTGCATATGATTGTAATGATATACTATTGTGCTATAAGAAATGATGAGTGAGATAGCTTCACAAGAACCTGGGAAGACTTATGTGAACTGATACAAAATGAAGTGGGCAGAACCAGGAGGTTATTGTACACAATAAGAGCAATAATGTAACAGTGATCAACTATGAAAGATTTAGCTACTATGATTGAGACAGTGATCCAAAACAATATCAAAGGACCTATGATGAAAAGCTCTATCTCCAGAGAGAGAACTGATGAATTCTGAGTACAGATTGAAGCACATGATTTTCATGTGTGTATGTTTGCGTGTGTTTTCTTTTGTAACTTGGATAATATGGAAATGTGTTTTGCATGACTTTGAATAATTGATATCACTGTCTTCTCAAGGTGTGGGGGAAGGGTAGGAAGGAGGGAGAGTTAACAAAGTAAATTAAAATATTTTTTTAAAAGAAAAGAAAATGAAACACTATAATGTCCCTGAAGTGAGAATGAACTTAGTGCTGAGACTTGCTATCAAGATTAAAGCAGCTATTACTGAAATTCTCAAATTACTCATTACTATTTTCAGTGGTATTATTAGTTATCCAATTGAGATATAGAGTTCTTTTTTCAAGTAACAAGTATTTATTTTATTAACCTGTCCCTCCCACTACCCCCACTTACTTGAGTAAATTTTTAAAATAAGATAAAAACCAACTCTGTCAGTATATACATAGCTGCATAGTCCAGCAAAACAAATGTCCAAAAATGTCTCTGCATCTTAAGTACGTCACCTCCCTCTCAGATGGTGAGTGGTGTGTTCTATTTTCATTCTTCTGAACTCATAGTCTATCAATGTATTAACCAGATTTTTGAAAAATTTTAAAGCAGTTTTTCTCATTGTATAAATTGTTCTCCTAACTCTGTTCACTTTGCTCTGCCTCAATTCGTAAAGGTCTTCTGAGTTTGCTTTGAAATTGTCTATTTCATCATTTCTTACAGCACATATTCTACTGTGTGCATAAACTACAAAAAAAATTGCTACATATGTTTGTGTTCACATAGATCCCTTTATTTTTTTTCTTTGCTGCATAGGACTAGTAGTGATATAGCTAAACCAAAAGGAATTCATAATTTGATAACTTTCTGGATGAAGTTCCAAATTGCTTTCCAGAACAAGCAATTCACTGCTCTACGAACAATGCACTGTTTTACCTGTTTTCCTAAAGTCCCCCCCTCCCCACCATTTGACATTTTTTCTCTCTTGTTTATCTTTTCTAGTCTGATAGGCATGAAGTAGGACCTCAAAGTGCTTTAATTTGCATATCTCTAATTATTAGTGATTTAGAGTAATTTTTTCATACAATGGTGGATAACTTGGATTTCTTCCTTTGAAAACTGCCTGTTCTTATCCCATGACTACTTATCTACTGGGAAAATTGCTCTTATCTTACAAATTTAAGTGAGTCATCAGTGAATTCCCAGGTCACTCATTATCAATGGTACCATTAGTTATTAAAAAGAAAAAAAATTATAAAATCTGGATTTATTTTAAAAGAACTTTTAGAAATTGCTAAGCATATCTGGTTTATTGTTCTAACATTTAATTTTACCTTTTAGTTTTTAAAGACATCAGGGTTTCGGAAACTAAATATTGTATGATGCTTGAGTTAGAGCTGTCCTTTTACTTTATTTAACAATCTGACAATTTATATCTGCTGAAAAAACTCAAGACTTACCTAGTTGTCCTGATACAGATGTGAAATCGAGGCCACACTTGAGAGGCTAAAGAAACTGGAGCGAGATCTCAGCTTTAAAGAGCAGGAGCTGAAGGAAAGAGAGAGACGCCTAAAAATGTGGGAGCAAAAGCTGACCGAACAGTCCAATACTCCTGTGAGTACATACTATGACATGAGCTTCCTCTTCCCCACTCCCCCTTTAAAGAGCATTTAGAAAGACTGGCTAAGCATGGCAGCATGGCGTCTACTCTCATTCTTTCTCCCCATGGCTTTGCAGGCAATAGTGTCATAGTGGTCCGTCATTTACATCTGAGTGATATTCAGATCAAATTTCAATTCAAAAATGCACAGAAACTCATCAGCAGATTGTATTCTATTTTTGGCTCTCTCTGGTCTTCAGAGCTGTTCTTCTGTCAGTATCTTGATAGACAAGAAGGTTTTTTTGGTTGTTATTTTCTATCACCTGCTGAATCTCAACTCTAAGAAAATATTTTTAAATGC
Organism: Petaurus breviceps papuanus; assembly: GCF_028583685.1. Classification (NCBI taxonomy): domain Eukaryota; kingdom Metazoa; phylum Chordata; class Mammalia; order Diprotodontia; family Petauridae; genus Petaurus; species Petaurus breviceps. Next base: position 655,500 of record NW_027187340.1, read on the forward strand.
TGATTCACCTTTAATATATCTTATTGATGATTAGCTAGTTCACTACCAACAGGGCTGGCTAGCAACCTGTACATTTAAAAAATAACCTTGCTAGAAGGAGTAGTAGTTCAACTCAAATTTAACCATTTTTTCCTACTTTCTCTATATTTACCCACATATCTTAAATATGGACTAATAAAATTTCTGTGGCAAACCAATTTGAATGTTCATGGTACAACTCATTACTTTAGTATGATCACAGAGGATACTTAAAATACAGATACTTAAAAACTTTGACAGATATAAAAAATAGATTCACCTAAAGTATCTTGATTTTTATAAATCTGGTTTTCTTCAGAGAAGCAATGTGGGAGATTTTTTTAAAAATAAAATTGCCATTGGTTTTGTATGACCATCAAACATATCAACATCACTGTTTTTTTCTTGTAATGAGCAGAAATTTTTTTTAAATTTTTAAATCCCCAAAATTGATATGAATATAAAACATTTCATTCAATTCCCTTCAATTTGCAGTTGATCTCAACTTCTAACTTAATCAAATCCCATCTCTTCTGCCTCCCCCCACCCCTTTTAAAAAAGAAAATCATCCTATCCATTAGGAAGCCTAGGCTCTCTAGTATTTTGGTCATAGTAAGGGTCTCCATGTTAACATATGTTTCTTATAATTCTCATAAGTGAATATAGGCACGTGTATGACTTTTCTTAAATGTCACAAGGAGATAAGGATCACATATGACTTACCCTTGACTCTCAGAATTTTGAGAAAGAAGCTTTTCAGAATGAATAACATAGTCCTGCTTTTATTAGTTATAAGAAGGAAAAGATGATAAAAATTATTTTACAATAAGAAGTTAGTATTTTAAGAATGACTGGTTATAAAGATACAAGTAAGAATTTTGATATAATAAGAAGAGTAACAACTAACATTTTTTATAGCACTCTGTGCCAGGCACTGTGCTGAGAGCTTTATAGTTATCTCGTCTGATCTTCATAACAACCCTGGAGGAGGGAGGGGTAGGTGCTATTCTCCCCATTTTACAGATGGAGAAATGGGAGCAAACAGAGGTTTAAGTAACTTGCCTGGAAACACACAGCTAGTAAGTGTCTGAGGCCAGATCTAAACTCACATCTTCCTACTCCAGGTCCAGAGTTCTATCTGCTACTCCACCTATCTGCCCCTATATTTGACTACCATGAGGACTACCAAAGTAACATTTAATTGCATTGCATGCATCTATTATTGAATATTTTTTCATTTTAATATAATTAATTTTTTAAATTAAAAAAACTTAAAATTTTAATATAAACAATAAATTAATTAAATTATTAAATTTAAAAAATATTTTAAACAGTAGTGGGAATGACCTCAGATGGGAGAAAAGAGTACGTAGTTCATTTGGGGGTGGTATTATTTCAGGACCCATTGGTACTAAACTCACAGCCATTATTTACATAGTCAACCCTGAAGACCTAAAGATGATGTTCACATATGAGAGCAATTTTTTCATGATCATTCAAATGATCAGGCTAATTGCTTTATTTATAAGATGACAAGAACTCTTACCATTGAGTATGTTTTTGTTTTTGTTCTGTTTTGTTTTGTTGTTACTAGTTTTATGACTTCTTCAGTACTGGATTATCCTAGTGATTAACTCCCTCTACCAATGTAGATTATTACGTGCTCTGAAATTTAAAATTTTAGGGAACCTCCCTGGGTAATAGGAGGTTAAAAGACTTGCCCAGGATTCCAAAGGCAGTATGTGTTAGAAGATGAAATTGATCCCAAACCCAGTATGTTAAAGGATGAACTTGAACTTGAACTCAGGTCCTCCTGACTCTGAGGCCAGCTCTCTGCCTTGAGATAATAATTCTAGATACATGGAAACTTTAAACTATAAAGCACTGCATGGCAAGATTAATTTTATTCTGTTTTATAAGAAGGTACTTTGAATCACTTATAAGAATAGCTTGGGGAACTTTTCAAGATGTCTTTTTTGCTTAGTTTCTTGGCATGAGTTATGGTAAGAATTTGTGGGTTATGTCTTAACACAATAACACTATTACTGACCAGTCATGATAAGGAAACAAATACTTTTATCTCCTAGAGATTATTCTTTTAAAATAACATGCTTCTGCTTCAGGAAACTTTCAATAATGAAACTGGGCAAATGGATATCACCTAGCATTGGGCAGAAAGAGATGCAGCCTCAATGAGGACTTTCTTTTTATCCCTTCTCTCCATTCCATCCCTCCCTTTTAAAATCAAGAGCCTAAGTTTTCTGTACTATACTTTTGGCTTACCTCTTCTACAGAAAGCTGACCTGTGGAAGGAAAGGATGTTTTTATTCAACTAGTTTGTGTTCAACAAATATTTCATTTGTACATAGCATGAATCCGAATTCCCAATTGACATTAACTATGGTTTATATAATAGAAGCTTCAAGGAAATAGTAAATACAGTGTTAAAGAAGTGACTGTGAAAATGGTTTAGAATGATGTTCCAATTATTTGAATACTCTTCAAAATTGCAAGCTACACTTAGGCAATTCTTGTATACCTCAAAAGATCTGTGTTTCCATTGCTCATGCCATCCTTCCACCAGCACAGATCAAGGACCTTCCATGTGTTAGATGATGTTTTCATTAATTGTTTTGGCCAAAGAATTGTTGCCCAATTTGATAACTAGCTTTGTGGTGAAGAGTTTCTGCTCACTTAGCTAGTCTGGTCCTGCATTCAGTTTGTTGGTAGCCCCACATGCAAAGCTTTTCCAGCTTGGTAGAGTTTGTATTCTACTGACACATATGACCTTTGAGAATCTAGGGGTTAATTCCATGCCACAATGAGGCAATAAAGGGGAGGTGTCTTTGCATAATTGAATGAAAATTGTAAAATTCTCTCTAAGCCATTTGCCTCTTATTTTAAAAGATTATCCCACAACCAGTTCCACAATTATTAGAGGGAATTAATTTTCAGCTCACTGTTTGTTATGTTGAGATTAGGTCATAGGTCAAAATATGCTGTGAAAAAGGAATTCCTATTTTTATTCTTGAATAACAGGAAAAATGTGCTTTTTAAGAGCAACTGGTATATACTAGGAATAAAAAAGGTAGCTCAGAATGATTTATATAAAATCTTTATAGTCTGTTATGGCATGAAATAAGAAAGTCTCCTAAAAATGAATAAAAGTGAATATCATTCTTAAGCACTTAACAGCTGAAGACCACTCTGGGCAGTTAGGAAATTTGACTGAAAATACCCAATTTCTAAAGCAAAAGGGCATAAAGAAAAATATTTTTCCACATCGCTGCAGTCTTTCAGCTAGATTCTGTGAAGTGACTTTTTTGTATTGACATCTCTAGAAGTATTTCCCTAATAGAATAAGATGTCATTCAAAAACTCAGTCATAACTTTAATGAAAGGATTGGAAAATCAGTTTTTAGACTCACAATACAAAGGTCATTCCAGGAGGACAGTAATTGCACACTGTGCTACCACGATGTTACCTAAATACTGGAACAATCCTAAATTGCTGTAAATCCTAATTTGGTTCACTTCCTTGAAAGATCGAGTCAGTAACTTTGCCAGCCCAGCTACTTTACCCTTTATTGTTTTCTGATTAACAACATGGAGGCAAGTAGGTGGTTGAGAGTTACACTTCATAGACAAAACACTGTATATGACTACCATGAACAGAAAACATCTTGAAGTGAAACACTATTAAAAGATAGTCCAAAAGAGAGGAAAATGGTAGCGTTAGAGGAAAGGGATAAGAAAAGTCTAAATTGTTGCTTTTTCCTTCTCAGCTTTCATATCTGGCTACTCATTTACTCTTATATAATTTTTAAATGACACAGACAATATGCAGAATATTCACAGAAACACAGAATTTGAGATGTGTAAGGGACGTCAGCGGCCATCTAGTTCAACCTATACAGGAAAAGCATCTTCATCCCAATAAACCCTGACTTTCCAATGCCTCGGTCAAGTAAATGATTTAAACCAGAAATGCCCCCCAACTGCATAAGAAATGGAAAGAATTAAGGGGTAGATCTCTTTTTCCAGTTCAGGTGCATATGCCAGCCAAATGTGACAAGCAGAAAAAGGAAAGAAATTGGCTGCCCTTGGCTCCCCAAAATTCTCTTGCCTGCTGAACTGTCTTTGCACATTTTCATAAACTTTTCTGCTCTAGGCCAGGCTTTCTTGATTTCTTTGGTTTTGTTGGGATTTTCCATCTATTTCCTTTCACTTTTAAATGTGATAATCAAAATGAAAAAATTCTGTGGTAAAGTGAAGTGAACAGAAACTGAGACTGCCACCAGACCATTTTGTCTACACAAAATGGAGGCTTGGAAAGTTATAACTTTTGATTTGAAATCATGTTCCTTGTGGCTACTAATAGACTTTCCACTGGAATTTGTCCTGTCATTTGTAAAGAACAAAACAAAAATGAAACAAGTTGAATTTAAATGAATTCCTTCATTGGTCCCTGAGTTCATTTCACTAGCCATTTTACCTTCTGTTTAATTCTAGCTTATCTTGTGGTGCCTATTTCCTAAATCAAGTTTGGTTTTTAACTCTCCTTTTTTTTACTTCTGTCCTTTCTTCCTTTTTGATAGCTTCTCTTGCCTCTTGCTGCAAGAATGTCTGAGGAGTCTTACTTTGAATCTAAGACAGAGGAATCAAACAGTGCAGAGATGTCATGTCAAATCACAGCAACAAGTAACGGGGAGGGAGATGGCATGAAGCAAAGTCTACAGGCCATGATGGTGATGGGCTTTGGGGATGTCTTCTCAATGAACAAAGCAGGAGCTGTCCTGCATTCGGGGATGCAGATAAACATGCAAGCCAAGCAGAATTCTTCCAAAACCACATCTAAGAGGAGGGGAAAGAAAATCAACATGGCCCTGGGGTTCAGTGAATTTGACATGTCAGAAGGTGACAATGATGATGACGGTGATGAGGATGACATGGATGACAGTAGTGAATGAAATCAGAAATCCAAAATTCTCTTAAGCCTGAAAGCAAAGCAATAAAATTTTAAATTTTCAGGAAAAAAAAAAGAAACTTGTAATTTTGATCTATATGAAAAACAGTCAAGGAAGAAATCAAACACTGTGGGTTGTTTTTTTGTTTATTTTTTTTAGGCCAGTCACATTTACTATGGCAGCACTCTCTGTTTAGACTACTACTGATTTATTTTTGCTTAATGAAATTTTGAAGGAAAATAAGAAAAATGTTAAGAAAAAATAGACATAGCTCACAATTCAACTGTAATGTGGTGCCTGATTACAGAAATTTCTATGGCTTAAAAAAAAGCACAATTGACTTTCATGCTGAGGACATCTTAACATATTTGAAACATGAGTGTTTTGTACTATGTATTTGGCTTAATTTTGTTTCCCTCTTACTATGGATAAAGATATTTGTATTTTGAGCAAATGCTCATGGTTCCTACTTCACCCTAAATACTTGTTTCTGCTGTTAGCCTATTCTTAAATAAGGGCAGTGAATTTCTTACATATTTATTTTGTATGAAACTACTTGGTGATGTCAGAAATGCTTGGTTGTGATTGAAATTTTTGACAAAAGAACCTGAGATCGAAGAAAGTTGTTTCAAACACCTATCTTCAGTAACACCCAAACAAAGAACATTTTCAACACCAAATTACTATTTGTATAGGATCTCATCCCAAAGTGTCCTAGTGCTTATAGAAACACAGTTGCTTAAAGTAAAACCTGAGCAATTTTGTCAATAACATGTTAGTGAAAGGAAGGCTACTCATCTTTGAAACTGACAGCAAATGCTAGAGTCCTTTATATTTATCTCTACAGTCCTTGGAGACTCATCAATGCACTTACCTCTTAAAAGTTAGCTTGTACTTTATGTAAATGAACTCATACTTTATGCATTAGAAAAAGGCTCCTGTTGATGGGGGCACCACCTTCCAGCCTTTGGGGCCCTAAACATGGCCCTACTTTCAATGACCAATAGAGATTAAATGGTAATCCCAGATCCTAAATCTATTTTTCAGAAGAAATTAACCAGTGTGAAATAAAATTCAAAGGTAAAATGACTACAATTATTTAGGGGGAATAGCACCAGATTCTGTATCTGAATAGCTCTCCACCATGACCTAATCACTAATTTAGTTCTCAGACACTTCCCCAGAATCATCTGTATGCTGCTATGCCTCTTTCTGCACTGACTCAGAGATGCCAGTGCTTCTACAGAGAAGCTGATAGTTATTTCTCTGGTAACTGCTTGAGAAACCTGGCAAAGCTAAGATGTTTTCTAAATGAAGTAGTGTCAGCAATCTGTTTCCAGACTAAATTATGAAGCAGTTTATTTTTTTTCTTGAAACTAAAACCCATAAAATGCCTTTGGTGGCATTTTTTCCCCTTAAAGAAAACCTAAAGAAAGACCATCACAAAGGTTATTAGTTATAAATATATCCATTGTCTTTTCCAATCACATTAGCTGATCCAAGCCTGAAATCTAACCTCCTGGGATTTGAAAACTTTTATGCTCCAAGACCCTTTCTTGGAGATCCCAAAAAGATCTCTGTAAATTGTACCAGCTTCCCCACTTGGAGTAAATATTAAGATTTTTTTTTTTTGCAAGTGATATGTAAAATAATCCTTTATATGCCAGTGGAGCTAAAAAAAATGAAATGTGAGTGCCCTCAGTAAATCTTTCCTGGGAAACTAGGTTTGAGCAGTTTTTGCTCCTGGGAGCGTGAAACTAAAGGAATAAAGTGAAGAAAACTAGTGTCGGGCCAGGTACACAAACAGGTGAATTCTATTGTACCCTAAGGGCTGTTGCAAAGCATTAGCAACCATTTATCAAATTCTCCTGTACTGAGCTATTTACAGACAGTAAATAAGACATCTTTGGAACATGTATTAATGCCAAAGTCATTAGTATGCATGCCAAGTCAATATGAAGAAAGAATGAGTTCATGATAACCTTTATTGATTGACCCTCGGGTTAGAGACTGAATTTGTGAAATGCCATACAAAAGATAATTCTCCCACTGTTCCAACATGGTAGTACCTAATGACTAACATACTTATTTTTTGTTGAATACAGCATTGTTCTGGTGGGGGTCTGATATTTTCCAAAACCCACAGTCTTTCAAACTTAGACATGGCTATTAGTGTAGCAGTAGACAAAAGAGAAGAGATGAAGGAAAGCTTTTCTTGCTAGGATCCCAAAAAGACAGAGACAAGGATGTGCTTCAAATTTTTCATCTTGCATAAGCAAAGGGAAATGTGTCTGTGCATGTTATTCCTCTTGCATCTAGACACTTAAAAAAAACCAAAAACAACAAAATACAAAACAGAACAAAAAACCCTTACCTTTGGACCAACAAATTGATGGGAAAGTGGGATTTTCCTCTTTTTAATATGTAAATCGATTGGAAGATTGTTGTGTTACAAGTTAGAACCCAGAGAGTCAGGGACTGCTGGCATTATGTGCTTTAGTTCTGCCACTGACGTGGCTGCTTTTCTTATGTTTTTTTTTTATCAATTTCCTCATCAGTGTAGGGATTGTAGCAGCTGGTCATGATCACACCAAGAGAGTGTGCTATAAGATAATATAATATCTGTGCTACAATAGACCCAACACCAACAAGGAGGAGAGTGATATTACTCTCTTCCTGGAGTTGTGTCCTAAACTCCTTAACACTCAAGGAACACTTAGGTATTTCATGGCTTTGAGGCAGGATGGCCTCTTCATTTGTCCAGAAAGGCCATCAATGAAAGTTGAAGGGTGTGTTCAGAATTAGCAGGAAAGGCCCCCAGAGATTATTTAGTGAATCCTCTCATTTTAGAGTTGAGGGAATGGAGAGCAAAGAGAGGCAAAGTGACTTACTTGCCCAAGGTCACACGGTTCATTTCAATTCAGTCCAATTCAACAATTATTAAATACATTATATGTGTATGTATAAAACATCATACATAGTATATATTAGACTTCATCCCTGTCCTCATAGAACTTGGAGTCAATTAAAGAAATATGAAACTTATAAGAGCTGGAATTAGAATCCATTTCTAACTCCTGTAGTTATTTAATAAATGGACTAGATAATGCACATTTCTAATAAACTTCATTTGGGGCAGGGCTACTTGATAGTAATTTTTTTAATGTAATCATATTTCAGTACAACTGATGAAAAGCAAACTAAGACATTGACCATGGTTAAGTCTGAATTTTGAAAGCTTCCTGCTACCACATCATCATTTCTTATTAGAATGATCTTTATCCAGCATCATTTGGTAGAATTTCGCAACCACAGGTTATTCTTTGAATTAAAAAAAAATACTTACTGAATTAATGCAAAATCATAGAAGTGGTTTTCACTGTATGGTTTATAATCTACTTTTATTCAGCTTCTACTCAATTTTAAAATATCTGCACCAAAACCTAACACGCTAGTGTAGATTTTATCTCACAATGGTAACTAACTCATGAAAATATCTATATTTTTAGTAAGGACAGTTTGGGAAATGTTGAGAAATTTCAATACTGAAAATGAGAATTGAATATCTACATTTTGGTAATCATTTTTAGTACCAGACATCTGAAGACTTATTAACTGTCCTTTAATATTTTGAGTTAATTCATAAGGATATTCAGGTAGACATTGACAGCTTTACATTTGTATTAGGATGTCCACAGCTATTCTCCTTCAGGAGCAATAAATCAAATTGCCAAAGTCAGAGCATGCATTTTCCAAATAATAGCTGCTGCATGTACACTCAGCCTGAACTAAGAATATCCATATCCTTTATCTCCTCAGCACCAAGAATAACGAGGGGTAGGACTAGTTTCCAAGGATAAACGGACTACTGAGATGGGGTAGAAGGACAAAATCCAACTTAGTTCATTCTCAATTATGCCGACTCCTCAGTTCTCAGAGGAGAAAATTCAAGGAACTTGCTTTGTTACTTTATGATTCTGCCTTTCCCTCTACTCATTTTTTAAACAGAAATGTCTGTATTTTATACAAACACCAGGGGCGGGGGACTCATTTCAGACTGTGGGATCAGTAATGAGAAAGACCTTAGTTTTTCAGACTTTACCAAGCAGTTTAATTAGTCACATTTTAAGAGGTAGCACATGGACATATTTGCAGTTAAAGGAGCTAGGATAAAATCATTACTCTGTTGTATACTACCTATGTGAAATGTAACGAGTAACTAAACTTCTCTAGGTTCAGTTTCATTTTCTGTAAAATAAAGGGATTGCCCGAGGTGATCTTTGAGATCACTTCCAAATAAATTTTATGATCCTTATAATCCTTTAGTCAGTTCAGATATTTGGAACTGCGCCACATTTAGGTTCCAGGGACTTAATAGTCAGGTCAACCAGTCAACAAGCATTTATTATGGATTTAACATGTGCCAGGCATTGTGCTAAGTTCTGGGATACAAAGAATGGCAAAAACATGAATGACCCAGAACAGCACCTCATAATGCTACAGACTTGGCCTCATCTTTTTCTTTTCTTTTCTTTTTACATCAAAGAAGTAAAGATTTTGTGATTGATAGTAAGAAACCAGTTATTCCAAGTTAAATATTATTACACTAGCAATAGTTTGCCACATGTCAGAAGGAGACCACACTACACAAACACTGCTAAGGTGTTCCTAGCCAACTTCACCTACGTCTTTTGTTCATTTTCTTTCTGTAATCAGGCACCTTTTATAGGTTTTGCAAAAGACCCCTTTTCCAGGATAGCATTTAAATATTGTCTCAGAGACAATCTGTTCTATTCTTTGCCTTTTAATGTAGCTTGATGGGCACACATGCAGCATTTTCTACAATGTAAAATTAGCCACTACCAGGAAAATCTGGAGGACAAAACATTTCATTTTCTCCCCCAGACTTCAACTTAGTGTGCGCACTCTAATGCCTGTGTGAAGCTTTCTGGTGTGGGAATATTAACTTCAGATTTAGTTTCAAGCACCTACATTAAATATTTTATATTGTGTGCTGAATGTTATAATACCTTTTTAATGTCAGATACAGTACACTGCATTTATTGCTTTTGCACTCTTGAAAAAGTTTTGTACTAAATAATAGAAAATGATACTATTTATACTCTGTAAGTGTGGTCAGATGAGCTTTGAATTGACAGCATTTTCACGGTGGTTTTTTAAAAATATTTTTTTCTCTCTCATTCTGTTGGGATATTATTCTGAGCAAGGCCGATGCCAGAATTTTGTATAAGAATCTGTATGGAGCATGAAATTATAGTCTTGTGTGGTGAGACTTTTCCGTCATTGTCTTACTTCCTAGTAGGAACTTAATATTCCAATACAAAGCCAGCAATGTATTCAGTAATCTCAATGGTGTCATACATTTCATTTTGATGTGAACTTTTTTCCTTTGCTTTCCTTTGTTCTAAAACTCTATTTTGCAATAAACATTTTGACAGTAAATTCTTTGGTTATGTGTTGCTGTGTATGCAGTGTCTGTGTTAGCTTGGATCTCCAAACACCTTCAAAAGGGATGATTGTCACATGCTTCCTACTTTTTCCCCCATCCTCTATGCAGTGCACATAGTCACACAGTTTTTGAAAAAAATCAGTAAAAGGATTGAACTGATAGAATAATGGGGTAGAGAATCAGGTGGGGTTTTTTGTATCTCAAAGAAAAGCTGGGAAAACATCTAGAAGTATGATGTTCCTGTGGGTATTACCATGTCCCTAAAGATTCTCCCCAATATAAAGATATTTATATTGACTGTATTTATATGATGATGAAATATGTAAAGAAAATGATAAGACGCTGTATGCTTAGAGACTGTCATGTCCTTTTTTCTGTGTCCAATTTCAAAACATTTTGAAGCATGACAAGCTTTTCCCCCAGTGAGACTTTATAATGTTAGATCTTTTCATGCCCTCCAGTGCATTCTACCAATCAGGTATCCAAACCAAAGAACCTATTGGCCTCTCATTTAAGGGTCTGGGGATGAGACATCTTTAAGGTCCTCATTTCTGTAAATATCAAGACACATTCTATTCCATGCCTCCTAAATTCTTCACAGGAATAGCACCAAAATTACTGACTTTGACCACTACAAATTCAGCCATAAATAAGATTCCATCCAACACATGTTCATTTCTAGATTGTGTTTGGCTCAGCATTTGGAATCTGTATAGGTCCCTTGCATCCCCATACCATCCCCCCAAGGGAAAAAGAAAAGAAATTTAGCTTAATCACAAGAAATATTTCTTTAGTTTTCTGTTATTTCTTGAACCGATTAAAAGTTTCTCATTTTACATTTGTTTTTGTGTTTTGGGGGGAGGGGAATGATTTGCCTTTACAGCTGGGTCCAGCTGTTTGGTAAAGCAAGTGAATCTATAATGTATTTTCTTTGATCTAGCTTAGCTTTATAATTTGTTCCCCAAGTTATCTTCTCTTCTTTTTTTTTAAAACAGGTGAGTACATGCATTTGGTAGCCTCTGCAAGCATCTATTAAAGAGGGAAGGAGAATAGAAAAAGGTTGCATTCATGTAGTGTACCCTGAGAGGACACTGAAGACAGCATACTTAGTCCATGGAATAACCGAGATTTCAAAAATTTAAGTATTCTCCTGAAAGACTTACAACAAAGTACCAAAAGTGTATTAACATAGACATTTAATATGGAGACTCTTAAAAATTCTGCTCCCTAACTTTAAAACTTCCACCTTAAATCTGGCTCCATCCAATCTATCAAAATGAATTTCCCAACTACTATCCAAACTCCAGGAACTTTCTACCCTGTCTCCTTACCGTTCAAGAGGTTCTTCTAACCTTTCCTGTTCCTGCTTTCTTGCCTCTGCTTGTGTTGTTCCCTTCACCCAAAATATTCATCCTCCTTTAGGCCGAATCCTGTCTGTCATTTAAGTCCCAACTAAATCACCTCTTCCTCTAATTACTGTAACACATTGTTTTCCTTCTCTCCTGAACCCTTAGAACCTTAATCCGCACACGCTGCTTCCTTTTGATATTTGTTAATATTGTTTTCCTAACTGGACTATAAACTTTTTGAGGGCAGTATCCTCCTTTCATCTTTCTTCATTATCCTCTATAACACCTAGCATAATGCTAATTGCTCCACAAATACTAGGTAGTTATGGAAGCTGCACCATACAGGGGAAAAGTTACAATTTCTGGAGTCAGAATACTCCCTAGGCTTCAATTTCTCCATTTGCAAAATGAAGGGGTTAGACTAGGTGGCCTCTTAGCTTGACAACCTTATGACCTTATTAGCCCCTGGACTTTCCCTTCTCCATTACTCTTTTACACAGGATCCAAATTATTTTCTTCTAAGACATAGATCTGGTCATGCTCCTCCTCTTCTCAAAAACCTGCTGCATTGGTGCCCCATTGCAGCTGGAACAAATTATACACTCTGCAGCTTAACACGTAAGACCTTCAATAATCTGACTCCAGCCTATCTTTCATGCAATCATGTTCCAGTCAAATTGGATTATCAGTTGTCCCCCAGTCCCATTCTGTACTCCCCTGTCTCTATGCAGGCTATCCCCCATACCTCAAACATAAACCCGCCACATCTCCATCTGCCAAAATCCTTTTATTCCTCCAAAGTCTATTCCAAGGGTCACCTTCTCTAGTATGATATCCCTGATCCTTTTCCCAACTAAATGGGCTCTCTCTTTCTCCTCTTATTTTATAGTATCTTAACTAGATCTTTCCTTTGCCCTTATAGCATTCTACTTTAGTGGATGGATGCATGTTGATGCACATTTCTTATCCCTCCTATTAGATCTGTAAGCTCCTTGAAAGTGGTCACTGTGTACTTTTTTTAATTTGGGGGTTGTTCTTGTCCCCAGTACCTAGCATAATGCCTTTCAAATAATAGGTATTTGGTGAAATGAAATTGATAATTCACCTGCACACCTTCTGATTTTTTTTATACTGGAGATAAAAACTGTCTTGAACTTAGCACTCTTTTCTCCTCATTCAGCAAAAAGAGTGACTTGTTAAGAGTGATTAGAAAGATGAAGGGCTGTCTTCAGTGCAATCCTACTAGAGATTCAAACATTCTGGCAGGTTAAATTCCTAAAAGTTAAGGGCTGTATTGTATTATCATTAGATTCATGGGTCTCATGGTGATGTTGATGGATCTTTAGAATCCTCTAGAATGTAAGTAAGCCCATTGAGGGCAGGAATTGTTTCATTTTTGTCTTTGTATCACCAACTCCTAGTACCTAACAAGTTCCTAATAAATGCTTATTGATTCATTGATCTTTGGCACCAAAAACAATTTCTGATGAACATCTCCATAAAAAGGCCTCTTAGGTCAGACAAACACAGCAGGCATGCTACCCATACCATTCCCAAATGTGGGAGTGCATCTAGAACCAGATTAAAATGTCATTGAAAAATATTTACAAAATAAATTAAAGCATAACAAAACAGATAATATCACATTTTAAAACTAAGTCAGTTTGTGGCCCACAGGGATCCTTATATGTGTACTAATGACCCCATTTCTATTTGAATTTGATACCAAAGTCTTAGGGGATGCATATGTGTCTGTGTCAAAATAACAGCAATTCTTACCTTTTAATTACTTCCAGCTCCTTCCCCAAGAAAAAGTTGCTTATCAATATGGGTATAATTATCTATGAAATATACCAGTAACTTGGTTTCTTCCTACTGTTTTACATACATTCTTATAGCTATATACACCATTCCCTATAATTACTTGGTTTCCATCATTAGTTAAAAATCCTGGAGGAAATTCTATCTGACATATATCATAAAAGGTCTTCAAACACTAAGACCATCATGAAATGTAAAATTAGTGTAGGGGTGTTTATGGTCTTAATTATTGATATTTTCTTCATTGGAGTCACCAAATAATCCCTGAAATTAGGAAGAGGGTTAAGGTAAAATCTGGAAAGGTTTCTAGGCCAGCACTAAATGAACAGCTATCCAAAAGAAAGATGATAGTTGGAGATTATGAGAGCCCATTTTTCTATAGCTTCTCTTGTAGAACTCTGCACACCCAAACCAATTTGTTCATTAAAACCCTAGATTTTATCCATAATGCTTCCAAAATTACCACATAAATTATTATCAATTAATAATTGGCTGTACTAGCTGGGGCTCCATTGTTTAATGATCAGATACCCTTTCCTTACCAGCCCTTAACTTTTAGGGATTTGGAGAGGAAGGATGGAGACAGTAATGATTCAAATGAAATTTAGCAACTTGCATATGAAGAGAAGATTCACAGTAAAGGAAGCATCAACTTTGATGGAATCCACCATTAACAGGGTTAGGACTCATCTTAATGCTCTTAAGGAGTATTATAGAGAAGGATTATTCTATACTGAGGAGTGAGCTACAAGTCCTTTATTCCTACTCTGTACATCTTTTGTTCTATATATGGTTGTTAAGTTGTAGGAAGTTCTTTGTGAATATTATTTACTGCTGTTGTCAAAATCCATGGAATGCTCATAAATACATCTTATGATCTGACAAAGAATATTGACTTAGGCAAACCTAGAGGGAGCAACCAAGTCAAACTGACTGGCAAAAATTGAGAGTAGGAATTAGGCCAAAAGAGAGTGGTATTATTACTTTTTTCTCCTTCATTTTTCCCATGCAGCTGCTGCCATCCTTTGAGATTAGTGCATGGACAGAAGACGATGTGGTAAGCATCTTTTATTAGTTCCACTAATTCTTTCTAGCCATATTTAGAATAAAGTTGGCAACAAGGATTTAAGTGAAAATGGAAAATACTGTAGTCAAAGAAGAGTGAGTCTATGAGCTTTATATTTCTAGTTTTCTTATTATAATCCATTGAAGATTTAAGGTGACCCTTTAAGAGCAAATCAAAGACCATTTGAAGCCATTCAAATACCTCGTGCTTACATTGACTCATCTGGAAGGTGATTAAACCATAAATGAATGTGGTTGTAAAGCCTTAAGAATATATTGGGACTACCTAAGGATACTTCAGGACTAAGGGGCCATAATCTTTTTGGTTTGTTTTGGTTTTTAAGAAACCTGATTAAGCTACTTTTGCAGATTCTTTTAGAGTTGATCTGCTAAACTGGATAGACTGGAATTCTGCTGTATAGTATACAGCTGTATAGTATTCCTGCCCCTCCTGCTATTTGTCAAGCTACATAGCCTCATGGTTGCTATCTTTAGTTTAAACTCCCCACAAGGGAATTTCTGAAAGTCTGCAGATCCTAAGAATCCAGTGGGTTTCTGAAAATTGGGTAGGGCTTCTAAGTGTCCATATGTCCAAAAAAAAGACTCATCTTATCTCATATATCTTCTAGGTATAACTCTATGGAGTAGCCATCTTACTTAGTATTTTTAGTCCTCGGTCTCTCTACATGCAAATAGAGATTAATTTTCCTTAGGGATATAATGAAAATTAACTAGATGCTATCTATCAGATACCCAGAGTTCAGTTCTGCACTCTCAGGAGATCATTATGATGGAAGGTAAAAATAGTAAAGATATAATCCGGTGCCTAAAAGGGATGGGCTACCATACTGGTAGAGAGATCTAGACTTTCTTCCTTTACCACTCCTAAAGCATCTGCTGGAGGTATGATATGGAGTTCTGGTGATCATGGACCAGACTACTTTTGGTTAATGAGGAATAGGCACCATCTAAAATCTTTGACACAAGCAGGGTTATGAGCCTTTATCAGTGTCTTTTACAAGGTTTCTCTAGCAACTGTTTTTTTTACACTGGGTAACTCCCTTATGAAAAAAGAAAAAAAAACATTCTCAATAAAAAATGAAATCGTTTCTGGTATTTATTAATCATTCTAGAAACTCAAATTTAAACATACTGTATAAATGAAAGCATTGAGGTCACTGGGTTAAAAGTAATCAGAATGAAATGGAAAGTTTTTGCTTGATAATAAGAGCTTGCACCATTATAGTGTTAGTGTTAGAAGAAATTGTGCAAAGGAGGAAACTGAGTCATAGGGAGGTTAAACAATTTGTCCAAGATCTCAAAACTAATTAGTGATTAGGCCTAGAATTCAAGTTTCATTCCTTCCGATCCATTTTGTCCCCATTCTACCATATAACAATAACAACAAATTTCAGCCTCATTAACAACTCTGTGATATGGGGACTACAGGTCTTATCCACATTACTTAGATGAAAAAGCTGAAGTCCAGAGAGCTTAAGTGATTCACCCTTGATCACACAGCTAGTAAGTGGCAGAGGTTGGATTTGAATCTAGGTCTTTCCTCCTCCAAGCCTGGCAGTGTATTCACTATTCCATTCTGCCTCTCTAGGACTAATGAAGTCCTTGTGTAAATTCTCTCAGTGATGGTTAGGTGGTTAGTACCAACCACATTTAGCTCTTTCAATAAGGATAGGGACTAGACCTGTAACCTCATTAATAATATAAGGAAACTCTCTCTTAACCAATGTTTAGAGAGTTGCCCAGAGCACAGGAGTTGGTATGTTTTCAGAGGCAGCACTTGATCTTCATGGCTGCAGGGCCACCTCTTTTTTACATTATATTATATGGCTTGCAATAAGTGGAAAATGTAAATCCCAAACATTCTTTAGAAACAAAATTTCCATGAGATTCCCAAACTCCTCAGCAAGACACATATATTGTTTTAAAGAATCATTAAATACCTCTAGTATTAACCTTAAAATCCTAAAACTACAAATGGCAAGACCTTTCATTTTTCCTTGGAAGCAGAGCCAGAAATTCAAATTTAAGGAAAAATATGTAGATATAGATATAGATATAGACTGAGTAGTTTGGTGTTAAACCTGACCACAGTGCCATGTAAATTTTCAAAAAAAATTATGTCAGTGTTAAAAAAAAAAAGTGCATTTAAAATTATATTCTCTCTTTCTTTCACAGTACTTTTGGATGCAACAACTCACCAGAAAAGGCAAGTGGAATAATTCTTTCTTAATTCATGGATTTAGTTTCCTTTGAGACCTAGTTTAGCCTGATTCCTTTTGTTTGCTTTCCACTAATGCTTTAGGTGATTCTTCAGAAGAGATGAGTATATATGCAACCTTGTTTAAAGAGAATAACATCACCGGGAAACGGCTTCTACTTCTCGATGAGGAGGACTTAAAGGACATGGGCATCATCTCTAAAGGACACATAATTCATATTAAGGTATTTCAGATAAGACATATTGAAAACATGAATCCATGTCCTGTGATTACCAACAAGCATCATAGTTTAAATGCTAGAATTAAGAGACTACCCAAATTTTGGGCAGTGGTCTAAGCTAAATCTGACTCATCCAGCAAGTTTTGAAACATTGAAATAGTCAAGCAAAAAGCGTTTATTATGTACCTGCTGTGTGTCGGGTACTATGCTAAGCACTAGAGATACGAGGAAAGGTCAAACCTCACCCCCCCAAAAAAACACCACCAACAACATAATACCTCCTCTCAAGGAGCTCACAATCTAGTGAAGAAAATGTGTAAATACAAGATATGAATAAATAGGAGGTGATCTCAGAGGAAAGGCACTAGCATTAAGGGGAACCAGAAAAGACTTCTTTCAGAAAGCAAGATTTTAGCTAGGACTTGAAGGAAGCCAGGAGAAGGAGATGGAGAGAAAATTTGAGGAATGGGGGAACAATCAGTGAAAAATGTGTAGAATTAGAAGAGGAAGTATCTTGTGTGAGGAACATTAAGGAGTGCAGAGTATATGGAAGAAATAAGATGTAAGCAGCATAACTAATATGGAATTATGTTTTGCATGATTGCACATGTATACCCAATATCAGATTGCTTGACATCTTGGGGAGTGGGTTCAAGAAGTAAGTAGGAAGAAAATATTTGGAATTCAGAATCTTTCAAAAAATGAAAAGCAGCAAAAAAAAAAAATTAAAAGGGTGGCTAGGTGGCACAGTGAATAGAGCACCAGCCCTGGAGTCAGGAGAACCTGAGTTCAAATCTAGCCTCAAACACTTAACATATACTAACCATGTGACCTTGGGCATGTCACTTAACTCCACCTTCCCTGCCTACTCCCCTCCAAAAAGAAAAAAAAATGAATGTAATATGTAGGAGAGGGCTAGGTTATGAAAGGCTTTAAATGCCAAACAGAATTTTTTATTTGAGTCTAGAGGTTATATGAAACCATTGAAGTTTGTTGAATGAGGAAGATGGAAAGGGGGGCTCATTAACATGGTCAGATCTTCATTTCAGGAAAATCAGTTTGACAGTTGACTGGAGGATAGATCAGAGCTAGGGGAGACTTAAGCTGGGAAGACCAACCAGAAGATTTACTTTAGTAGTGATGAAAGCCTGCCCCAGAGTGGTGGCAATGATGGAGGAGAGAAGGGGACATACTCAAGAGATGTTATGAAGAAAGAATCAAGATTTGGCAACAGATTGGATGTGGGGAGTGAGAGAGGGTGAGGAGTTGAACATAACTCCTTGGTTGGGAGCCTCAGTGACTTGAAAGATAGTAGTGCCTTCAACAATAATAGTAGTTAGGAAGGAAAACATAAAGGAAAATTGATCAATTCTATAACTCAGTGATTTTGAACTGGAGAGGGTATCAACACACATATTCTAATGTTCCACCTCCACTCATCTAGTTTGATTACAAAGTCTTCATGTATTTCCAAAGATTCTTACTCAAGGCTATTGTAGGGAGTTTCAGAATTAAACCACTAAAGAGGGGATTCTGGGAAGATGGAAGAGTAGGTCAGAAAAGTCCAGACTCTCCAAATTTCCTGCACAGACAGAACATCACTTCAAAATGAATGTAAAAGGGCAAAAATAAAGGGATAAAGCAGTTGTCCTTCTAAGACAACTTGAGAAGACCTCTAGGGATTTCTGAAGCTTAGCTACTAGAATTCTTTTTTTAATTGTTAAAGCTAAATGAAAGACAGCATGATATAATGGTACGGCACTGTATTTGGAATGAGAGGACCTTTGTTAAAATCACAATCCTGGCTTCTTACTACTTGAGTGACCTTGGGAAAGTAACTTAATTTTTCTGGGTCTCAGTTTCTACATCAGACAAATAAAGAGATTACATTTGTTTATGCCAAAGGTCCCTTCCATTCCCAAATCCTATGAGCTAATGAATATTATTTGTCAGATATCCTTCTCAAGGGTATTCTTTTAGAGAATAAAACAAAATTGCTTTTTTTCCATTAGGAGTAAGAGAATAGTACTTAGACAACAGAATAAAGGAAAAAATTCTGAGAATCAGCTTCCCATCAAGTTCTGATGCTCTCACAGTACCTCCAGTGGTATCCCAGTGCTCTTAAAATTGCCAGTCAGTTATAGACAATGACTCTCTTTCTAGAGAATTCCCCTTTAATAGCAAAAAGAGAACCAGTCCACTCAGTTTGGTTTTCTGCATCCTGGCGCTGATCAAAGCTTAACTGTTAAGGTAGCTTCTGAGCATAAGCAAAGGAGATTAACTCATTTGCATGAGTGCATCACAGTTTACCTTGCTAACAAATATACTATTTATATATACATGATACAAAAATTCAGCCTCTTTTCTCTTATTGGGATAAAGTACAAGCAAATGAGTGTTAACATAAGCCTCAAGAAGTGAGTCAACAAAGTCCAGTTTGTTCATCAGGAGGCTTTCTGTCACTGTCATAATTAACCATTCTATGTAAAGGGTGATTTTTGTGTATTACAAAGATCCCAAGATGCACATGTGATTGTGTTGTACAAGAGCCCACCCTCAAGAAAGAAATTAATTTTTTTTAAAACACCCTCAGCACCGGTTGTACACCTCTCTTTAAGAGAAGCCTGAAGAGAATGGAGAAGCTATGGGATAATTACAGAATATTGATGGTCCTGGGCACAGGAAGTTTGCAGGAGATCCAAACAAGACTCAGAAATAGAATCTTTCTGTTTCTTGCACATATCATAGGCCAACAATTGGACAAATTTCACCAGCTATCAGTGTAGGCAATTTCGAGGAGCGTGATTGGAAAGGGTGAGGGGCGGTACTTCCCACCATCAAAAATGTTAGCTTTACTCTTCGCCATTCTGTCATCAGAGAACTTGAAGACTTTTCATCTTCAAAACTCCCCAGTTAAAAATGAAAAAAGCAGCATGAAAATTAAAAATGAAAAAAATACTCAGCAGTGTAGCACTTGTACAGGGAAGAGTGAAAGGAAGGCCCTGATGGGATGGGATAGAGGATCAGCTCCACAAGTCCTGGAGGGGGAAGAGGTGAGAAGGCACTGAAAGACCACGTTTGCCTTAGTGCTCACCCTGCCAGTCAGAATTAGAATCATTGAGTCATCATGTCATTCTTGAGAGGCCTCAAGAGCATGCCTCATGGTGTAGTAGAAATAGATTTGGATCAGGTCTTTTCCACCTTCTACTTGGGTGAACTTGGACAAGTCACTTAACCTCTCTCTACCTATGTTTCTTCATCCTTAAAAGGAAGAGGTTGGATTTGTTGGTTTCTAAGGTCCTCAACAACTCTAAATCTATGAATCATGATCCTTATTTTACATTTGAGGAAACTGAATTTGAGTCCCTTGGTCTCACTCTGAGAGATGACTAGAGGTTCAGAAAGGCCATGCAGCTGGGATATACATGAATCTCCTCGAATGAAATAGGAGAACCAAAGGATTTTGCTGTTTCTTTTCCTCTAGGGTTGTTCTCAGCTTACCCACAGCTCCCTTCTTTCTCAGTACACTTGAAGCTCCCATGTAGAGGAACAAGGTCTGTAGAATAGGAATTGAACAACCAATAAGTATTCATTACATTGTCAAATGTCAACAGCTTTCATTTTTCTTGAAAAAAAAAAAGGCATCTAATTCTGCCGCCCCCCCCCCAATTTGGTATGTTTTCCTCCCTACATGAATAACAATATATACTATTCACAGAAAAATTGAATTACACCTGATGACTATAAAAAAAATTCTTTAGCAATCTTTTGTGTTTCTTCAGGGGAGAGAGCTTTGGACATATCCACATGAAAGTCCTTAAAATACAATAAGCTATTTAATGGAATTTGAGCCTCGGTAAATAGTCACTGATGCGATGTTCATGCACATTGTTGCTGTTTTGCAGCCTGCATGCACCAAACAGGGACCTGGCTGCTCGCAGCTGCCCTGACAATACCTGCAAGAATATTTTCTTTATTTCTTAGCTTGATGTTGCCCGTCCTTGTCCTTCGTACATCTTCATGTTTTACTAAATAAGTGCAAACCATTCATACTTCTTTGGAATAGGATAAGGTGATACTGGGACCTCCCAAGTAGGAAATACCTATCTCTGTGACTTTTAAATTCAGATAAATGCTTAGAACCCTGGGGGGTTAAGTTACTTGCCCCAGATCACAGAGCCAGCTTGAGGGAATAATGAACTCTCTTCCTAATGGTCCTGCAGTCAGTTGTTTTTTTTGTTTTGTTTTGTTTTGTTTTTTAAATCCACTCTATCACATGGTCTATCTCTTTGGATACTACTTTAGATAATAAAATATATTGTGTTGAATGTCTCTTGAATGTTGAATATGTTGAATGTGAGATTCCCTACAGGATTAGAGTTTGCCTGAAAGCCTTTGGTCTTTATATGCACTATTGCCTTTAATCATGATCTTATTACTATGGGATCCTGGGTAACAGGCACATGATTAATTTGATTAATTTTGGGTTTTTTTTTTTACAGTCAGCCATTGAGAAATTAACAAATGATTACCTCAATTTATTTCACTTTCCACCACTAATGAAGGTAAGTGAAATCTTTTTTTGCTAAAGATCTTGTCAATTTAGCCAGCATTTATTAGACACCTATTATATGCTAAGCCAGGCACTGCTCTAATCTATCACTAATGTATCACTGGGGTATACGAAGAAAGGCAAAAGACAGTCTCTGCTGTCAAGGTACTCACAGTCTAATGGGGGAAACGACCTGAAAACAACTATGTACAGACAAGATATGTACCGCATAATCTGGAAATATTCAACAAAAGGAAGGCACTAGCATTAATGTGGTTCGGGAAAGTCTTGTGTAAAAGTTGGAATTTTAGCAAGAACTTGAAGAAAGCCAGGAGACACAGATGAGGAGGGAGAGAAATCCAGGCATGGAGGATATAAGTGAAAATGCCTAGAGTTGGGATATGGGGGTGGGTGGTCTTATCAGAGGAAGAGAACAGTAAATAGGCCTGAAGGTAAACCTACAGTTACTGACCCAGGAAACAGTTGGAGCCCATGCACCTGTCACATACATGCCTCAGTCTGCCAATGTCGGTAAAAGTGTGTTTGAAGTCTTACTAGATTGACCTCGGTGAAAAAAAAAGTTATCTCCACTAAACAAAAGACTCTTTGAGTGAAGTTTTAAAAGTTTGTCATTAAAACACCCTTGACACCTGCAGGTTGAAAGATTAACACCATATTCATGATAAGGATAACATTTCTCAACTTATGAAATCTAAGTATTAACACTTGTAGTTAAAGACCTTGGTCTTTCTCCAGAAGGCCTTTGCCCAATATCCAGGTTCCTGAAGGAAATCTCACAGAAGGTCCCTGTAGCATCACCTGCTCAGGAACCTGTGGCATAACCTCATTCTTGACCTTTTGAATATCATCAGTCAGATTTCTGTGTTGCTATTTAGTGGATGTAATTAAAACCTGCCCTATTGAATATGCCCAAAGTAAACTCACATCTTTGCTGAAAATCTTATTCAGAGAGACGTGTCATGAAAGCTCTTCCTCTAATTCCCTAAAGTTTCTCCATTTTCTATGCTAACATTCTGATAATCTCACATGGGAAACCCTCACTAGGATCAGTCTGTTTTGCAGTCCCACCATGTTCTCTCTGACTGCTACATAACAGGTAAGTGGAAATAGTTCATAAACGCCTTGAACATGGGGAAACTGTCAAGGTGAAGTCCCACAATACATCTCAATGTGCTAACTGCATCCTCAGTGGCACGTGAAGTTCTTAAATTTTTCTCTGAAAAATAAGACAGTGACATTCACCTTTGAGTGCAAGAGAGAATGTATTTTGACAGATTCTCAAAAACTTAGAATATGTTATTTCCCTTGCATTGTATAACCAAATTCCCTAGGGAATCCCAATAATGCTAGAAGTGAGATAGCAGACAGGAAAAGAAACCTTTACTAAATTAGTGAGACATTCCCTTCTCTCGAGGTATAAAAGTACAAAACAATAACCCCTGATTATGTGGTTCTCTGTGCCTTTATTTTAGGGTTCTGCCGGTGAACTAGAAGAAAATGAAGAAAAAGTTGTAAACCTTGAACTTGTTTTTGGTTTTCATTTGAAGCCAGGGACTGGCCCACAGGTAAGCTAAATCTCTTTTTTAAGTTTAATTGACATCTTTATATTTTAAATTTCGGGAATTTCCTGGCACACTTGCTCCTCCCCCAACCTCCAATAAGTTATTCTTCATAACAAAGAAAAGCAGCTAAGCAAAACTTACTGGTGAAATTACTATATTGAATAGTGCATACAGCATTCCACAGTCTGTATCCCCACTTCCTTACTGAGAGGGGGAAATTGTTTTGTCCTCTCTTATCGGAGACCAGAGTTGAGGTTTATGTTTAGGGGTACTCAGGACCCCAAAATCCCAACACACTGGGTTCTGTCTAATGAATTCAACTCAAACCTTTTTTCAGTCAAAGAAAAGCAAAATTTATTAAAGATTCGCCATATTGGGTAGACTCTTAAGGAGCCTGAGCATGTGTGATGCTTGTATTGAGAAGCGGGCCAGATTGAATCTCTGCTAGATTGAATCTGAGCACCTTCATGGAGGCAAGATGGATCTTATATACAGAAGACTGTGGGAGGGATCTAGGGATGGTCAAGTAGTCTGGAGTGACTAGAGGAGAGGTCTAAGGAAGGTCTTGATGAGACTGGGGTGACAGATTCCCAGGAACCAAGAGAATGGGATTTTGATGGGATCAAGGGTAGGAAGTAGCTGGAAGCACTCCTGGGGTAACAGACAATGGAGGACTTGACTAGGTTAAGGGTATCAGATCTGGGCATCAAAAGGCCAGATTAAGTGGGAAAATTCAGGAGAGTTCAAGGGGGTTCCCAGAACCTATAGCCCATCACCAGGATTGATCATCTTAATTAATCTGACCTCAATTGCTTTTGGGGGTTATGTTGGTTTGCATTATTGTACTCAGTTGTTCTGCTTATTTAAGCCTGCCTCTTATAAGTCTTCCCTTGTTTCTCTGAATTCCTCATATTTATTATTTCTCTTGGGAAAAATAATATTTAGCTACAAAATTCTGACTTGTTTAGCTATTCTCCAAATGATAGGTTCTTCTTGTTTCCAGTTTTGTTTTGTTTTGTTTAATAGTGCCAAACATAACGAGGGGAATGTTTTGGGTTTTCTATGCCTTGACCTCCTTGGGGCTCAACTATATTTGAATCATGTGGATGCTTTTAAATTTACATTATTCTATTTGTGCTCTTATCTGACGTTTCCTTTATCCTACTTTATCTCCCTAATCTATAAAGTTTTCTGCCCTTCTGTAAGGGATATTATCTGTGTTTTCAGTTAATATAAAATTAATAAATTAATATAAAACAAACAAAACCAGCTCCCAGCTGAAGGATTGCTGATCTCATAAACTGTCTCTGGGGCTAAATCTTAAGGTATTGCCTAGTACCCACAGTGGAGAACACAAGTTAATCTTTAGTGTTGGGTGAAATTTTATAGTATAGCTTTCTGATTCCATGTTTTTATTAGAATGTTTTGTAAAAAAAAAAAAATTAAACAATAGAGTTCAGAAACTTATGTAAATGTCAGCATCCCAAATACAGGACCTCTTTATAATGCTGGGTGTTGGGTTGGGGGAAGTAACGGAACTAAAACCATGTTACAGCAAGCCATAGTAAATCAGACTTTTCTCTCTGTCTCCATTCATTTATTTAACAAACAGCCTACTATATGCGATTGTCAGTGTGAAGCCTTGTTTTTTTCGACTAGCCTTTTATGGTTCCCCTAAATGCTAGTGCCTGAAGTAATTAGGAAAACAGCAGTACCATCAAGAGAAATAGGAAAGTTAGAAGGAAGAGCATGTTTGCCCATAGTGAGTTTGAAATGTGGTTGAAACATCGAAGAGCAGATAGATGTCCAGTGAGCAGTGGGATATGTGGAACTCAGACAGGAAAAAGACAGTTCTAGAGTTATAGTCTGAGGAACCATTTATATAGAAAGGAAATAGCAATGAATCTAGAAGATACCAGTGAAGAAGACTTGAGAAGAGAGCCATCTGAAAGATAGGAGTAGACCCAGGATAGAGAACAGCCTCACAAAAGGTAAGAAAGAAGAGGTTATCATAAACATGCTGGAAAAGCGTGGTTAACATTGTCAAATGGAGCAGAAAACTCAGAGTTTGAGATCCAAGAAGAGGCCATTAGGATTGGCAATTACAAGGTCATTAGTGAGCTGGGAGTGAAGTTTCAGTAGAAGGCTGAAGACAGGATTGCAAAGGGTTGAGGAATTCATTGGTAGAGCCAACAAGCATAGAGCAATTTTTCCAAATATTCCCAAGCGAAGGGGGAGGACATAGACAATAGCTTGAGAATTAGCAGGGCTGAGAAGTTTTGTTGTTTTTGTTTTACTTTTTATTTTGCTTTGTTTTTTGTTGTGTTTTGCTTTTGAGATATAGGGAGAAAATGAGAGAGAAGCTCATGGGATTGCAGTGAGTTAGAGAGGAAAATATCCTGGATTTGGAGTCAGAGGAGCTGGATTCAGAGCCTGGCCCTTCTCCTTCTTACTTATTGGAAAATAAATTCAACTCTCTGGGATTCAGTTTCTTCATTTGTAAAAGAAAGGGGTATTGGACTCAATGATCTTTGAGATACCAGTTCAAAATCCAGTGAATTCCTATGACTCGAATTGGTACAGCAAACATTAAGTACCTGCTAGGGGGTGCAGTGGTTAGAGTACCCTGGCCTGGAGTCAGGAAGCCTTGAGTTCAAATCTAGCCTCAGACATTTATTAGCTGTGCGTCCCAGGACAAGTCACTTAATCCTGTTTCATGAGTTCAAATCTAGCCTCAGACATTTATTAGCTGTGTGTCCCAGGGCAAGTCACTTAATCCTGTTTGCCTCGGTTTCCTCATCTGTGAAATGAACTGGAGAAAGAAATGGCAAACAACTACAGGATCTCTTCCAAGAAAACTGAATGACTAAACAAAAATAAAACTATCATGTACAGGGGAATGGTAAATGGTCTGGTTTTACTGGAACAGAGAATGTGTAAAGGAAAATTACGTGAAATAAAATTGAAAAGGTAAATTAAAGTCAGATTGTAGAGGGCTTTAAGTGTCAAGATTGGGATTTTTGTATTTTATCTTTAGGGCAATAAGGAATCATTGGAGATTTTTTACATAAGGGGGATGGGAAGATTGATATTGTCTGATCTATGTTTGAGGAATATCAGTTCCACAGAGATAGGATAAAAATTCAGATCACACTTTTTTCAGGCTGTTCCTTATAATAAATGACTACTATGAGTGATCACAAATTTTGTGATTGGATTGTGACTTGAGATTTGTAAGATATTTGTCCCAGATTACTTTCTGTTGGTGGTATTAGTGCCAATTTTTCCTTGAAAGGATATCGACTATTCTACTGACAAAGATTGTCCGTTTTTTTTTACCATGAATATGGTTGAGCAAAACTTGGTTCACACATAAGATTCCATATTTTTTCCCCAACAGAGAGTATGCTTTCAATTAATTTTTTAAAAAATATTTTTATCAGCAACATCTGCCCAAAAAAGAGGCCAGATACATGAGATTTCCCATCTCTTCTCTCATTTGAAGCCATCCACTTAGAGCAGGAGTTCTTAAACTGGGGTCCATGGACACTTTTATTAGCCTAGAGCTGGGATCTCCATGGCACTAGAAAGAGAAACGGTGGATCACGATATAGGGGTTCATGAACTTGGATAGGAAAAATATATCTTTATTTTTACTAACTTATAACTTAAACTTAGTATTTTCTTCAATAATGAATTAAAATAAACTTTTCTTTTTTTTCCTGAGGAATCCATAGGTTTCTTCAGATTGCCCAAAGCTTTCATGACACAAAAGTTTGAACCCTTACTCTAAAAATTAACACCACACTTGATTGCCTATTTTTTATGTCCTGGGCAAGGCTCTACTTAATTTTTAAAGCCTTTTGTAAGTCTTTTTACAGTTTATGATAAAAGAAAGAAAAACTGCCCATGTCACTTTTTTAAATTGTTATTTATTTTAGTTCGAAATTCATTTCCACAAGATTTTGAGTTCCAAATATTCTCCCCATCTCTCCCCTACACTCCACCCCAAGATGACATGCAGTCTGATTACCCCCTCCCACAGTCTGCCATCCCCTTTATCACTCCCCGCCCCCATCTCCTTCCCCTTCACTTTCTTGTAGGGCAAGATAGATTTCTATATTCCATTGACTGTATATGTTATTTCCCAGTTGCATGTGAAAACAATTTATTAACATTTGTTTTTAAAACTTTGAGTTCCAAATTCTCTCCCTTCTTTTCTCCCCACCCACCCTCATCGAGAAGGCAAGCAATTCGACATAGGTTATACATGTGTAGTCATGCAAAACACTTCCATAGTAGTTATTGTTGTAAAAGACTAACTGTATTTCCCTCCATCCTATCCCACTCCCCATTTATTCTGTTCTCTCCTTTGATTCTGTCCCTTTTGAAAAGTGTTTGCTTCCAACTACTCCCTCCCCCAATCTGTCCTCCCTTCTATCATCCCCCCCATCCCCTTCCCCCCTACTTTCCTGAAGGGTAAAATACCCAATTGAGAGTGTATGTTATTCCCTCCTTAAGCCAAATCCTATGAGAGTAAGGTTCACTCATTGCCTCTCACCTCCCCCCCTTCCCCTCCATTGTTAAAGCTTTTTCTTGTCTCTTTTATGTGAGATAATTTACCCTATTCTATCCCTCCCTTTCTCCTTCTTCCAATATATTCCTCTCTCACACCTTAATTTTATTTTTTAGATATCATCCCTTCATATTCAACTCACCCTGTGCCCTCTGTCTCTCTGTCTCTGTCTCTCTGTCTCTGTCTCTCTGTCTCTCTCTCTGTCTCTCTGTCTCTCTCTCTGTCTCTCTCTCTCTCTCTCTCTCTGTCTCTCTCTCTCTCTCCCTGTCTCTCTCTCTGTCTCTCTCTCTCTCTCTGTCTCTCTCTCTCTCTCTCCTTCAACTACTCTAATACTGAGAAAAGTCTCATGAGTTACAAATATCATCTTTCCATGTAGGAATGTAAGCAGTGCAACTCATATCACTCTTGTCAGAGCAAAACTTTAAAACTTTAACCCATAAATTAATTTTCTATGAGGAAAGCAATGAATTGGCCAGTTTTGATATGGGAAAAATTAAAGATAAAAGTTTATTTTCAGTGACACTAGAAAGTCATGGATGTCTACTCTTAATTATCCATGGATTTTCTACATCATTCATCATGCCTGAATTCTTGCACCCTACTGCCACTTTTGCTACTTCCTCCTTCCTAATCAATTAAGTTGAGTTAGTTCTTACAGTTATTAATGTCATTGCAAGATACAGAATTAAAAGGGGGAAATTTGGGGCGGCCAGGTAGCACAGCGAGTGAGAGCACCGGCTCCAGTGTCAGGATGACCTGGAGATCGAATCCCGGGCTCAGACACTTAGCACCCACCCAGAAACACCTGGCCATGTAACCTTGAGCAAGTTACTTAACCCCAATTGCTTAGAAGCAGCCAGGTGGCTCAGCAAGTAAGAGCACAGGCCCCAGAGTCGGGATGACCTGGATCGAATCTGGGCTCAGATACTTAGCACCACACCCATAAATAACTGGCTGTGTAACCTTGAGCAAGTTACTTAACCCCGATTGCTTTAAAGAAAACGGGGGGGGGGGGGGGGAATTTTAGACAATAAATACATTTACATTTTCTATCATTTGTTCTCTTATTTCTTTGGTGAGATTTGCCATCATAGATTCCAGTTTTTCTATTTTACCCATTATTTTTGCTCTACAGGCCATAATTTCTGCTCTTATAGTTTTTCTCTTTTGAACAAGTGAGGAACAGTGTGTTGTGATTCCATTTTCTCCTCACATTCCATAGGGTCTTCTGTCTCATCAATTACTGGATCATTTTCCTGTTTTCCAATATTTATTTATAGATGCCTAAATTCATTTATTAAGTCTGGAGGCCATATTTCTTTCTGTTGTTAATTTCTTAAATGTTGGTTTATCTACTTATGTTCAAGGTCTTTGTACTTTTTTCTTCCTGAGAGCTTTGGTAATTTCAGCCCTCTCTCTCTGCCCCAATTTTCCCCTATTTACTTTCTGACTATCCCTTCCAAGGGTGGTTTCCTTGGGGACTTGATCTCAAAGCACCTCAACATCCTCCTAAGCTGGACAATTCATGATTTACCAGTCTATGTCCCTGCCTCAAGTCCCTTTTGATTTGTCAGAAGTAGCCCTAGATGGATGCTGTGTTCTTTCTCTCAGGTTTAGAGGAGTGCTGCATAGCCCCCACATACAGAGACATGCAGGGTATCTTGTTCTGGTGATCTGTCCTCCCACTTCCTCTGTTCCTCAGTTCTCTAGTCCAGCACAGGCAATCAGAGTTTTGCAGTGCTATTCTCTCTGGCATTGGCAGTTTAAAGTTTTGCAGCATTGATGCTATGGGGTTGCAAACCCCAGTAGGCTTTTGCTCTACCTTCATATCTTTCCTAGACATCCCCTTTTTACTACTGACAAAGACAATGCCCTAATTAAGGCCCTTATCAACTCTTAACTGTACTATTGTTAATAACTTTCCAATGAGTCTTCCTCCTCAAGTCTTCTTCCAATCTATTTTGCAGTCAGCCTCCAAGGTAATTTTTTTTCTACCATATGAGTCTGATCCAAACTAAGGTTTAGTAAGAGGTATACAGAGGAGGTGGTAGATATCAGACATACTTCAGAGGAAAAAAGGATCAGTGGGTTACTGTAGGATATAGCAAATTCCCTAACACGAGAGGTCTTCAAGTGAAGACTTTATGACTACTGGTCAGAGAAGGTGAAGAGAAGATTCCTGCTTCAGGTATATGTTGGACTATATCACCTTACGTCTCTGAAATTCTATGAAATTCTATCTTAGTAGATAGTAGATTAAAGTAAAAAAAAAAAATAACTTAGGTTCCAGGAATATTTTTTCTATCAGATCCAAAGTCCTTCATAAATTTAGTCTCATTTAATCCCTATGGCACCTTGGTTTAAGCTTTAAAGATTTAATATGGGGACAGCTAGATGGAGTATTCAGGAGTACCTGAGTTCAAGTCTGATTTCAGACACTTGATACTTACTAGCTGTGTAATCCTGGGCAAGTCACTTCACCCCATTGCCTCTCAAAAAAAAAAAAAGATTAAATCTGCATCAAGATTTTAGGGATATTCTGTATAGGGATGGGTATAATCATTTGGTAATTTTAGACTCCCCACTCCCCATTGTCATTAATAAGGAAATTTATAACAAGAGAATTTGAGTGACTTACCTAAAGTGAGTGAAGGGTAGAGTTGGATAAGACTAAATATTAGGTCTACTTTTTCTTTTTTAAAATAAGTTTTTATTGATATCTTCTGGATTTTTTGCAACATCATAACCTTGCTCAATATCTTTCTTTCTCCCCAGAGAGCCATCCCAAATAAAAAAATAGTATTTTTTAAGTCAAAGAATATAAAAAGAGGGAAAAATAGGAATGACTGATTAATACATTGAAAAAGTCTGAAAACGTGTTCAAATGACCTTTGTACCTTCCACCTCCATAAAGAATTGGGTTGGGGGGCGGCCAGGTAGCACAACGAGTAAGAGCACCGGCTCCAGTGTTGAGAAGACCTGGAGATCGAATCCCGGGCTGAGACACTTAGCCCCCACCCAGAAACACCTGGCCGTGTAACCTTGAGCAAGTTACTTAACCCTGATTGCTTAAAAAAAAAAAAAAGAATTGGGTTGGAGATATCCTCTCATATCTCTTCTTTCCACTTTGTTTGTTCTTTATAATTTTGCAACATTCACTTTTGATTTCTTTGTGTGTGGATATTCCTTCAATTTACATTGTTGTAGGTATTGTGTATATGGTTTTCTTGGCTCTGCTTACTTCACTCTACATCAGTTCATGTGTCATGCTTCTTCAAATCCACCACATACATAGTTTCTTATAGTACAATAACATTCCATTATATTCCTATATCACAATTTGCTTAGCTATTCCCCGATTATGGACATCTAACTTTGCTTCTAAATTTTTGTTATTTCAAAGAATACTTCTATAAATATTTTTGCACATATGGGAATTTTCTTCTTATCAATGGCTTCTTTGGGATATAAATTCAGTAATGTAATTTCTGAGTCAAAGAGTATGGACATTTTAGTCATTTCATTAAGATAATTCCAAATTGTTTTCCAAAGTGGTCATACCAATTTGTAGCTCCACCAACAAAGCATCAGCGTACCAATCTTCCTACCACCCTTCCAACATTAACTACTAAAATTTTTGTCATTATGCCAATTTGCAGGGTGGGAGGTAAAACCTTAGGGTTATTTTGATTTGAATTTCTCTTATTTATAGTAATTTGAAGCATTCTTTTACATGGTCGTTAATACTTAGAAATTCTTCTTTTGAGAACTTTTTGTTCATAACCTTTTGTTCATATCTATTTATTTATTGGGGTATAATTAATGGTTTTATATATATAATAATTGTTTATATGTCTTAGATGCCAAACTCTTACCTGAGAAATTTGATATAAAGATCTCTTCCCATTTGACCTCTTTTCCTTTTATCCTAGGTTCATTTTGTCTGTATAAAAGTTTTTCAGTTTTATGCAAGTTGCCTATTTTATCTTTTGTAATTGCCTCTATACCTTGTTTGATTAAGAATACATCTCCTACCCATAGCTATAAGAGGTATATGATACGCTTTCTTCTATTTTTTAATAGGATGATCTTTAATATTAAGATCATGTATCTATTTAGAATTTAGTGTGTGTAAGGTGTTGGTCTAAACATAATTTCTACCTGACTGCTTTCCTGTTTTCCAAGTAGTTTTTATCAAATGAGTTCTTTCTTAAATAATTTGTTTTCTGCTTTATTGAACACTGGGTTATTGAGTTCAGTTGTTTCTGATCTTCCCTTCTAGTTTGTTCCATTGATCTGTCTCTCTGTTTTTTAACCAATACCAAATGGTTTTGATGACTGCTTCTTTATAAAATAGTTTGACATCTGGAAGTGCTATTCCCCCTTTGTCCCTCTCTATCTTCGTCATTTCCCTTGACATTCTAGATTTTTTGTTTTTCCAAATGAAATTTGTTATTATTTTATCAAATTCTACAAAATATTCCTTTAATAATTTAATTGGCATAGTATTAAAAGTATAAATTAAATCTGGTGGTATTGTTATTCTTATTATATTAAAACAGCCCAGCCATGAACTCTGACTATTCCTCCAGCCATTTAAAATATCCTTTATTTCTTTATTAATTGAATACATAAAATACATAAAAACCTTTTGTATGCTTTGGTAGGTCAATTTCTCAGACACTTTATGAATTTTTTTTTAATTTGGAATAAGATTTCCCTCTCTATTGTTACATCTTGGATTTTGTAATCATTATGTCAAAATGCAGTTGACTTTTGAGGGTTTCTTTTGTAGCCTGAAACTTTAATGAAACTTTTAACTATTTTGATTAGCATCCTTGCTTATTCCCAGAATTTCCATTAGTAATTTTCATGCCATCAGTAAAGATAGTCTTATCTCCTAGAGATCTATCCTCATACCTTTAATTTCTTTCTCTTTTTTTATTACTATGGTTGGAATTTCTATAATTTCATCAAATAATAGTGGAGAGCATAAGCATCCTTGCTTTACTCTCCTATTTATTGGAAGGGACTCTAGTGTATCCCATTGCATGTGAAGCTTGCTTTTGGTCTTAGATATATATTTTTTATGATTTTTTACAAGTTCCCTATATGCCTTCCCTTTGCCATTTTTAGCACAAATGACTATTATATTTTATCAAAGACTTTTTCTTACTCTATTGAGATGATAACATGTTTTTTGTCTACTGATTCTTAATGAAGTGTATTTTCCACCAGACTTTTTGCTTACTCTCATTTCAGTGAATATTTTCAATGGATGCTTAAACAGAAGATAGGATTAGATCAGCAGTTCTCAAAGTGTAGTTCAGTCCCTCCTCAGACCGGCTCCCCAAGACCCTTTCAGGGTGTTTGTAAGGCCTAATTATTTCATAAGAATACCAAGATATTTTCATTTTTAATATGGTAAATATCAATATATAAATAAAAGTTCTTTGGGAAAAGGGAACAAGCATTTATTGACTACTTTGTTCTAAGCACTGTGCTAAGTGCTTTACAAATATTATTTCACTTGATACTCACAACAACCCTGTGAGATAGATGCTATTATTATCCCCAAGTGACATGCCCAAGGTCCACAACTACTAAATGTCTAAGGCCAGATTTGAACTTAGGTCTTCCTTAGTCCAGGCTCAGCATGCTATCCACTATAGCACTTAGCTATCTCTTTGGGGTCTTCAGTAATATTTAAGAGTGTAAAGGGATCCTGAGACCAAAAACTTTTAGAGCTTCTGGGTTAGCTTATTCATTGTTGTGCATAAGATAACTACCATGTAAATCTCTGTCTAAACAAATGACTTAGTCTAAGGTTTGATGCATGAAATAGTTATCTTGGAAATGTGCTTTGATCTGGCTTATTTTTTGCTATGAAATCCCATTTATCTTGGCCCTCAAATTTTGGGAAGAAAGCTCTGAAATTCAAAAGACACAACCCTTAAACAGTATGTGGAATGAAATATTTTTTCAAATTATTATTGTTTCTGCTCTGCTGTCACTTCCTAATTATTTCCTGGTTCCTAAAAGCACTTTCCTTTGCAACGAAAGAAATACTTAAGTAAAACGAATCAATACATTGGCCTTGTCTGCCAGTGTTTACCCCATTACATACCTGTTGTTTTCTACCAAATAACAGAAAGCATGCTTCACTGTCTGTCCTCTAAAGATCTCTGTATTCCTCAGAATTGTGAAGTCTTCTAGTATTATTTTCCTTTACATTATCGTGGTTATCAAATAAATTGTTCTCCTGGTCCTTCTTATCTCACACTGCTTCAATTAGTACAATTCTTGCCAGATTTTTTCTGAACATTTTATATTCATCATTCTCAAAGGCTCAGAGATAATCATGTTCAGTCATCTCCCAACCAATGGGCGACCACTAACCTGAATCCTCATAAACTGATATTCAAAAAATCCAAAAAACATTTATTAAAGATCTAATACTTGAAAGCGTTATACTTGTTGCCAAGGAAACAGAAAAAAATTAAAACCCTGGTTCTCCACATGCTTGCTTTCTGCTTTCAATCATTTCTAGTTACTCTTCATGACCCCATTTGGGATTTTCTTGACAGAGACACTAGAGTGGTTTGCCATTTCCTTCTCCAGTTCATTTTTACAGATGAGGAAACTGAGGCAGAAAAAGGGCTAAGTGACTTGCCCAGAGTCATACACCTAGTAAGTGTCTGAGGCCATATTTGAACCCAGAAAGATGAGTTTTCCTGACTCCAGGCCTGGTGGTCTATCCACTGAGCCACCTAGGATAATATTAATGGGATATAAGATCTTCCCCACCTCACATGGAGCCCATTAAGGAAAGCTTGCTTAGGGGAAGCTTGCTTGTAGGAAGACTTTCACACCTTTTGCTAATTTCTAATTAGGTACTGAGTCACAAGGGTTTGTGAAGCCTTCTGGCTCTGAGAAGTGTATATATAATCTGAGTTGGTATTTTGCTTTAGAAGCTCCCTTATGAGAAGGATCTTGTGATTCCCTGGTTGAGATTCTGAGTGGCTGTATGTTCAGAGCTCCCTGACTGCTCGGATGTAAAAATTTCATGATCCAGGGATGTATGTAAACTGTATAGCAATATTGTTTTGATTCAGGCAGTCAGAGTCCTGTCTGTTGGTCTTTATTTCTCTGCTTGTGTTTTCTCTGTTCGTATTTCCTCTGAAGTTCAGGATGCTGAATTTTCCCCTGAACTAGTCAATGCAATTAAAAAAGATTGTTGACCCCTTAAACAGCTATTTTTCCTAGTAAAGCAGATCTAAGAACCTGCACTAGCAGCCATCCTGGGTGCCAGTGTGGTTGCCACTACACCAGGGTAAAAGAGCAGACATTCTTAGGTAGATACAGAATCAACTTGGCAGTTTCTAAGATTTGTTCTGACTGAGATTCTGATTCAGGTAGAGATGTTCATAAGGGTGTGCTGGGGCCAGCTCTTACCAAGTCAGGAGAGCCAGTTGTCGAATTTTCAGTTTAAGCTTCTACACCTAAAAAATCAGCAAATGTTGTAAATCGAAACCTGATATATTGTTTTGTTGATTGACTAGACTAAGGAAAGTGAAGGAAAGTATATTAATACTTTCTGAAGGAGAGATGGTTGTTAAACATTTACCTCTACCTGTAAACATCTGGAAATAGAACTCAAGATCAAGGCTGGAATCTAGAAGACCTGAATTCAGATGTAGCCACAGACACCTACTAACTGTGTGACCTGGGGCAAGTCACAACCCTGTTTGCCTCAGTTTCCTCATCTGTAAAATGAGATGGAAAGGTAAATCATTACAGTATCTTTGCCAAGAAAACCCCAGATGAGGTCACAAAGAGTCTGACACCACTAAGCAACAACAACAAAAATTGAATCCCAAAGTATGAAAAATATAATACCTGTCCTCATGGAGTTTACAATCTAGTAGGGTACACAAGTAAGTATAATAGAAAATAGAACATGTTAAGTACCTCTGAGAGTTACTAATAAAAGTCTTCTTTTTTTAAAAAAAAAAAAAGGAAAAAAACAATTTAGAAAGAGATTAAAAATGCATGAATTGAGGTGAAGGGGAGACGAGAGAGAAGAAAAATGTGAGGAAATGAGACTTTCCCTCAAAGATGTTCAACTCTCTTCTTATTAGCTCCATTTTAGAAATGAATGAATGGAAACACAGAGAAGCAAGAAAACTTTGGCAAGGTATCCTGACAGAACTTTTAAAACCCCCAGTGTTCCCAAGTTTTTGCTCAGTATAGGAGTATAGAAGTGTTACTATAACAGCTTGCACATGAGGAGGAAAAAATACTAGAGCCCTGGACTTTTGTACCCCAGTATGCTACCAAGAGCTGCTCAGTTTCTAGTCCTACTTCAGCTTCATGGGCGAATACATCTAGAGGAAAAATTCTTACTGATGAGAAGTAAATAGAAAATCAATAAGAATGAGTTTTTCCTATTCAGTTAAACTATAATGTCATTAAAATTGGGCATTTACTATCTTACACACCATGCTGTGTGATGACAGTTTTAACGGCATGAAAATACCTTGTTTCTTTCTCAACCAGAATTTTCATTTGCCAGTTCCCTTGATGTATTTTTTTGCCAAAGCATCCTCCTCGTCTAAAAGTAGGGTGATAATTGGAGTATTTCTTGAAGCTCCTTGACATGCTCTTTTTTATTCTATCTACCTTGGGATAACAAGCACATTTTTTTTTTGGTTTGGTTTAAAAGAGAAAATTAAGTTCATCTTCTTCTCATCCTTTGCATAAAATGCATTTCGTTGGTCCAAACACTCTAAATCCTTCATCCTGATTTCACATAAAAAATACTCTACATTCAGTAATCTGGGACTTTTGCTTTGGTGCCACAGGCAAGAGATTTTTCCATTCAGAATAAGAGATTACATCTTTGGCACTCTGTGGTTATTGAAATATTAAGCTGAATGGAGTTTATTATCACTCTTGAAATCTCACCAGTAAGAAATATGCATCTTCAAATTGCCAAAGAATAAACTGTCAAATCACCTAGCCATTTCTCACCAAGACCTTTCCAATACATTTCTTTCATAAAGATTCAAGAAGAAATTTTTGAAGGAGCCATGTTTAAGTTATTCATTCTCTTTAAGACAGTGTTGAATTGTTAGATATTTTCTCCCACATTTCCTCCCCCACCCCATGTTCCTGGCAGTTATTCAGAGTAAAGGAAAGTTGATAGCAACTACTTTACGCACTTAAAATTAAATTTATTCTAGTGTTCTAACTAGTTAGACTATAGATTGAAATGGAGGAAAAATAAATTACCACCCCATTTTTCCAACATCTACATGCCCATGGGCAATAATGATCCCCAGGTCTGGTCCACCTCCACACAAACCAACCAACACTTCAGGTCTTTAGGGGAGAAGGTACTTAGAAAGATCATAGGATCATAGATTTAGGCCTGAAAGGTTTCTGCTCCCACCCAGTTAGGAGCAAGAAGAATTAAAACTCAAAGAAGTGATTAATGTCAATGCCCCATTAACTTTCTCCCTGTACCTCTTTTTCCTTCCCTCACCTACTGTCTACATACTTCAAGCACAATGGCTTGAATGGGCATTCTAAGTACCTGAGTAGTCCTATTCACCATGTTTTCAACCTCTGAGTTAAAAATACTGCTTTTTTTTCCAGTATTACTTATTCACACAGTATTTCTTTAGGCCCTCTATTATGTTGCTTACAAAATGTTGAGCTTAATCAATTTAATTGAAGATTTACCCTTTTCTCAAAATATTAAAATACCTATAAATTTTCCAGAATCTCAAGTAGGTCTTTTTTTCTGTAGTATAATTTTTATAAAAGGGTAGATTCACATGAATAAAATAATTCACAGAATAAGTGTTCACAGAATAAAATACCAGAAGAAAAGAAAAGAATTTTGTATAGAATTTTTTTAAAAGGAAAGAAAACCACTGGACACTATTTGTAAATTTTGCAACTACTCATTTTGTTTATGAAGTATCTCCTTCACATTGAAAATTTTGCATAATGGAGTTTGTTTATCTTTTTTTATATTATTGTTCAGTCGTGTCCAACTCTTTGTGACCCCATTTGGGGTTTTCTTGGCAAAGATATTGGAGTGGGTTTGCCATTTCCTTCTCCAGTTCATTTTACAGATGAGGAAATGAGGCAAACAGGATTAAGGGACTTGCCCCAGGTCACACATCTTTAAGTGTCTGAAATTGAATTTGAACTCAGGTCCACCTGACTTCAGGACCAGCACTCTATTCACACAACCACCTAGCTTCCCTTGTTTGCCATTAAAACTATTTTGGAAATATCAGCTCAAGGATGGGACTCCTATGACAATAACATGTTTTAATTGATCAACAAAGAAAAACAACATGATTTAGAGGATTTTTTTATCCTATAGAGTTTGTTCTCTTTACTTAAAAAGAATTTTTTTTTGGAAGTATACCAATGTGATGTCATGCCTGTTTTTTTGTTGTGGCTTGTGTACACAGTACTGGACCCCAAAACAGCCTGCTTTGAACACTGAATTCTATCAAAAATTTTAATTCTAGGGGCACCTAAGTGGCACAGTGAATAGAATACTGGTCCTGGAGTCAGGAGGACCTAAGTTCAAACCTGGCCTCAGACACTTAACACTTACTATGTGACCTTGGGCAAGTCACTTAACCCCAATTGCCCTGCCTTCCTCTCTCCAAAAAGACCAAAAAAATTTTTTTAATTCTGTCTGAGATAACTGAGAAATGTAGGGCAAAAAAAGATTTAATTAAATTACAAGGCATGTCTACTCATCATTAGCTATAATATTTACATCCTAGTTTGACTTCCACCAAATTCCTAGTCATGCTTTGCTGTGGTTTGGAAGTAACCCTAGATTCTTGAAGTCCATTCCAGGGAATTACATGTAACCATCAAATCCCACCAAACTGGAAAGATTTGAGACCAGGCTCCCTGATCATCCAAGTACCTATGTTAGAACATCAGAAGGTTGTCAACAGCAACTCATGAAACCTACTGAAAAATGGATGGCCACCTGCATCAAAAGAAGAAGAGTCCCCACATGGCTGAAATTGCAAATCTTTTGAAATATTTAAATATAAATAATATTTAGATTATATTTATCCCCAAGAGAATTGAGAGAGCTCAGAGGTAGGGAAAACTATCTCAGAGGCTGCCAAGTCCAACTCTTACTTGAGAGAAAAAAAGAAAATTCTTTCTACAACAATTCTAAGTGATCATCTTGCATTTGGCTGAAGACCTCACATAAAAAGGAACTCACTCTGTTCCAAGGTAGCCCTTTCTATTTTGTTTTTTTTTTTCTGACATAAAACTTAAATCTGCCTCATTACTATTCCCACCTTTCTTAGGGCCTAACTCTTCCCTATGGTACC
This sequence comes from Petaurus breviceps papuanus, assembly GCF_028583685.1. Lineage (NCBI taxonomy): Eukaryota > Metazoa > Chordata > Mammalia > Diprotodontia > Petauridae > Petaurus > Petaurus breviceps. Next base: position 694,751 of record NW_027187340.1, read on the forward strand.
AAGAAGAATAAATCTAATCCCATTTCTTTCATATATTTAAAAACAACTATCATGTCCTAAGTCTTTAGTTCTCTTTAATAATTATAATAATAGTAACCAACATTTATGTAGCATTTCTTAAGTTCTGCAGAGCTGTGTATATATATGTAGTATAGTCTTATAAGATCTTCGACAACCCTGTGAGGTAGCTGGCTAAACAAATTCATTTCCTTCCAAATCTTAAGGCTTTCACCATCTTCGTCATTCTTCTTTGTATACCATCCAGTGTGTCAATGTCTTTCCTAAAGTCTGAAGCCTAAAACTATAACAGTAGCCCAGCTGTGGTCTGACTAGAACAGAAAACAGCAAGATTATCACTTTAGATACTATGTCTGTCTTAATGTAGTCTAAAGTCACATTAGATTTTTTAACTCCTAAACTAGCCTTATATCTCTATTAAATTTTCCCCCATCACATTTATCCCAGCATTCTGTGTTGTCAAGACTCAGACTTCCTAAACCTCGGGCCAATATCCTAGCATATACTGCATATCCCCAAAGTAAAGAATTCTAATAGATATCCATACTGGAGCATATGGATCCAGAGCTTATTAGGCTTCTGAGCTCTTATAAAACAAGTACTTTTTAGTTGCAATATTAGGATGAACACAGTCTGACTGTCATAACAAAGTTAGAGCAAGAGGAGACCTTACTGGTGACACAGTGAACCACTGTTCCTTCATAAGAAAGTTAACATATGACACTGAGTCAGTTGGATTCTGTGAACCTCTGCATTGTATGTGATGTCAAGGTACTCCTAGTATGTTGCTCCAGTAGGATTTCCCAATGGAGAGTGGGATCCAAGTATGGTTGAAACCAACCTTTTAACGATAACTCACCATGAATTAGCAAACGCCTATAGTAGGGATGCTTTCTATATAGACTTCAGCGTAAAGGGGGACTATTAGAGTTTTGAGTAGCTCAGAAATTTAGATTAAAAAAAAAGTGCTCAATCTTTGCAAGATAAATGCGTGGTGCCTTCCGATTTCAAATACAATCAAAGGCCCTTTAGCAAACATGGCAGCCCACATCCAGAACTATTTAATGTAGTCAAGTGTGCAATGCATCCCAGGAAAGTATATTTCACTTGATTGGTTTCACTCTTTTTTAACAGTATTTATAAAGTCCCCCTTTCATACACAACTCAAACAAAAAAAAAAATGCAATATAGCAACCTTATCTGTACTGGTGTCTCATTGGCACCAATCTGCCCTGACCTTAGACACAGGCTATTGTTAAGGGTATAACGCATTTACATATTTTGCAATAAAACATCAGTTATTTGCATTACTGTGTCAAGTTTTATTTGATTCTTTCACCTAAAAATGACTCATTTTCCTTTCTTGTATTTTAAAAACCAACTACTCTAAGCTTGTTTGAGAATAATCAAAAATTGCCCATTTAGCTAGAAGTCATTTTCTTTTCAAAAGGCAAATGTTATTTAATCTTTCAGCTGTTCATTGTGCCATCATAAATACTTTCTTTTCAGCACAGTTGTGGGGACTGAAATGAGCCCACTAATTGCCTCCCATTTCGACTGACATGTGGTGGTTTAGTGGAAAGAGAACACAGCAGGGAGAAGGAAATAGGAGGCTGAGAAAATGAGAGCTAATTATTTTCACTGCCTCATGTCAGGCTCTGTGTCAGCCTTGTTTTTACAAACTGGAAGGTTTAGCACTAAATAAAACAAACTGGCGTCATGTTTTTATATACTGGCAGTGTCATAGAAGCAGCTGCACATCTCAGAGACAATATAATGCCTGCATTCGCATGGACACCATCTGACAGACACTGTGAGCCACTGTTAATGAGGATATCGCAGTGGTGCCAAGTGAAAGGTGCTGAATTATGTATGATTCTTCATCAGTGCAGCAATAGTCCTGTACATCATTATGAGACATTGTTTTGCTGAAGAGATTAAAACATTCTTAGTTCCAGACCCTGCAACCTATACACGCGAAAAGAGGTTATTAATGGAATTTTTAGGGAGAGTTTCTTGTGGATTTCTTTTTTGGTTTAAAAAAAAAAAACCTCATGGGACAAAGCCATCGTGGGTCATGACACTGTATATCTAAAGAAGAGAAGCAAATTAACCATACTTGTGTTATCTTCCTTTTAAAGGCAGCATAATAAAATATAGTGTAAGCGGGGTTATCCATAATGATAAATAACCCAGGTGCTGTCGCTGGAGATTCAACTCTGATGCCTTTAAAACAGCAGGTTTTAGCAGCTGAGCTAGATAATAGCTAAGAATGGGAAGGGAGCCTTTGGAGGCTGGAATCTACAACATCTTACTACTTTTAATACCAGCAGGACCAACATTTGTATCATATTTTTGTTTCATCTTGCATTACATTTGAACATCTTGAAATATTCAATTTCCTGCTAAGATGCCATTTCCAGTTTTTTCCCCCTCGTGAATCTTAAAAAGTTTATGGCAACCTCTGTGTTCTAAAATGGGCCCTAAATGTATGCTTCCTTCAAGACTCAGGGACCTTTTAAGAAATAAGTTTGATCTGCTAGGATCCTGAAAGGTATATAATTATCTCATCATTTCCCCACCTCTAAGTTTGATTTGGTTTGGGTTTTATTTTTTTTTGTGGGGGGGGGATGGGGGAAGGTCGACTTAAAACACTATTAATGATGTTCTTATTCTTTTCATTCAGGTAAATGATAATTGCTATACTAACCCGAAAGCTGAGTTTAATTATTAGAATGTTCCCTTCTGGAATATCCTAGATCACTGTGTTTCCTTGATATTTTTTTCACTTTTCTGCATTGCAAAAATAAACAAAAGAAAGCAAAAAAACAAGTCCACAAACCCCAAAACTCTTCTCCCTTGAAATTAAGGTTGGAAACCATCAGTTAGTTTTGTCTGAATCCTTGGTAATTCAAAGACATTTAAAGCTTGCAGGTTAGTAGTTATCCCTCCTCTATTCTTTTTTATTCAGAAAGTTTGACTGTCTTGATTTGACAGGGAGAGGAAAGTGGGAAAGAAAGGAATCAGGGCTTAGAAAAGTATCTGGCACCACTTGGAGCTAGCACAGAATGCCAAGAGTTCTCTAACATTTTGTGAAGGGTGTAGCAGTGGTTTCCTCACAAAACAATATTTACTTTAGTATTAACCGAGTGTTGTTTGAGATTCTGTCTGATCACAATATATGAGTTTATGTTTCATTTGTCCAAAAATGTAACGCTAGGAAAATATTCACATCACCAGGAAGGGTTCTAACAGTTCAAACTGCCTTAGTTTAGATCCTTTCTGAGTTACATATTCACCATGCTCACACTCCTAAAATTTTTCAAGTATTTCAATAACTACCCTAAGTAAATCATTCTCATCCTTGGCACTCACTAGAAATTTAATTTAAAGATAAATTTTAGCTGTATCAAGTGAAAAAAAATTAAGATGTTTCCAATGGATTTTCATACAGATGCAAATTATCTAGGTCCAGAAAAGACTGACAAAAGGCAAGTCAATCAGATGAATAGCTGCTACTTACCTGAGTCCAGCCACTCCACTCACTGTAATCCCAAATCTTTTCCTCTTGATTAGCAACTCTTATCGGTAATCTCTTTCCCCCAGGAATTTATTCTCATATAGAAATCATTTTGTCCAGTAAATTTGCATCCAGATACAAATAGGATCATTAATTCGTTGCAAATCTTTTAAAAATATAATCAAAAGTCTTAGTAGTAGGGAGAAGACTTATCTAATGAGTTTGCATCTAAAATATTTTCCCATGTACTGTTTTGGTAGGTAATGAAGTAGCTGGTGCCTAGAATTAGAGAACTATAGATTATTATTTTTGACAGTACCTTAGAGACCAATTAGAGCCATTTTGCAGATGAAGAAACTGAGGCCCACACAGGTTAAGTGACTTACCCAAGACTACGTAAATATTCAGTGGTAGAACCAGAACTCAGACTCCAAAAGACTGACCTAGGAGCAATGCATGGAAGGTGCAGAGAGGCAGGTTTAGGCTTGGATCCCCCTCCTTCTAGCAGATGTTGAATGACCACTTATTTGTTGGGTATGTGGTAGAATGGATTCTTGGTCAAGTATGGGCTGGACTGGATGGCCCCTGAAATTCTGAACTCCGAGATTCTGTGATCACATGAACCTGTCCTCCCTGTTCCCCAAGCCCAAGGTTGTTTACATGATATTGCCCTATCTTGTTACTAGGAGCTTTAAAAATGACCAGAAACCAATCTCTTTTCTTTTTCTTTTTGAAAGGCAAATCTTTTAGATGCCAAGTTTTATATATAAGGTTGAAGACTGCCACTTTTGCTTTCAGTGATACAAAACTAGCAAAAAGTAGACTCTTCATGTACCTCTTTAGATGATCCAACAGGCCAGTTTTCCCATTCAGTTCAATTCTGTTCAGAAATCACTTAAAAAGTTCCTATTAGGTGCTAGGCAGAGGAAAAAATAAAACAATCCCTGCTCTCAAGAAGCTTACAGTTTAATGGAGGGGGAGGGGGGCAGGGAGAGGGATATTTCAATGAATTGATATATTCATTTGGGAAATGCTGATCTGCATTATGTTCACTCTTGCCAGCCCATTACATGGCATATATGTACCTCCATTTGTTCAGATATTCCTTTATTTCATAAGTTCCCACTTTTGCCAGGGGATGATGGGAAGTTGTATTGCATTTCCACCTCCTTATTTATCTTCAGAGAGTGGCTCCTTCTTCGTGTAATTTTTAGGCACATCTCTAGTGAGCAAGAACAAGTCTGATAACATTCTGACAGTATGACCCTAGACAAGTCACTTAATCTGTCAGCACTCAAGGCAAAGCTCTGAGACTAAGCTGTCTCTGAAGAAGGTGCCAACCTGCATTTGGTAGAGGGAGTTTCCCCACTCAGGAGCTCCCTGAACCATTGAAATTGCTTATCCAGTATCTATTCCCTATTCTCCCTATATCCATTTCTCCCATCCATTACATGAGCACAGAAAGAAGACAAAACTGTGCCCAAAAGAAAAGATATCATGTAGTGATCACCTCCAAGCAGTTTGGTTTTTATAAAGTGGGATTTTTTTTTCAGTTGACCAAAAAAAAAAAACCACTTTATGTCTCATCTAGGGAGGTGAGAAGTAGAGAAAATAGTTGTTGTTGTTGTTGTTATTAATTTTCCCCAATGAGGGGGGAGAAAAAAAACCCTCATAACAAATATGCATAAATAACCAAAATAAATTCCCCCATTGTCCACATCCAAAAAATATGTCTCAGTCTGCATCTTGAGCCTATCATTTCTTTCAAGAGGTAACACCAAGCATTGATTCTTACATCATTTCCCCAAAGAAAGCACCATATTCCTTGAAAAGCATAAATCATGCAGAAAAGGAGAGTACCTAAAATCAGAGCTTCCCCTAGAAAAATTGTGAGGCTTTTCTAAAAATACTCTTGCTTCCCCCTTTCTGCACCCTCCCCTTCATTCACCTTCAGGAACTCAATGATGCTCTATGGATGTCCAAACTAACTTTCCCCAAGGATACCCTCCCCAGTGTAGCCTCCCCTCCTTGATGGCAACTCCCCCTACTGCAGAATTTCACTCTCTCCTTGCAGCCAATGAATCCAGCCTGCCCTGTGTGCCATTCCCTCAGATCACTGCTTGGTGGCTCATCTGATAAACTAATCTGCACTCACACATTTCTTAATGGCCAATCGTGTCCGAATGTATTATCCCTTTCAGTTAACACTTCTGTTCTAAACTTCAATGCCTTAATCCAAAGGACTGAATAACTGGCCTTTTCAGACATTTGTGACAGAGCCCTAGGGAGAAGGAATTTGGGGCAGAGGGTCTTTGGTGCAGGAGGCTCTTCAAATCTCACAATGTAGGTAACTATTGCACTTATTATCAGACAGGCTCTAAATAAAGTTCACCCATAGACATTCCATTCAATCTGAACATTGACTTTGGATATTTTGTGTCCAGAATCAGCCTCCCAAGTCAAAGGTTATTATGAGAATCTGTGAAATAGTGGTATAGAAAACACTTTATGGTAAACCATAAAACCTAGATAGACGTGAATTAGCATTATTATTACTTGTTAATGAGACAGAGAATGCACCCCTTATAACTTCCTTGATTGTAGCTTTATTGCTTATTTCAAATTCCTGTAAAAGGCTATGAAATTGTTGCTTTGTAATCAGTCCAGGTATTTCCATGGATAATGAAAATATAAAAGTTAAATATTTCTAAATCTACTAATTAAGAGCAATAGGGTTTTTTATTTTGCTTTTGTAACTGTGAATGTTATTTGATTCCATTTATTTGATCCCTTTCCTCCCCTGCAAGAAAGACCCACTCCTCATTGTGAAATAGATATGACCCTGGCTTCTCAAGTGCTGTACTAGGAGAGCATAAGATCTAGTAGGTCCTACCAAACCAGAAAAGCTTCAGATTCAGAGCTGGTGATATATCATATGTCTGACATTCAAGATCAACCCTAGCTAAATTTAGAGACACTCATCGCCATGGGGTTAGCTACTAAGTGATGATGATGATAATGATGAAGTTTTACCTAAAACAAGGTATGAAAATTGTCAACTGAAGCAGGGAAAGGGTTGAGATCTGCATATGTGAAGAGATTATACACATAGATAAAAATCAGAGAACCTTGAAATACTGAAATATAATTAAATGCATCAACAGATGGGTAGCTCAAGGACTTAAGAAATTTAATTTAATTTAAATTCAATTAAAATTTTTAATTCAAAAAGCACTTAATGAAGTATTACCATGTTGAAAGCACTATACTAGGTCCCTTTCTTTCTTTTTGCTTTTTATTGGGAGGAGGGCAATTGGGGTTAAGTGACTTGCCCAAGGTCACATGGCTAGTTTTTGTGTTAAGTGTCTGAGGCCGGATTTGAAAGCAGGTCCTCCTGACTCCAGGGCCGGTGCTCTATTCACTGTGCCACCTAGCCACCCCAGGTCCCTTTCTTTCAAAGAGTAACAATCCATCCAGTAGGAGATCATACAATAATACATTTAGAGCTGGAATGAATCTTAGTAACTATCTGGTCCAACTCCCTCCTTATATGGATAAGGAAACTGAGGCTAAGTGATTCATTCAGAGTCACACAGCTAATGTTTAATGTTCCTGACCTCAAGTCTATCTCTTATCCCTTACAATTAAGGTGTTAAACTCTGGCCCCAGCATGCCACCAGCAAAAAATGTGTTTGGGAAATACTTAACAAAATATATAAAAATACAATACAACATAGATGATAGCAGTGTGTGGTTTTCCACATCAATATGCAGTCAACAGGGATGCATTTCTACTCGAGTTTGATACCACTACCCTACACTGTGCTTTCTTTCAGATGGAATACGATTTTTTTAAAAAACCCACTAAATTAAATATACAAAGTAGAGTATAAAAGTGTCTGAGTGGTATAAAGCGCTAAGTGTTCGAAGGTAGGAGGAATCATTTCTGAATCAATTAATCACAAAGCATTTATGAAGAGCCTACTATGTGCTAGGTACGATGCTAGTCACTAGGGATACAAAGGAAAATAAACAATTCCTATTATCAAGGACCTTTTATTCTATTGGAGGAGAAAATGTGTTATATGTATACATACATATACATGAGGAAAGTGTGTGTATATATTTTTATGTGCATATGTAGTGAGAAAATTGTGTATCTGTATATACATATATGTACTGAGAAAATTATATATGTGTATACATATATGTGGGGGGGAATGTATGTATATGTATATATACATGTATCTGAGTAAATGTGTGTATGTATGTGTATATATAAGTGTGTGAATACATATTAATACATACAGAATAAATACAACTTATGGATGATCAAGAAGGCACCAAGAAAAATGTGATGTTTGAGCTGAGCCTTCATGCGTGGATTTCAGCCGGCAAGGATGTAGAGAAAGAGTTCTGGGAATGATATGAACAAGAAAGTGAAGTCAGAAGGCTTAGAACGCCTTTGGGGAATGGTGACTATGATATTTGCATGTCTAGAATTCTATCTTGCGGTATTTCAAGAACTGCTATTTACATCCTAGTATTCTAAGACAACTCTAAAATTGCCTAGGCTAACTAGCTAGTAAAAAGGAAAAAAAAAATCAAACGCAGGCATTACAGTCATTTGGAATTGAAAGAAATTAAGAGAACACTTGAATTGCTATATTTGTGGAAAGCTTTGAACATTAAAATTAGCCAGTCTATACAGAACAAGTTGTAGTAGCCTCTAAAGCACATTGTAGCTAGCTATATCAAGGCAAATAGGAAATTCAATTAGGAATTACATTGCAGTGAAAATTGTATGCTCTTTCCCTTTCTCATCCAGTGATGTCATAGGGTAGTATCTGCCTGAGACACAGCATGGCCCAAAGCTCTGGACTAGGAGTCAGGAAGACCTCTGTTTGAATCCTGAATCATACACTTACAATTTATGTGACCCTATGCAAATCACTTAACCTTTTTCAGCTGTAGTTTCCTCTTCCGAAAAATTGGAATAATAATAGTGCCTTTCTAACCTCTTACTATTTGTATGACCCTAGGCAAATCACTGTCTCAGCCTCAGTTTCCTTATCTATAAAATGGGGATAATAGTAGCACCCACTTCATAGCAGAATTCTTATGGTCCTTTAATATGGTGTATGCAGAGCTTTGTGTAAACCTTAAAGCTCAGATTGATATGAGCTATCATTACTATTAACTTGCTAATGAAATAGATAATTCTCCCTTTCCTTATAACTTTCTTGATTGTAGCTTTATTGCTTCTTTCAATATCTTTTATCCTTAGTGTAAAAGTCTCTTAAATAAGAGGAAAAGAATAACAGAAAAATAGAAGGGGCAGGGGAAGTCTGTATTTAGCTCAGTATTTCTCAAAATAAGACTTTAGGAAAGTTGAAAGGGGGTCACAGAGTCATCAGTTGTAAAAGATCAGTGAAGCTGGACTAGCTAATAGATTTTTTTTTTTTTTTTGGTGATTACCCTGGTTGTTAGTATTATGGAAACCTTTTGGTAACCTGCCTTTCCCCTCTTCCCTACTGGAAAGGAGTGGCCAACAACATTTACTGAACTCTTGTGATCTCATGTGACTTTTCTTAACTTCTGTCTCCACACTCTTCTCATCAACCTCTCTCCCTTTTGGCTTTCTGGTTATCTTAATACAGAGAGGAACTGGACTCATGACCCTCTTGGTATAGGGAACCCCCAAGTAAGGAAATACCTTCTATGCATGCAAATTGGTGCCATCTCTGTAATTTATAATCCTAGAGAGTTATATAAAGCAGTGGCTTCAAACTCAGATACAAACAGGGGCCATTAAATCATACATAAGGATCTTTGCAGGCCACATATTGACTTCATCTTAAAATGTAATATTGTCTATATTTTATAGTATTTTTATTTTTTTTAAATATTTCCCAATCCAAAAAAAAACATTTCCCAATCACATTTTAATTTGGGTTGAGCCATTTTAGGGAGTGTTGTGAGCCTCAGGTGCCAGCAACACATCTGATGACTCTGACTTAGAGCCCTTATCCTGGAGTAATTTTGAATGAGACATGGGACTTGAACCCAGGTTTTGCCATTTTTAAGACCAGTTTTCTCTCCACCATGCACACTGCCTCTCACCTTTACAAATTATCTTAATTAGTAACAACAGATTGTAGATGCATTGTTCTTATAGTTCTGCCCCTTCCACTACAACATGGAAATCTTATTGGTGAGAGTGTGTGTGTGTGTATAGAGAGGTGTGTGTGTGTGTGTGTGTGTGTGTGTGTGTGTGTGTTTAAGGGCAGGTTTAGATCCTGAGTCATTATAGGGCCCAATCCCATCTCCACCCTGCTGGAGATTAAAAGATGAAATAACAAGGCAAAAACAAGACAGATAAATGCATATCCTCAAACGCATTTCAAGATCTCCTTCTAAATGTGCTTTTGCCTAGCCTCATTTCCTATTTGCCTGGCAGAGGAAACAGAGCTAAGGAAAATTCTAAGTATTTATTACTCAGCTGCCCTAAGGAAGTTCCTGCTGTTTGCAAGTCGGAACATTTCCTAACCCTCCTGATCTTCTCAAGGCCAATGTTGCTGTGGCAGCTGAGGACCCAACACAAGTAAACACAAGCACTCTGTCATCAGTGGCCATGTGAAGAGTCCAAATGAGCATAAGGCTGGAGCTTCGATTTTATTGAATGGATCTTTTCCCTCACTAATTACCTCTCTTTTTTTATGAATGTGCTAAGCAGAGGAAGTTACTCAGGTCAGAAATTTGTCCAACTTTGAGCTGGAAGTTATCTAAATGAAGACCCAGAAGCCCCCTGACTTTCTTTTGAAATCAATAAATTTTCAACAGTGCTATTCTTGATTATGTTCATAAAAGCTTATCTTAATACACTAAGGAAAGACATTCCAGGTGGACTTCTATGAAAATAAGTTTTCCAGTTCTAACATGAAATACTCAAAATCTTTGGAGTTAAATATTTTAATTAAAATACTGAAACATCCAATCCAATACATATGTCTTGGGTCTGCACTAACAGAAGTGCTACAAGGATCATTGGATTTAGAGATGAAAGAAATCTGTGCTATCATATGGTCTAATCTTATTTCACATATGAAAAGATTTTGTTCTTCACTCATGTCCAACTCTTTGTGACTCCATTTGGGGTTTTCTCAGCAAAAATACTGGAGTGGTTTGCCATTTTCTTCTCTAGCACTTTTGACAGATGAGGAAACTGAGGCAAACAGGGTTAAGTGACTTGCGCAGGGTCACACAGCTAGTAAGTATCTGAAGCCAGATTTGAACTCATGAAGATGAGTCTTCCTCACCCCAAGCCCAGTGCTCTATCCACCTAGTTGCCCTGTCAGGATAAGATTTAGACCTGTGGAAATAAGGTAACTTACCTAAGGTCACACTGGTAGCAGATAGCAGAGCATAGATTCAAACCAAACTTCCAATTCTAAGTCCTATGTTCTTTCTACCACACCAGAAACTCATTCAAAGGCATTTCATTAGAGAAAAGGGCATTGGGGATGTGGTGGAGAGATGGCATGCGGAGAGAAATGCTTTCAATAATGCTGCATTCAGAATAACTCATGGGTTTTAAAACATTGAGATTTGGGGGGGGGGGACTGTTTCATTTCCTCAAGTTCTTTAATTCTGTTTTTAATTTCAGGATTGCAAGTGGAAAATGTATATGGAGTTGGATGGGGATGAAATTGCGATAACCTACATAAAGGATGTGACATTCAACACTAACCTACCTGAGGTAGAGACTTTAAAGATAACAAAGGTAGGGTTCTATTTACAGCTTAAAAGCTTTTATGAATTCATGGATCTCAAACAAAGACATTAAAATACTCCAGCAGTGCGCTTTTGTGCCTGTCGACGCTCATATAAGCTCAGACTCAAGCTGATTGTTAAAAGGAACATTTTATTTAGCAGATTGGGATCATAATAGTTTTTTTGTTAAAAATCCCACTTATGCTGCATGAACGATAAAGCAGGGCAGAAAAGAAATCATTTAAAATTTTTCTTTTCTGACTTCCAGGTTTCCTTACCCTTAGTCAGTTATTTACAACATTTAAAGGAAAAGAAAATGCCAACAATAAAAACATCGAGCTCAAACTTAGGGTCATTTCAAACTTCAAAAACCTTAGAAAGGCCATGTTCTTGCTGTAATCTTTCTTCACTCTTCCCTTGGAGGCCAGAAATAAAGATATACAAGAGGAAGAATGGGAGTCTTCGTTAAATCTTTAATGAATCAGGCCTCCCTATACTCAGTCCTACAAGTGTTTGGGTAGAATATCTCTCATTTTGTCACAGCTTACCTAAGGCACCTGAACAATGCAGTTTATACACGGCCACTAGGTGACACAGTGGATAAAGAGCTCGCCCTGGAGTCACGGAGACCTGAGTTCAAATGTGAACTAGCTGTGTGACCCTGGGCAAGTCACTTAATCCTGTTTGTCTTAGTTTCCTCATGTGTAAAATGAGCTGGAGAAGGAAATGGCAAACCACTCCAGTATCTTTACCAAGAAAACCTCAAACAGGGTCACAAAAAGTCAGACACGATTCAACAACAACATACATAATTTAATATATAGCATAATACAATTTACATAATACTATACATAACATAGGATTCTGACCAAGAACCTATCATTGCCATCACAATCCCATTCCAGCAGAACATATAGCAATTTAGGGCCCAAAGGTCAATGTGTAGTGTGAGTAATCATTAAGCTACTTTGCTGAGGAATATTGGCTACAAATGATCATCCAGCCCCATTAAATGATAAAAACTGTATACCAACAAGGTACTGATTCAGTGAAGAAAATGGGAGGTATATGGCAAAGAAGTGTTAAGAATGTCAGATGTTAAAGTTGTGTTTAAATATAACTAATATATAAAACTTAAATAAATATATAACCTCATTGCTGTGGACAGCTCCTTCAATGATACAGACTGCAGCCCATCCATACTGTATAGTCCTTTTCCCTATTCTTCCCAAAAGTTCACCAGAAAGGGGCCTACCCACTATAGACCACTCCCCACACCCCACTCCCCAGATCTCAACACATGACCAATCCATCTTATTTTTCAAGCATACATATATTTGATGACATCCTTTGGAGGATAATCTATGTGGTAAGCAAATCAGATCAGATTATCCAGCCCCTTAGTTTCTAAATGTGCATAAAGTACTTAAAGGTTCAAATCTATATTAATTATAAAAGGGTTCATCGGGAGAGTGTTTTATTGGTAGGCCCCTCTGTGTAACCATGAGTTATTCTCACATAACTGCTAATTTTAAAGATGATTATTTCATATTCACTTTCTTTTGTTTTGGGGAAAAATAGACACTGCCTCACTTGTTTTAAAGGTCTAAGAAAAATATTTTCTCTTCCTCCCATACACTTTGAAACAACAGTAGCTCATACCTTGAAAAAAAAAACAAGAAATGTTTTCTTTAGTGGTTTTGACTGAACAGTCAGTCAAACAATCAATAGTCGGGCTGATAGGTGGCACAGTGGTTAGACCTCTGGGCCTGTAGTCAGGAAAACCTGAGTTCAAATCTTGATTCAGACACTTACCTACTGTGTGACCCTATGTAAGTCACTTAACTTCTTTCTTCTTCAGTTTCCTAAGTTGTAAAGTGGGTATAAATAATAGTACCTTCCTCCCAGGGTTATTTTTAAGAACCAAATGAGATAATATTTATAAAGCACTGACCATCTGCCTGGCACATAGTTGGTGCTGTATAAATGCTAGCTATTATTTTTATTATTATTAATCAACAAGCATCCATTCATTCCTTAATTCAATAAATATTTACTAATATATTGTGTGCCAGGCACTGCACTAAGCACTGGGGATACAAAAAGAGGCAAAAGACAGTCCCTGCCCTCAAAGAGCTTATACTCTAATGTTTTTGTATTACATACCTATTATGTGCTGGGAACGGGAGCTACAAAGATGAAAGGAAAAGTCTCTATCCTAAGGGAGCTTATGTCTACCAGAGAGAAAAGGCATATATAGATAACTATGGACAAAATATATAAAACAAATGTAAATCTAACATGGGAAATAATTCAAATTATAACCTATGCACATAGCCTATGAACAGGAAAACTAATTTGGAAAGTCATTCTGAAAAAAAAAAAAGAAAAGAATACCAAAAATCTGTTACAATTATAGACCATTTTCTTTTCAGCCACCATTTGTAATGGAAAAGTGGATTGTGGGAATTGTTCCAAATCAGACTATTGAGTACATTGTAACATATGAGGTAAGTGTGGGAGAATAAAGGGAAATGATTCTTTCAAAATCCATTAAGTAGCAGTTGTTTGCTAAGTAGCCATGTGGAATATGATATATGAATAATATTTGGGCCCTTGAGTGATATCTATCAACGAGTAACATATTCTCTACCAATAAGTTAGTAGGAAAATCTGGATGAATTTACATAGAGAAATATAATTATCACAAAGGCATATTGATGAAGAATCATAGGTAAGAGGTTAAAATTAAACTGGCAGGTTGGCAAAGGCAAGTGAGGTTAGGTAATGTGCTATCCTTTGAGTTTTACTTTTCAGTAATGGTTTATCAGAAGGTGGAAGAAGTTTGAAATCTATATGTCTGATCAGTAGCTAAACTCAGGGTGATCAAACCCTGGAAAACAAGACCCATGCCTATAATTCCCACTGCTGAGGAAGCTGAGACTGGTGCATCATTGATCTCAAGTTCTGAGCTGAAGCAGGGTTGAAACTGATCAAGAATCCACATTAAGTCGGGCACTAATATGGTGAGCCCCTGTGAGTGGGGGAGAGGAAGGAATCAATCTGCCTAAGAAGGGGCACCCAGCCTGGGTCAGAAATGGAGCAGGTCTAACCCTCCATGGTGATCCCAGTACGATCAGGCCCATGAGCAGTTGCTGTACTTCCAACCTGGATAAGATAGAAAGACTCAAAATGGCAAACAGTACCCAAACTCACATAGGACTGATTCACATCAGGAGACAAATTTTCATCTTTCTGGTGACTAGAGATTCATGCCTCTCAGTCAGAATTCACCCTTTATCAGTGTTGGAGTAACTGAATGTTATTTGATGAACACAAATTCAGAACAAGGGGACTCTTTTCCCCTCAGAGCTCTTCTGCCTAGGCTGTTAAGAATTAATGATCTCTCAACAAATAAGAAGCCTACTCCAGCGATTGGATTTTCAAATTTTCCAAATACAGTTATCCCTTCCACATGACAGGATTTAGGGGTACAGGACCACAATCTGGAAAATCTTTGTAAAGTTTTTTGGCCCTCCCTTCATACCAGAGAAAAAGTTTGAATTATTATGGTATCCAAAGATAAAATATAATGCTATACATATATTTTATGTATTTCTGAGTTTCTAAACTTCTTCTGTGTTGCCTGCTTACATTTGCACATCACTCCCCCCAAAATTCCCATTTGATTTCTGATGCTGACTCATGAAATATTAAAACTGTGATGGAGAAAGTTGCAATGTGGAAGGGATGATTGTAAAGTCTCTTTCCCTCACCTAGTAATGGAGACCTTTATAGAGATGGACAGTGGAGGCATCCTTAAACTCCTAGGGAATAACCTCCTTTTGCCATATAACCCAGCAAATGTCAGCCAACTTTTTAATGAGCAATGGACCTGCTGCCTTATAAATCTCAGCTGGAATAGAATCAGCACCAGGTGCTTTGCCACATGAAAGGAGCCTAATGGCATTCAAAACCTCTTCTTCAGTTGGAGCTTCAGCTGGGGAGGGACTGACTTCAACCTGAGGTAAATGGTCAATGGCTTCGAGAAGAATGACAACACCTAACCAGCCAATGGAGACCAAATGACCTTCATCTTCTCTACCTCTCATTTGTTCTAAAATACTTCTTTCCCCTTTCTTTTATATAAACCACATCCCCTTTTGTTTTTATTTGTCAATATATCATCATTTCAACAGATTTTTGAATGTGTTACAGTTCCTAAGCTTACAATTGTCTTTGCATTGATGAAAGGCTCCCAGGAAGACACCTTAATCTACACTGATTGGTGGCCTCTGTGGAGGCATCCTCACTGATATCAATATCAGGTGGTTAGTTTCTGATCTTAGAAGCCATCTAATTACCCCATATCTGAACAAGAATTACTTTACAACATTCCCAATAAGCCTTTGCTTAAAGGCCTCCAGCTTGTCCAGGGAGAAATGAAGTTGGGGGTGTCATTAGGAAGAGAACCCCTAACTGCCAAGGCCAGTCATTCCACTTTTGGATAGCTCTTTGGGTGGGGAGTATTTTCACCTGCTGTGGTTAAAAGGCTAAGGAAAGCAGAATCTTTTTAAACTAACAAGATGCTAGAATAAAGTGGCAGGGGAGGGGGAGAGAAAACTAAACTAAAAGGAAATAGAAATTTCTACCTAATGCCTACACAGAGTATTCCCAAAAGGAAAAATTTAGTAACAAGACACAATTGTTTTCTTTCCATCTGATTGTATAATCTTGCTTTGTATGTGTTTGTTGGGTTTTGCTTTTGTTATCTCCTTGTTTGTTTTTTCAACAGAGCGATGTTAGATCTCCAAAAAGTAGTAAACACGTCCAATCAATTCAGTGGAGCAAAACCAAGCCTGTAGATGAAGTAAAGGCAGTAAAGCTTGTAATTCAGACCTCATTCGCCAACTCGGAAGCAAATGCTGGAAGCAAATCTAACTCAAGTAAGTAAGGATTTGTAAATTAGATAGTTGGGGTAAGATAGATTCCCCAAAAGAAATAGATCATACTTAGGACCATAGATTGACCTCCCTGGGCCTCAGTTTCCTCATCTGTACAATGAGAATGTGGGAGGGACCTATTTCCCTCCCACATTCTCCTCGTGCCTGGCATACAGTAGGTACTTAATAAATGCTTGTTCCCTTTCCCCTTCCCTCTACCAGTGAAGTCACAGGTCTAGACACTTTCACTATAAATCAAAGCTTCCTTATGAGGAAGTGGAGCATAGAAGATTGACCACTAACCCTGGGAGTCAGGAAGGAAGTTCAAACATCACCTGTGATACTTATTAGCTCTGTGACCATGGGCCTCAGTTTTCTTACCTATAAAATGAGGATAATGATACCTATAGAAGTGAGATAGTGTTTGTATTAGTACCTTCAAACTTCAAAAAAGCCTAACAACTGTCAATTCTTATTTTCTAGAATATTTATCCAATATATAAGAAATAAAGGGAGTTATAGATGTGAATCTCTGTTCATAGCCTATCAATAAAACATTAAATAATTAAAAATAATAAAGAGGCATATAGGCATAATAATTAAATTTCACTAAATAATTGAAAAAATAGAGAATTATAGCATTTAAAGTGCCAGAAAAATTAAGCATTATACAACACCCTCATTTTTCCACTGACTAAATGGAGACCAAGAAAGGTAAAATGATTTACTAGATGTTGTGCTTATCTATTAAGTAGAATTGCAATTTAAATCCTCTGACTTTAAATCAAGTATTTACTTAACTAGATTGTGTTACTACTTTGTGTAAACGAGCATAGAAACCATGAAAAACTGTAATAAAAACTATAAAAGTTCCCTATAAAGTACTTACATGTAGGATGTATTTATGTTGTGCATGCACAAGTATGAATAAACACATATTTAAGAATATCAGTCAATTTTTGGACTCACAGAATGCTTTCTTAAGATTTGTTTTTGTTGCTGATGTTCAGGTGAGTCCAACTCTTCTTGACCCCATTAGGGGTTTTATTGGCCAAGATACTGGCGTGGTTTGCTATTTTCTTTGCCAGCTCATTTTATAGATGAAGAAACTGAGGCAAATAGGGTTAAGTTACTTACCCAGGGTCACACAGCTAGTAAAGGTCCGAGGCCAGATCTTAACTCAGGAAGATGAGTCTTCCTGACTTCAGGCCCGACACTCTTCCACTGTGCCACCTAACTGCCTAATACAAAAATCATCTCTTTTTTTTTTTTAAGTTTTATTGTGAAATGTACATGGGAAATTAATACAAGCAACTAAACTTGCTTAGCAACATTTACATTTACATTAATTATCATAAACTTTTAAAAATCACTCTAAGTTCTAATCGGAATTCTGTGTTTGTTCATTTTTATTATTTGTTTTTTCCTCCTTTTCGGTTAGAGTGAGTATGTAATTCATTCTGGTAACTTTACTTTTTTGCTTTCCATTATTTGGACCTTTCCAGATTTCTTTGTAAACCTCTCCTACCTGATCATCTTAATTGCATCATATCTATTCATAACATTCATTACCACAATGTATTTAACCATTTAGGTTATTTTTAGGTGGTTTGGGGTTTTTTTTTTTTTTGGTTTGTTGGGTTTGGGGTTTTTTGTGTGTAATTTTTTTTTTGCCATCACATGAAATGCTACTATGAAAATCTTTGTATAGATAGCTTTTTCTTGTCTTGGTAACACTTTCAAAGTATATTCCCGATAGTGGACTTATTAGGCCACAGGGTATGGTCATTTTTTAACTTTTACTGCATCAAAAGCAACTCCATTAGTCTTGATGTCTACTACCGAGTGCCAAAGGCAAGAAAAGGGGAAAAGAAAGGGGGAAAAAAAAGGAAGAGGGGATAATAAATAATTGTGTAAATGGAAAGTTGAGGAGAAGGACAAAGGAGAAAAATAAGGAGCTGTGTTCGAGATAGTATAATAGTTGGTAGTAACAACTAAACAAAGTATATGGAGTATATGTGTATGTATATTTATACATACATGTGTGTGTTTGTGTGGATATATGTATATGTGTGGATATACATATGTACATATAGAAATGAATTTTATATACTTAGTCCATATTTTTAAATTTTGAGAAACACAAAGTTTCCAAGTTATTAAGAAAATGTAATCCATATTCACCTCTTTTAGACAAATATATGAGTCCACACTAAAAAATAAGTAATCATTTCAAAACACTTATGTAGAGAAGTTCCTATCTTGGCTAGGATAATTGATATTGGCACTTTCTCCTCTACCAAAAAGCAAAACCCCCCAAATTTAGCCTGTCTGATTTTTACTTTTTAATTCAAGATTTCCCCACATATGAAGGACAAGGGAACCAATATGCAGGTTCCACTAAAGGAGGCTAAAGACGTGTTCTGCTTATAGGACTGAGCACATCATACAAGAGAAAGGAGAGACATTTTCAAATAGGGCACACTCACTTGGGCTTAAAAGAAAATTGCTCTAATTAGCCAAAATCCCATAAATTCAGATACTCAATTAAACAAGCCAGTTGGTGCAAGAGTGAAGACATATTGAGACAAATCCTTAGTAAATGGAATTGAATGCTTGCTTGCTTGCCTGTCTTTTAAAGCCAAGACATTTTCACAATGTAGGACAGTTATTTCATGGAGACAGATAGATGTAGATAAATAGATTATATAAGTGTATAGAGAGAGAGAGAGAGAGATCAATAGAGATACACAAAAAGCAATAGAATGATGGATAGATACATAGAGATAGGTGAGAAACAATCAGAGACAGATAGATACAGGGTGGTGTGTGTATGTGTGCGTGTGTGATAGCTTTTATTTAGGAGGAGGGAGACAGAGATAGATTTTGGTAAAAACCATAAGTATTCATATCATTATCAACATATGTATATACAATAAGCATATGTGTTCATATATACATGCACATGTACACATATACACATACCTGTACACATGTTTTGTTCATGATTTGGCACTGAGTGACAATAGCAGAAGTTTCCATTTTCCTTGACAATGCTACTTTAGGACAGAAAGTCAAATTGGAGTTCTTGGAATACTAGTGAATTTTTCTCACTTTAAAACAGGCAACTTCCAAAGTTGCCACAGATAAGTTCAATTACCTATTTCTACTTAAATTTCCCTTCAGGCAAGGGGTAATGCTGGAACTTGTCGCTGAGAGTCAATCTTCAAATTTTCAGTATAAGCATTTACATCTTGGAAATTGGCAAAACCTGTTAAAAACCAAGGCTTGATTTGTTGTTTCTTTGATTGTCTAGACTTAAGAAAGGGATGGAGAAAATGTTAATACTGCAGATTGAACTTAAAAGTGTGTCATGTGCATATATTTTAGACAGCCCTTTGTTAAAACATTTAGCAGCACACCCGTCCTTTAGGATCTAAAAAACCTCATAGAATTTAAGAGCAGATAGATAGACAGACATAGATAAAGACAGACAGACAGACAGACAGACAGATAGATGATAGATAGATAGATAGATAGATAGATAGATAGATAGATAGATAGATAGATAGATAGATAGATAGATAGAGGCAGATAGGTGAATAATGAAATTAAATTTTGTCTTCTGCCTTCAATAGATAGATACAAAGTGATTTTTGAGGCTTAAAAAGAAAGGTCAAGACTTCCCTGCAAGATTCATAAATAAAGCTTCACCAGATTCATTTCTGATGAAAATGAAATTTGCCGTTTGTATTTCATATTTTGAAATATATCTACAATTTGTATTTTATCTACAAGTGGTTTTATTAACACCACCTCTATAAATTCTCTTCATTCAACCCCTGGAGTCATACGTACTCCTCCCAAGATTAGTTAATAATTAACATTACCCATATTTTAAAGGTAAGAGAAAAAACATGGGGAGGCAATATAATAACTTGGCAGTGACACCAAAGCCAGGGCAGGTTGGGATAATAAGCCCCCATTCCAGGTTTCTCTGCCTTTGTTTGCTCACTAAGGATTCAAGTTGTTTTTTATATCCTGAACAAAGGCTACTGCATGTGCCTGAATTTTTTTTTCTTTCTTCCTTAGCATATGGGTGAGTAAGAGAAGGAATCACTGAGTTGTAGCTTATAAAAATTATCTGGGTGAGACCCCAGGGTGAAGTGTCTTCTTCACACACAAATAACAGAAACCTCATGGTTCCAACAGGAGGCCTGAGAATAAAAATAGGAAGGCGTGGTAGATTCTTCTCCTGAGGCTGAGTTTTCCAAAGGCCAAGAACAGGCCGAGTGATGGGTGGAATCAGTCACAACAGGCAGGGAGGACTCAGGAATGTTGGGCACTGAGGTGCAGGCATTAAGGTAAGGAAGATGAAAAATCTCAGGAATTTTTTTCTTTCTCAACTGAAAAAAAAAAATTACTGGATGGAATGTTTCCCTTAGAATGAAAATATCTTAACAAAACAAAGTACTCCATGTGGCATGAAAGCACAGTGGCTTTTCTTGCCCATTCCCAACCACAAAAACACAGGTACATACGGGCTTCCCCTGAGCTATTTTTTTTTTCCATTGTATTCTCATTTACCATTCCAGAGAGTCCCTGAGCCACCCCAGAGGAATGGTCATGGGAGTCCTAACAGTTTCCAAGAATAAGACGTGCCATTTGCTCTTTAAAGAAAACATAAGGAATGAATGTAAAGCAAGCGCTTCAGCATGTCCAAGCCAGTTTTGACTTTTCTGCAGGAGAGATCCTGCAACCTTAGCATCTCAGGGAAATGGCCCCTTAATGGATTTAAGAATGGGCTCAAAAAGGAACACCAGAGGCAAATGTGGTTCCTAACCTCAATCCAATGAATGGACTCCTCAGTGAGTTAGTTAGTTCTCACCTGGGGCCGGTGCCTAGGCTAGGTGTTATGGGGGGAGCTTAAGAAGAATAAGACACAACCTCTGCTTTCAATGAGCTTGAGTGTTGATTGAGGAGACAAAACGTGCACACATGGAACAAATATAGAACAATACAAGGCAACTTGTCATTAAATCCTCAGATTCTTGGTTCCTAGACTCATTACTATAAAGTTTTGAAGATTCTTTGAAAGCACTGACTTCTGATCTACTGCACAGGGCAGCTAGGTGGCGCCTAGAGCACTGGGCTTAGAATCAGGAAGACTCCTCTTCCTGACCTTCAATCTGGCCTCAGAACCTTGCTAGCTGTGTGACCCTGGGCAAGTCACTTAACCCTGTTTGCCTCAGTTTCCTCATCTGTAAAATGAGCTGGAAAAGGAAATAGCAAACCACTCCAGTATCTTTGCCAAGAAAACCCCAAATGGGGTCACAAAGAATTAGACATGATGAAAAAAAACCTCAACAACTTATTATGTAGATGAATAAACTAAGGGCCAGAAAGATTGAGGTGGGGTGAGTCTGAAAAAGGTTAGAGGGAACTCAGAGTCCTGACATACAAGAACAATTAAATAAGGTGGGAAAATGGAAGGAGAATATCTTCAACTATATGTAGACCCCAGAAGGCAAAAATAGGATTAATATCTGGAAATGACAAAGACCCCCTTGTCCACTCGGTGTAAGAAAAAATCACCCCAACAATCAGAGCTGACCAAAAAGCTACCTCAAGAGGAAATGAGTTTCCCCTTAGTAGAAATCCACATTTGCTGCTGAACAGGAATATGGTAGAGAAGATTCCTGCTCAGGCATAAGAAGGCTTAGATAAATGCGGAGGTGTCCTTGAAGGCTCAGGTTCTATGTCTATCATAGCAAAATGCTGCCTGAGTAGCGTCTCTGACAGAGTGACTTTCTTTACAAATGATTTTGTATTTGCAGTTGAGTTTTGGATGGACAGGATCACACCTCAGAGGTACCTTAAAGGTCATTCTATCCGACCTCAGTTTGAAGTTTTTTTCTTTCTTTCTTTTCCATAACACCACCATCAAAAAAAGGTCTTGGCACGTGAAAATAGCCACTGGTCAAAAACTTTGAAATCCTTAAAAGGAGGGTGCCTTTTGGTCACCAGCATAAGCACACTTGTTTTAAATGACCTCTGTATTAATATTATCATTAGAAAGAGGAAGAGGAGTAATGATGATAATAGTAATGATAGTTAAGATTTGCAAAACACTTTACATGTGATTGCATCTGAGACAGTCATTATAATATTGAGTTGCTTATTAGCATATTGTTATATTAATGCACCATTATTGAATATTATAATATTGTTGGTTAATAATTAACAATTGATTATTAAAACATTGTTGTGATTATTATTGCATTAGCATGTGAGTGTCGAGGCCACTCACAAACCTACTCACTCTCTCAACTAGCTTATTCACTCCAAACTCCTCAGGTCTAGGCTTCTCTCGACTGGCAGGTCTAGGTTCCCAAAGTGTAGCTATACTCAGGATCCAAGGGATAGCCCTATTGTGGGGAGTGCACTTCCCCTACTCACCTCTTTATCTCCGGTGTCCCCACCAATGCATTTCCCTTTCCACAAACCAGCTATAGACAATGACAACACTTTCAGATGTTAAACATAACATTTACCTAACCAACACATTTCTTTAGACTCAGGCAAAAGAAATTATGCTAATATATTAGGTGCTTGTTTTATTTTATTTTATTTTGCTTTTTGGAGGGCATTTGGGGTTAAGTAACTTGCCCAAGGTCACATGGCTAGGGGTGTGTGTGTGTGTGTGTGTGTGTGTTAAGTGTCTGAGGCCGGATTTAAACTCAGGTCCTCCTGACTCCAGTGCCGGTGCTCTACTCACTGCGCCACCTAGCCGGCCCCTAGGTGCTCATTTTAAATCAAATGAAGGAATAATAAGTACATCACAATCCATACATATATCTGCATCATACTCTCCAGTCAGTGCACTCAGTATCTGGAGGGGAGAGTAGGTATCCATTTATAGGGTAGCTCACAATTGTGGAACTATAAACTTTGGTGTCCTCTTTCCATCTCAGAAAATGTCTATACAAGTTCCTTGAGAAACTCATTTTGCATATTTAACAGATGTTTCTACTGCCAAGCTTGAGTTCATCCATTTTGTGCTCAAATAACACTTCACTAGACACTTCACTCAGCCAAACTAGTTGATCCGCTGGGTAACTTCTTTGGTTTTTTGCTTGTCAACTGTTCCTCTGCTCATCTAGAATTACTCCTCAATAGCAACTATAATATCTATTACTTCCAGCTTAGTTTACATAGTTATGAAATCTGTGCTTTCACCTCTCTCTGTCTTCTTTCTGGGTTCGAGCTCTGAGTCTTCTCTGCAAAATTTCACCTCAGCTTATGGTTAGTAACCAAATTCTCATCTTCTATCAATAATCAAATAAATTACATTTTGTCCCATAATAATATCTCTCTAATATCCCATGACATGTTGCATTCAAAAATTAGCAACTGTTATCTCAGAACTCTGAGTCAAAGTGATTATAACTCTTAGAACTATGAGCAGAGCAGATATAACTCAGCAATGTACTGCGCCATTTAAAAGGGTGATATCTGAAAAACATGATGTCTTAAACTACTTACTTAATGTCTTAAGGAGGGATGATTTGAATGATAAGTTTATATTTCAACATCTGGAGGCAAAATGGTTTCTGGTAGGTTTGAGTTATTCTTTAAAAAATTCTCATAAATCAGGAATGCAACATTGTAGTAGCTTACGAGTCTTGATTCCATTTCTTTTGCAGGTACAGACTGCCAATGGTTAAATACCCTAAGGATGCGGCAAATTGCTTCCAACCCTTCTTCCTTTCAGCGTTCTCAGAGCAATCCTATTAGTGCTGGGTTACCCTACCTTCATAATCAAGCTTCCTATGCTGCTGCTGTCCAAAGAACACCCATCAAGTATTACCAAATCACACCTATAAATCATTCCCGAAGTTCATCTCCTACTCAATATGGATTGACTAAAAACTTCTCTTCACTGCATCTAAACTCCAGGGACAGTGGTATTTCTAGCATTCATTCAGATACCTCTTCTGAGAGGGGTCAGTATTCAGGGAGAAGCAGGAATAAATCTAATCGAGGGAGTGTTTCCCTCAATTCTTCCCCCAAGGGAAGATATAGTGGGAAAAGTCAACACTCTGCTCCTTCAGCAGAAAGGTACTCTGGGAAATTCTTTAGAGTCTCTCAATCAGCACCAGACTCCAAAAAGAGTCCAAATAATATTCATCAACCTAGGACCATCCCAGGGATGCCCATAAACACTGAAAATGACTCAAAAGCAAATGAAGATGAAAGCAAAGTTAGTGAAGGCGGATGGACAAAAGTAGAATATCGCAAAAAACCTCGCCGGCCTGTTCCTGTCAAAACTAATAAAGAAAGAGCTAGAGGAGCCTATCGAGGCCGGAGAAATTTTTGATCCATAGTTAGCTGATTTCATTTTGTAAACAGGGTCTTTGTAATGAATTTTGCTCATGTGGTGCCTTCAACTGGACTTTTATTTAAAAACCTCAACAGTATGTTAACCTTGGGAAAGGGAAAGGGGAATGGGTGTCACCTATTCCAGAGATGGTGGTCAAACCAGGAGCAAATCTGAGGATGCCAGTCACTAAGCATTGTCCTCATTTGGGGAGGGGAAAGGGTTGGAGAAATGTGGATAGTTTCTGGTTTAAAAATCAAGGATTCTAATTTTTTTTTTCTGGATTAACATCTATCATTCAGAAGAAAAAATATCCTCATTTCCCCCTCCTATTTAAAAAAAAAAGTTAAATTACTTTGAAAATACTTATAATTTCATTAAAATTTTGATTAGTATTTATTTTAGTCATATATCTGTGTTTTTATTATGGACAGCAGCCTGCCTGAATAAAGAAAAGTCACCAACCTTACTATGGCTTATGCCTATGATCTCATTCATTGATATTCATCAGAAACCAAAGATTTAAATTACTCAGGAGACTGGTCATTTCTTTTCTTCCAAGCTCCAAACTGACACATCCTTTCTCTTGAATATTTTTTTCTGCATTTTATCATAGTGGGGGGAAGGGGTATTGGGAACACCCATGATGAGACTTCTTGGAACCTAAGAAATTTTGACGTAAAAGAAAAGAGACAGAAAGCAGGGCAGCAACATCACAAGCTAGAAGCTGAGAAATTTAAAATTACCAACATCCTTATTTGAGCATGACAGTAAATACCAGCCTTGTAGCAACAAGACTGGAAGCAGCTGGGGGTAGAGGGGTGGAGTGCATGGATGGAGTGTGGGGGTGGGAGGAAGATGCCTGCGGGACAATGGACAGGAGCTGCAGAGTACAGACATCATAAATACACAATTCTTAACATTGTACAAACCAGAGAAGCTTGGCAAACAAGCTGGTACTGATTCCCAGATATTTGGGGTTCCCATTCAGGAATCAGTAACCCAGAATATCAATATCCTTTGTTCTACACAGTTTTCTTAATGCCTTATAGAAATCCCAATGACACATTCCTCTTTTAATAGAAACCAGTCACAGTCAGAGTATGTGTGTATGTTCCCAGAGTAGCGGTCTGACTGCAGCATAGTATTGGGGGCCCCAGGAGGAGAATCCTATTCTGAGAAGCCTACAGTTGTTCAGGAATAAATTGAAGGGCATTAAGATTAAGATTATAGGGGAGGCTAGGTGGCGAAGTGAGTAAAGCACTGGCCCCGGAGTTGGGAGGACCAGAGTTCAGTTCCGGCCTCAGACCCTTAACACAAAAAAACTAGCCATGTAACCATGGGCAAGTTACTTGACCCCAATTGCCCTCCAAAAGGCAAAAAAAAATTAAAAATGTTAAGATTACAGGAAATCCTACCTTTATTTACAGAGGCAGCTGATCAACCTAATTTATCTTGATTTAGCAATGTGACTGTTAACATTTTATTTGTGGTTATTGGTATTTATAATGAGAAATCTAATAAACAATACTTGTTGAGTTAGATATGTAGAATTCAGTGTGGTATAGGTGATTCTGGAGCCAGAGGAGCTGGGTTCAAATCCTTCCTCTGTCACTACCTGTGTGACCTTGGGCAAGTCTCTGAATCTTTCCATGCTTCAGTTGCCATGGCTATGTACAAGGATGGATTGGACTCACTAGCCTGTAAGGTCTCTTCCAGCTCTAGATCTTTGATCCCATTAAATATGTTACTTTTACCTCCTGGGACTCAGTTTCCTCCTCTGTGAAAGGAAATGGTTGAATTAGATGATCACTAAGGTCCTTTTCAAATCTAGCTCTAGACTAGAAGGAAAGTGTACTAAGCCAAGGTTTCATGCTATGATGTGCTTCTTAAAGGGCACCTCTTCTCCTATACAAGTGATAAAGATGCCTCCCTCAATGAAGCCTTTGCACAAGCTGTATGTCCTCCATGCTTGGAATGAACCCACTCCTTACCCCTGTGGCTGTTAAGATTCCTCAACTTCCTTCAAGGATCAGCTCTTGGGTTGGCAGTCAGGGAAACCTTTTCCTGATCCCCCCAAGAGTTAGGGCTTCCTTCCTACTCCTTAGTTCCTTACGTATTTTATCTCCTTCTGCCACCTCCTAGGAAAATGTAAGAACCTTGAGGGCAGGGACCATTTTCCCCTTGTTTTGTCTTTGTTACCCTCAGCACCTAGCACTATTCCTTATACATAGTTAAGTACATGATAAATATGCTTGTTAGGTTGGGTTGATCAACTTGAAAATTCAATTCAACAAATATTTATTAAGTACGATATCATAGTAGCTGCTGAATACAAATGGAACCCCTCTTCCAAAGGCCATTGGTATGGAACTCTCCCCTTATTAGTGGAGACAAAGGCTATCCTGGTTTTGGGACAAAAGTCACACAAAGATGACAAAGATCTTTTCCATCAAGGAGCTAATGATCCAAGGGAGCGGGGGATATTGACACATATACCAATAATCGAATATTGAGGACAGTCTGTCAACAAGCATGTATGAAGTGCCTATTAATAAGCTCTGTACAAAGGAGAAATAGGGACAAAATGCCCTCAGAAAAGTGGGGTATGAAGAGATCACTTTCAGCTGGGGAGATCCGGGAGGGCTTCATGAAGGAAGGGGTACCTAAATGGGGCTACACAGGGAGATTTGTTGTTGTTGTTCTGTTGTTTTGGTCACATCTGACCCTTGGTGACCCTGTTTGGGGTTTTCTTGGCAAAAATACTGGAGTGGTTTGCTATTTTCTTCTCCATCTCCTTTTAGAGTTGAGGAAACTGAGGCAAACAGGGTTAAGTGCCTTGCCCAGAGTCACAAAGCTAGTAAGTGTCTGAGGCTGGATTTGAACTCAGGAAAATGAATCTTCCTGACTCCAGAACTAGTGTCCTATCTACTGTGCCACATAGCCGCCCTACAGGGAGATAATGCAGTATCATTCAGCAAGTATTTACTGAATTATCATGTGCCAAGCATTAAGTATTAAAAAATGAAAGGAGCTTATATTCTCATGGGGGAGACAGCTTGAATGTGTGTAAGCTTCTGGAGAGCAGGGATTTTCACATTTATTTTTACACTCAATGGCAAACACAATATTTAGCAGTGCATAGAAGCCAATTAATAAATGCTCATCGATTGATTTATTCTACTAGGGACAACAATATGTACACAGATAAATACCTACAAAATATATACAAAAAGATGTAACTGGGGGAGGGAGTCTTGCCTTAATAACTGGGGATCAGGAATGACCTCCTCATAGAAAATGACATGTAAGCCAGAATCTGAAAGATTCTACAGTGCAGAAAGAAGGTGAGAGAGACTTTCAGGCACGTGAGCATAGCCTGTGTAACAAAGTGGTGAGGGATGAAATACCACATATGTGCTGTTAACAGCAAGTAAGGCCAGGGGTGTGCTGGAGCCAGCTCTGAGTGACTTGGGAAAGCTCTTGTTAAAATTTTCATATGAGCATTCACACCTCAGAAATTGGCAATCTACAAATAAGGGTTTGATTTATTGTTTTGTCAGATCTAGCCCAGAAATGTCAAACACATAGCCTGCCAACTCTAGAGGGGAAGAAACATATTAAAATGTAATTGGGGAATATTTTACAAAGTAAATAAAAATACAATAAAACATAGATAATGTTAACATATGGTTTTCTGTACCTGTAGTTTAGTGGTCCCCATTTCTATTTTAGTTTGACATCACTGGTCAAGATATAAGAAAGTGTCAAAGTGTTGATAATGCAGGTTAAAATAAAAGTGTGCCTGTGTGGGGCGGCCAGGTAGCACAGCGAGTAAGAGCACCGGCTCCAGTGTTGAGAAGACCTGGAGATCGAATCCCGGGCTCAGACACTTAGAACCCACCCAGAAACACCTGGCTGTGTAACCTTGAGCAAGTTACTTAACCCCGATTGCTTTAAAAAAAAAAAAAAGTGTGCCTGTGAACTTTGGGGGGGAGGGGTAGTGTGAGGGAAGGGAATTCTGATTATTAAACATTTACTAGCAGACCCTTGTCTTGCTCTATAAATTGACTCAGCAGTAGTGTAGTAGAAGTCTCAATGAATAAAGTCATCAGCACACTAGAGACCCAGTGAATATAAGCTAATAATAATAGTAATTAATAACTGCCATTTTAGGTTAATGCTTTAATATCCATGATTGCATGTGACCATCACAGCAACCCTGAAGTAGGCCAGTTTGGATGGGAAGTTGAGTATATGCATGGAGGTCGTGTGAGATCAGGTCACAACGATAGGATGGAGCCGGATTGTAAAGAGTTTTAGATACAGAGCATTTTATCCTAGAGACAATAGGGAGGCCTACATTTCAGCAAAGATGAAATGAGAGCGCCTTCTAGATTCAGATAGCACCAACAATCTTAATCTTAAATGAAAGATATATGTATGTATATATTATCTATCTATCTATCTATCTATCTATCTATCTATCTATCTGTCTGTCTGTCTGTCTGTCTGTCCGTCCATCCAGCTATCCATCCATCCGTCTATCCGTCTGTCTGTCTATCTATCCATCCATTCATCCATCCAGCTATCCAGCTATCTATCTGTCTATCTATCTATCTCCTGGTGTCACAGGTGTCAACCTCAGAGAAATTGGGATGCTTCCTGAATAGATAATCACTGTCTTATTTAAAAGTGATAGAAGGTTAGAATAGTAGATGAACAGAGAGGAGTGATTCTAATGGCACCTAAAATTGATCTGAATGTGATAAATCATGGAAATACACTTAATGGACTATATACTGCCAGCTGATAAGTAATAGCATTTATACTCAGTTGCCTGATCTTAAGATGACATAATGGAGCTGATTATTTTTTTCACAATGCTTGTTCACTAGCATCTGGCAAGTTATACTTGCCATGTTGAAAGAGACATGTTTGTCAAGTTTGGAATGGACAAGCCTGATTGTTTCCATCAAACTAAATGATCAAGTCAGTCATTCTGGGAACATTTATTAACATCTTGCTATGTTCTAATAATAACTGACATACATATGACACTTTAAGGAAGAGTTTTTTAAGCTGGAATCTATGTACTCAATTTAAAAAAAAAGGTTAGATAACTGTCTTTCCTTTGTTACCTTATGTATTTTGTTTTATACACTTTAAAACATTATTCTGAAAAGGGGGCCATGGGCTTTACCAGACTGCCCAAAAAGTCCATGGCACACAAAAAAGGGTAAGAACCCCCATTTTAAAGTTTAAAAGAACTTTTTGAAAATTGTCTTCTTTGATGTAAGCACTTGAAGAAATAAATAAAATATACTCCCTACCACCAAGAGTTTATAACCTGGTAGGTAGATGGTCCAGGGACATAAATAACTATCATTTAGATTAGCACAAATTATAAAAGAACTCTAGACAGCATGTTTGGAGTTTGTATGAGTGAGGATCAATAATGACTGGGAAGACTGGAATCACAGATTTAGAATAGGAAGGGACCTTTTATCAACTAGTTCAGTGTCCTCATTTTACACATGGGCAAACTGTGGCATTAAGTGATCTACCCAAAATCACATGCGTAATAAATAACAAAGTCAGAATTAAAACCCAAGTCATCTGATTCAGCACTCTCCACTCTACCATACTTCTTATAAGAAAAATGGTATTCTAGAACAGCGGCATCAAACTCAAATAAAAACAGCCACTACCTTCGACAAAATGATCCCTGTAGGCTATTGAGCTATTAACATTTTCTATGTTCTATTGTTTTATTATATTTATTTTATTATATTATATTTTATTATAATTTTATAAAATTATATTTTATTATATTTATTTATTTTGTTAAATATTTCACAATTACATTCTAATCTAGTTTGGGCTACACTTGGCAAACTGCAGAATCAGCTTATCTGACACCTTTGTTCTAGGTTATATATAGTTCCTAAGTTGTCTCTAAGTATCCCACCTTCAAGATCAATTATGTTTTGCTTATATAGAGATCACAGTTTATTTGTTTTTGATGTTATTGCTTTTTGCTTTATTTTTTCCAGATTGTCATTCACTTTTGTGTATCTGCATTCCTAATCTTTTTTTTCCCTCTTTTATTTGGTGAGATTTGCCTCTTCAGATATGAGTTGTTGTTGTCATTGCCATCGTCATAATTTTAATTCTGTCAATTTCTGCTATGGAGGCCATAAATTCTACTTTTATGGTTCCATAGGTTTTTTTTAAGGACCCACAGAGTCCTCTGCCTCATCAGATGTGATTTATTTTCCTTTGTCTCACAATATATATTCATAAATGTGTAAACTCATTTAGACAATCTATAGGCCACCTGTTCTTGTGTTAATAATATTTTCCCTCTTGTTTTACCTCCTTATTCTCAAGATCTTTAACTGCATCTTCTTCCTTCTGAGACCTTTGATAATTTCAGTCTTTCTCCCCTTATGTTTCCCTATCATTCACTTTCTAACTCCTTTCAATTTAATGGCAGTTCCCCAAGTTTGGGGACTCAAAGATTTCACAGTCTCCTCCTGCGGTGGGAAATTCATGTTTTACTAGTCTTTGACTCTGCCACAAGTGATTTCTGGGGGAACAGAACTGGCCATGGTTGGCTCTTAGTCCCCTTTGCTTCAGGCCTGGTGGATCCACATACGCTGGCACCCTACCTCTGTGGCTTCTGTTTCTCAGTTCCTCTGGTTGAGTTCGGCAGTAGTACAGAGTGCTGGCATACAGCAGCCGCAGTCAGAGAGCTTTTGCTTTTTAATTTTCTACTGTGCAGGGAGAAAGACTGGAGAGAAGGTGGGGCAAATTGGAGTTCTATCACAATTCTGTAGGTCAGTTTGTGTAGGCCTGGTGGCTGTCAGAGGAGGGGATGCAGAGTGAGTGCAGTAAGCATTAGAGATGAACGTTCTCTGCTGTTGCTTTATAGGGTTGTTGCTTCATTATTGTTCTTGGTGTTTTAGACCATGGAAACAACTGACATTGCTTTATCTTTTGCACATAATTCTTAATTTGGAGAAGTCTGAGAGGTCAAGAGAATGAGAGGGATTTTCTAGTCCTCCAATTTACTGGTTGTGTGACCCCATCCAGCTTAACTAGTTTTCTAGTCCAGAGTTTCTAAGTATATATTTGTTACTGGCATCAATTTTGCCATTTTCAGTAAGGAACCATAAATTGTGAGTATAGCAGTTTGTTCAGCACTGACATCATTGAAATAACAAATTACAGAGATACTATTCACACAGGTAATAAGTTGTCACAAGTTCTCACTGGATTTGAACAACTGCAATTAAGTTAGGATGCCTGGCAGTGAGAGACAACACAAGATAGGGCCATGTTCTTTAAAGATGTCTATTTACCTCTTAGAAAGAACAAATATTATAGGAAAAGTTTTTGTTTTGTTTTGTTTTTTATACTCCATAATAATAATTAGCAGGCATTATAGATTTTTTAGGATCTTATTGTTATGTCCCATAACTAAGAAGAATAAATGCAGGAAAGAATGGATATAATTAGGCAAATTCTTGGGCCAAGAGGAAAAAGGTTCCTATTTAATTCAGAACAAAACAGACTGAGAGTCATGTTGCCTTTTAGTGAATAGATATCCCCTTCCTTCCCCTATCCAAATCCTACCCATTCTCCCAGCCAATTCCTATCCTTTTGATGCAACAGACATTTATTAAATGCTTACTGTGTGCCCTTCACTGGGCTAAGTGTTGTTAGAGATAACAAAAGAAATATGTGTCCCTGCCCAGTAGAGTTTTGGGGTCCAGTGGTGGGATTGGGCACATAGATAAATATAATTCACAATAATATCTAATAAGTGCATTATTAAGGTGAAACCAGTGTAGTGTCAGGCCTGAGAGACAGGAGATATTTTTGACTAGAAGTGCAAAGAAAGTCCTCAATAAGGCTTTCTTTCCTCAGTGACTCCCTTGGATACTGATCTCTTCCTTTTCTGAAATCCTAAAACATTTACACTCTGATTTATTTGGCCATTCTCTGACTTCCATGTTTATTCCACTGTTTCCTATAATCTTACATTCCTTTTCTATGTCATTTAATATCTAGCAAAAGGCCATGCACATTGAAGGGCAGACTGATACAAAGGAAAGAGTCCTAACTTCATTTCAGGTCAGATACTCTGAATCTTAGTTACCATGGGACCACTGGCCAAATCATTTAGCTTCTCTGACCCATTGTTTCCTTAGCTGTGAAAGTGGGAAGATTAATCACTCAATCAATCAGAATTTATTAAATACCTACTATGTTCAGAAAAAAAATGACAACACTTTATAAAGCTTAAAATACTACACAAATATGAGTTACTATGTATTATTATTACAGTAGATCCTTAATATTTGATAAACGAATGAATGATAAATAAGAAAATTGTTGGTTAAAGCTTCACATGCAGACTTCATCTATTGTGGATTTGTGTCAATGCAAGTTCTTGGCTTTCATTCCCCACCAGACCACAGTTGTTTTTGTTTTTGTTTTGTTTTTTTGTAAATGAAAGTAAAATGATGGACCTCCTCCCTCCCAGAGATCCTCTCTAGGTTTTAGTATCTCATTGACTTGATGTGTGACCTGTGACCAGGACATACCTGGCATAGAAAGGTTTGTGATCTTGAAGTCTGGTTCAGTAAGCCCCTGGGATTCAGGGTCCCTATTACACCAGAATATTCCTGATCCGACTGAGATTTTCGGGAGAGAATGTGTGTTGGTGGTACTGACAATGCATGATTCGTCAGCTGGCTGGGACTGATTATCAAGATGTCCAAACTGACTCCTCTGCTGTGTGTAAGCAATTTAATTTTGTGCCTAATTTTAATCTGCAGTGTACTGTATGTCCACATCTGCTGTGTTAAAGCATTCATTAGCATTTAAAGGGGGAGCTGATGGTATTGATCACTCTTATTAAAACTAAAAACAATCACATGGCAGCCACCGCTGATGAAAAATCCTCTGCTGGATCTCAGCTATAACAAATTTGAGCAA
Organism: Petaurus breviceps papuanus; assembly: GCF_028583685.1. Classification (NCBI taxonomy): domain Eukaryota; kingdom Metazoa; phylum Chordata; class Mammalia; order Diprotodontia; family Petauridae; genus Petaurus; species Petaurus breviceps. The sequence continues at coordinate 728,394 of NW_027187340.1, forward strand.
AAGTTTATCTACTTAAAGTTTCTGAAGCATTAGGAGGAATGGGTGACATTCTGCTTACAACCCTCAGGGAGAAGTTGGTGAATAGGGCCAGAAAAGGAAGAGAAACAAGTTAAATGTGAAAGTTTATAGTAACTGAGTACAAACCACAGAATACTTTGTCAATTGAGAGGCAGGGTGATGGAGTGGATAGAGGACAGCCTTGGCATCAGTCAGGAAGACCAGAGTTCAATTTCTGCTTCTGATACATGCAGATGATGTGACCACGGGCTAATTATTTATCCTCTCAGTGCTCCAGGCAACCTTCTGAGACTATCAGTTGTAGAGCATGTGCCCATTTGCATTGGTGAAGGAAATTACCTTACTGGAAGTCCCCTGCACCAATGAAATCACAGACCAGATCTAAAATAAATGAACTAGTACATAAAGATCATAGTTGCTCCTCAGTACTCCTGGGCTCCATTCAACATAACTTATCTGGACTTTCCATTCCCTACATATCTTATCATTCCCCTCCTAGCCTCCATCTTAGAGATGAGGAAACCTGAACTGCAATTCCATTTTCTAGGAATGGTTTAGGGCCAGTCATAAGCACCATTGTTTCTATTTGCAAGGAATTTGGATCTGTACAGAAATCATTACAGAGGCTTTCTGTTCTTTAAGAAAATGCCATTTGATGTTTCCCTTTGCCATTGAGAGTGGTGGGTCTAAGGGGTCAGAAGGAATTTCAGCTGATCTTAGAAGCAAGTACTGTTTATCACTTTCACCACCATTCTCATGTTTAAACTGACAAATGAGGTGGAGAGTTCTAAAGTCACCAGCCCAACTCTATCAAAGGAGGAAAAACCTAAAGAAAATTTAAAAAAATAAACCCTCTGGTAAATTTAATGGGATGTAATCACATGTTGATCTTTATCAATAATCCAAATCCTAGACAGCCATCTTGCAAAATCACCATTGATTCCATATAGACAAAAAGGAATTGATGAATCCCTACAAGTTCATTAATTCCACTGGAGGAAAAAAAAAATATTCAAAGAGCATGACCTAGTAATCATCATCTTTGTATACAGAGGGCAACATAGTATTTTGTGATTTGTATATACAACTGTTTCTTGGCAAAACATGTCATTCAGTCAGGCCTTAATCAGCTCTGTTACTGGGGAGTAGACTAGCATAGTGAATTAAATCAACTGGCAATTCAAAGAATCTTATTTGAAGTAATGTTTGTAGACATTCTTTTTGACTAAACCCATTGTTGACCAAGAGCCTATGACAAAATCGAATTGCAAAGTGTATTCTTAAACAAACAAGACATACAGGCAATTACAAAACATAAAAGAGAAACCTTTGATTACTTGAAACTGAAAAACTTCTCCATACACAGAATTAATGCACCACAGATAAGAAGGGAAGTAAGCTAAAGGGAAAAAATATTCTCATCAAATTTTTCTGGTAAGGTTTTGGAATACAAGGTATATAAAACACATATACATATACGTATACATATATGTATATTTGCTATTCCCCCAATAGATAAGTAGTGAAAGAATATGAACAAAAGTTCTCAATAGAACTGCAAAGTATTTACAAGCATATTGAAAATGTTCCAAATAATAATCTTAAAATGAATATATAATAATAAGAAAAATATAAATCAAAACAGTCCTAAGATTTCACCTCATATTCTACAAATTGGCAAAAAATGTCCAAAACTGGCAGTAATCAATGTTGAAGGGGTATTAGAATAATAAGCACGCTAGTATATTGTTGGTGGAGCTGTAAAATACTGGAACCATTTTGGAAAGTAATTTTAAATTATGCAAATAAATGAACTAAAATGTCCACATCCTTTGAACAAAAACTCCATCACTGGACCAATCCCAAGAAAGCCATAGTTAAGAAGAAAGCCACTAAATATACACCAAAATATTCATAGCAGCACTTTTTGAGATAACTAAACATGGGAAGCACAACTACATACCAAAAATCAAAAGAAAAAGATCGAGTAGGAATCAATTGAAGACATATGAAAGAATACCCCTCACACACCCCTTCATAGACTTGGGAGGTCCACAGGTATTATATTGCAGGTGTTTCTGCACTTTTTCAATGTACTGATCAGTTGTTCTCATTTTTTTCCTTCTCAAAAATACACTATTTGTTATATTGAGATAGTTCTCTGGTTGGTAGGGAGAAGGAATACTTGGTATAAGTCTAAGAAAGAGAAGATAACAACTTAAAACTTTTTTTTAATTTTTTGTCTTTATTAATTTGTTTGTTTACTTTTAGTTTACAAGATTCCGTTACACAATCCTTTGAGTTTCAAATTTTCTCCCCTTCCCTCTCCTCTCCCCCACCCCCACCATGGCAGCATGCAACCAAGTATAGGATCTACAAGTACTTTCACATTAGACATTAGACAGGTTGTAAAGAAGTATTGTAAACAATGCAATGAACAATGGGAAAGAGGTAACAAAACCAAAAAAGAAAAAGAAAAAGTGCAGGTAGTTTGTGTCAATCTGAATTCAAACTCTGTTCTTTCTAGTTCTTTTTCCAAATGTAGACATCTCTTTCCATCATGAGTCTTTTGGAGTTGTCTTATAACCTTGCATTGCTGAGAAGAGTCCAGTCTATCATAGTTGGTCGTCACACATGTGTTGTGTCTGTAATTGTGTACAAATTTCTCCTGATTCTGCTCTTCTCACTCAGCATCAGTTTATATAAGTCTCTCCAGGTAAATATGAAGTCCATCTGCTCCTCATTTCTTATAGCACAATGATATTCCATCACATTCATATACCACAACTTGTTTAGCCATTCCCCAGTTGATGGGCATCCCCTTAATTTCCAGTTCTTTGCCACCACAAAAAGAGCTGCTATAAATATTCTTGTACATACAGGTCTTCCTCTCACTTTTTTTTTTTATTAAGCAATCGGGGTTAAGTAACTTGCTCAAGTTTACATGGCCAGTTATTTCTGGGTGTGGTGCTAAGTATCTGAGCCCAGATTTGATCCCCAGGTCATCCCGACACTGGGGCCGGTGCTCTTACTTGCTGAGCCACCTGGCCACCCCTACGCAATTGGGGTTAAGTAACTTGCTCAACGTTACATGGCCAGGTGTTTCTGGGTGGGTGCTAAGTGTCTGAGCCCAGATTCGATCCCCAGGTCATTCCGACACTGGAGTCTGTGCTCTTACTCACTGTGCTACCTGGCTGCCCCCTTCCTCTCACTTCTATGATCTCTTTCATATACAGCCCTAGGAGTGGTGTTGCTGGGTCAAAGGGTATGCAATTATTTATAGCCCTTTGGGCATAGTTCCAGATTGCTCTCCAGAATGGTTGAATCAGTTCACAACTCCACCAACAATGCATTAGTGTTCCAATTTTTCCACATACTCTCCAGCATTTGTCACCTTAGCCAATCTGACTGGTGAGATGTGGTACCTCAGAGTTGTTTTGATTTGTATTTCTCTAATCAATAGTGATTTAGAGCATTTTTTCATATGCTTATAGATATCTTTAATTTCTTCCCCTGAAAACTGCCTGTTCATATCCTTTGACCATTTATCAAATGGGGAATGACTTGTATTCTTATAAATTTGTCTCAATTCTTTGTATATGTTAGAAATGAAGCCTTTATCAGAGACACCAGTTGTAAAAATTCTTTCCCAATTTCCCACTTCCCTCTTAATCTTGGTTACATTGGCTTTGTTTGTACAGAAACTTTTCAATTTAATGTAATCAAAGTTATCCATTTTGCATTTTGTAATGCTCTCTAACTCTTGTTTGGTCATAAAGTCCTCCCCTCTCTATAAATCTAACAGGTAAACTATTTTAAACTTGTTTACCCAGATTGCTTACAGTATCAGCCTTTATACCTAGGTCATATACCCATTTAGATTTTATTTTGGTATACAGAGTTAGATAATGGTTTATGCCCAGTTTCTGCCATACTATAATCCAGTTTTCCCAGCAGTTTTTGTCAAATAGTGAGATCTTATCCCCAAAACTAGGGTCTTTGTGTTTATCAAACAGTAGCTTATTATAGTCATTGACTGCTGGGTCTCGTGTACCCAATCTATTCCATTGATCCACTATTCTATTCTTCAGCCAGTACCAAGTAGTTTTGATGACTGCTGCTTTATAATATAGATTAAAATATGGTATGGCTAGGCCATCATCCCTAGCATTTCTTTTCACTAATTCCCTTGATATTCTGGACCTTTTGTTTTTCTAAATGAATGTTGTTCCTATTTTTTCTAGCTCTGTAAAGTTATTTTTTGGTAAATTGATTGGAATGGCATGAAATACATAATTTAATTTAGGTAAAATTGTCATTTTTATTATATTAGCTCAACCCAGCCACAAGCAATTGATTTTTTTCCAATTAGATCTGACTTTTATTTGTGTGAAAAGTGTTTTGTAGTTGTGTTCATATAGGTCCTGGGTTTGTTTTGGCAGGTAAATTCCCAAATATTTTATAATGTCTACAGGAACTTTAAATGGGATTTCTCTTTCTATCTCTTGCTATTGGATTTTGTTAGAAATATATAGGAATGCCAAGGATTTATGTGGGTTCATTTTATATCCTGCAACTTTGCCAAATTTATTTATTGTCTCAAGTAGTTTTTTTACTTGATTCTCTAGGATTCTCTAAGTATATCATCATATCATCTGGAAAGAGTGATAGCATAGTCTCTTCTTTGCCTAATTCAATTCCTTCACTTTCTTTTTCTTTTCTCACTGCTACTGCTAACATTTCTAGTACCAGATTGAATAGGAGGGGTGATAGTGAACATCCTTGTTTCACCCCTGATCTTATTGGAAATGCTTCTAGCTAATCCCCATTACATATAATACTTGCTTATGGCTTTAAATAGATGCTACCTATTATTTTGAGGAAGACCTGTAAGGGTTATGGGATTTAAAGATCTCCCATGCCCCATGGACGTGCTGACATAGCAGAGCAAGAGAAAGTGAAAGGCCGAGCTAACGGTCCTGCGGTTGGCAGTTGGCGGCGGTTGCCTTTTTTTTTTTTTTTGAGTTAGGACCCCTGCTGAGCACTGCCAGCAGCCGGAGCTGCTGGGAGCAGGACTTTCTGCTAAGGACTCCTGCTGAGGACTGCCAGGGGCCGGAGCTGCTGGGAGCGTGCTTCCAGGACGCTGGGTGGTTGCTGTGAGTGGGGAGAGGAGGACCTTTGCCTGAGGTAGCCTATTCTGTTTTAAAGGCTTGAAAATGTGGGTGTTTTCTACTTTATCTACCTGTGCCAATATCATAACTACTCTGATGGCTTTCACTTTCTGGTTTTGGGACTCAGTCTTTTGGTATCTTAATAAATTTTCTAGTTTATTTCCCCAAATGGCAAACCTGACGTATTTTGTTATGGATAATTATATCAGCATATTTGTAATCTCTATAGGCATCGTGAATATGGCATTGCTGATACAAGACCCCATTTATTCCTAGACTTTCTAGTGTTTTTAATAGGAATGGATGTTTTTGTCAAAAGCTTTTTCTGCATCTATTGAGAGAATCATATGGTTTCTGCTAGTTTTATTGTTGATATGATCAATTATACTGATGGTTTTTCTAATGTTGAATTATCCTTGCATTACAGGAATAAATCCTACCTGATCAAAATGTATTATTCTTGTGATAAGTTGCTGTAATCTTTTTGCCAATATTTTATTTAAAACTTTGCATCTATATTCATGAAGGAAATTGGTCTATAATTTTCTTTCTCTGTTTTATCTCTTCCTGATTTAGGTATCAGTACCATATTTGTATCATAAAAAGAATTTGGTAGGACTCCTTCTTCACTAATTTTCCCAAATAGTTTGTAGAGTGTTGTAATCAATTATTCTTTAAATGTTTGATAGAATTCGCTAGTAAATCCATATGGCCTGGAGATTTTACCTAGGGAGTTTGTTGATGGATTATTTGATTTCTTTTTCTGAGATGGTGTTATTTAAGTAATTTACTTCCTCTTCAGTTAATCTGGCCAATTTTTATTTTTGTATATATTTATCCATTTCACTAAGATTATCAAAGTTATGTGCATACAATTGGGCAAAATAATTCCTAATTATTGTTTTAATTTCCTCTTCATTGAAGGTAGATTCACCCTTTTCATTTTTGATACTCATAATTTAGTTTTCTTCTTTCTTTTTTTTATCATATTGGCTAAAGGTCTATCAATTTTATTGTTTTTTTCATAAAACCAGCTCTTAGTTCAATAGTTTTCTTAAATTCAGTTTTATTAATCTCTCCTTTGGTTTCATTATTTCTAATTTAGAATTTAATTGGGGATTTTCAATTTGTTCTTTGTTTAAAAAATTTAAAAACAATTTAAAACTTTTTAAAAATCAACCTTTTTCTTTCCTTCCATTCTGGTACCCTGTAATGGAGTTGCTGATAAACAATTAAATAGCCAGGAGGGAATGCAAGGGACCAGCTTAGCTCCTAAGCTAATTCAACCTCTAACTAACAAATTAATTGGATTTCTTAATACACTAGTATGCAATCAACTCAGTTCAATTTAACAAATAATGTAGGGAGTATCTAACATGGTCCAGGAACTGACAAGAAACAAACTAGAAATAAATGCATAAAATGTTGATGCTGAGGGGAACTTTACAAGTCAACACACCCTTCATTTAACAGATAAGGAAACAGAGACTTGGAGAGGTTAATTATTTGCCCCAAGTCACATGGTTGGGTAGTAGCAGAATCAGTACAAAAACCTAGGTTTGCCATCCCCTAGTCTAGGGCTTCCTCCCTTACCTGATATTTGGAGGTTTTTCTGGACATATCTAAATGAATCATCACCTCTGGGTCATCTTCTGGTTTTATTTTACTGTCACCAAGATCAAGGACTAAGTTTGTTTTATTTTTACATCTTTGAAACCTACCACAATTCACTGTACTTAACAGGTGCCAAATTTAATTGAATTAGTAAATTGCTTCAACAAAATAATTCTTGGTCCTGACAAATAAAATTGAGAGACTATTAGCTAATTCATTCTCAAAAAGTCAAAGGAAAGCACAACTATTCAGTGCAGAGGACTTGGACCCAGGGAATCCTGACTTCTCTTTGGTTTGGTTTGATTTCGATTCTGTCTGTTTTTTTCTGGTCCCTGGGAGGAAATTACACAAATTTTCAAGATAATAGCTGATGAAAATTCCTGGAGAGCATGTATCCCCAAATTTGAATGTGGGTCATGTGTGTCTATTATTGGATTCAGGAATGAAGACTATGTCTTCCCAATATTATCTTGAGAATTTAAGGGTTGCTTTTGTTTTTGTTGTTATTGTAAAAGAGAGACCTTTTATTTTGCTTGGTATGTGACTGCATTTGTTGATTTAGCTCTCGATAAACAATAGTTTATATGAATACTGGAAGTCCTTTATTTTCAGAAGTAACTTTGGAGGCTTTTTTCTGATCCACATTAGCTGACCATTCCCTTCACCAATAGGCATGTGCACAAGTATGCATGCGCACACACACACAAACACATCAGTTATTTTCACACAGCTTCATCAAATATAAGCAGGAAAGATGCCAACAGTAGCAATCCTTCTCTTGTATTCAGTGCCTTATATAACCATATCACATCCCACAGTTACCATGATTACCTCCATATCATAGGAGGAAAAGGGAGGTATCATGGCAGAGCAAAAGGAATGCTGGACTCAAAGGCATAGGGTTCAAATCTGTACTTGGCCACTGATTAGCTGTGCAATTATAGACATGTCATTTAACCTCTCTGTTCCTTAGTCTCCTTATCTGTTAAATAATGTGAATTGGTCTATGAGAGGTGTAAAACTTGTAGTCAAAAGGCAACAAGAGATCCACAGAATTCCAGTATAACTCAAATAAGAGAATGGCCCAAAATGTACTTGGAAAAAGTATAACAAAATAAATAAAAATACAATACAACACAGATAATGTGAATTTGTGGTTTTCTAAGTCAAAATATATACTGCAAGGATCCCTTTCTTTACTGGTTTAATACTGGATTTTGTTGTTGTTGTTCAGTCATGTCCAACTCTTCATGATTCTGTGGACCATACTGTCCATGAGGTTTTCTTAGCAAAGTTAGTGGTGTGGTTTGCCATTTCTTTCTCTAGTGGTTTAAGGCAAACAGAGGTTAAGTGATTTGCCCAAGGTCACACAGCTAATAAGGGTCTGAGGTTAGATTTTAACTCTAGACCCACCCCCTCTATCCACTGAGACACTTAGTTGGATTACCTTACCTCTAAAGACTCCTTTCAACTCTAAATCTATTATCCCATGATCCTAGGGAGGCAACCCAGCATGTGGACATAGAGGTGGTAGAGAGATGGTCTTAGAGCCAGAAAGCCCTGAGTTCAAATTCCAGCTCTAACATATTAGCCATATGAACCTAGGCAAATCACTTAACCTCTCAAGGCTTTGGATAATTGTTACTACACATTGAAAGGAAAGTTCTGGTCTCTATTAGTTAAAGTTTCCTCATCTCCATATTTCCCATATCAATGAAATCACAGGTCTAGTCTTTACCTCCCTATCCTTTGGGTCTAAGGCAAGATGGAAAGAGGTGACAAGATTCCCATAAAAGTCATATAAAGAGAGTTGAAGTACAGATCTGAAAGCAAAAAGTGAGTTCAATCTTTTACTCAGGCTGTCTTAGTATTATACCCAACATGAATGGAGCAGGACCAATTCCATTCCAAGCCATTAAAAACACAGAATGGAGATAACTCACAAAATACATTTCATTCCAATGGGAAAACTTGACCTAATAGGTTGTAAGTAGGAGAAGAGAACCAGATCCCAGTGTACTTCCCTATTTTAGCAGGTTCTTTGTCCTGGATTTTATGTTTTGTCACAATGTAAATGTTTAATTTAAAACACTAAAATTTCATTTAATTTTAATTCATCAAATTTAATTTTAAATTTTAATAGTATATAATGACATTAATTTAAAACATTAAAATCAATTACATATATAATAGGTAGCTCATATAGAATTTAAGCATTTGCCTACAGTTATTCATGTACTCACAAATGCTAACTTTTCGCCAAACTATTCTAAGCTATCCCCCTAAAAGGATACTCCAACTCCAGTCACTATGAATTTGCAAGGAGTCTGTAAATACAAATCTGGCTTTTAAGACCTGCGACAATCTGGTTTCCAATCTACCTTTCTGGACTTATTTCCCATTATTTTCTTTCATGTATTTGGCATTCTAGTCAAATTATACTATTCCCCATATCTGACATTCTGTCACTCACCTTCAGCTGAGTGTTCACAAAAACCAGAATACACCCTCCCTCCTCATGTCTCAGAATTCTTGTCTTTCCTAATGGACTGAGCTTTGGTATCACTTTGTGAAGTCATCTGGGATACTTGGTTTTTTTGTTGTTCCATTGTGTCCAACTCTGTGAGCTGGAGACAACACACAACTCGTGACCTCATTTGGGATTTTCTTGGCTAAGATACTAGAGGGGTTTGTCATTTCCTTCTCCAACTCATTTTACAGATGAGGAAACTGAGGCAAACACAGAGTTAGGATCATTCAGCTAGCTAGTGTTTGAGGCCAGATGTGAACTTGGGAAGATGAGTTTTCCTGACACCAGGCCCAGCACCCTATCTACTGCACCACACAGCTGTCTCTTGATACCTGGAGTTATTAGTATTTTTTCCCTCATTGGTCCTTGTTGTACTCTACTTATGTGTGTACATGTTTTCCCCCCGGTAGAACATAAATCCTTTTGCATCCTTATCACCCCATAGCCTAGCACAGCGCCTGTGTGTTTTTAAAACACGAACAGTGGTTTTTAAAGAATCATTGTGGAGGCATTTTCCTTGTTCAAGAGAATACTGCTTATCCCCTTGCTTCCCAGTTGAGTGAAGGATGGGAGGTACACATCTGCAGGTGGGACTTCTCTGAATGTATCTTTAAGAAAAAAATGACCTGGCTAGAGGCAGAGAAATATGAAAGTTTTCTTTGGTTGGAAATCCTTTCAACACCTTTGGTCTCTTAATCTTCTGCTGACTTTTAAGCCTAGTGGTGCTTGCTTTCCTATTGAATTCAACAAACTTATCAAGTGCCTCCCCTGTGTAGATCACAGAGCTGGGTAATGGGCAATACAGGAAATTTAATTAGAACAGAAACCTAATGGGACAAGACACATACACAGAGCATTATAATATAATATACAGCATTTCCATGAGGTCTGAAAAATAAGTACCTACACAAAAATCAACATGTTCAAAAGGAAAATTTACAGATGGCGCAGTGCTGCATGGAGGGTAGGCCGGGAGAAGGCCTGACCAACGAGGGGGGCAAGTTTTCCCACCATCCACAAGGGCCACTACCAGGCCTATCACCAAAGGGTTGGGACTGGAAAGAGCAGGGTAAGAACCAAATGCAGGGTCCCTGTCCAGGACAGCAAATACTCCTGGGGCTACCACTCCATAGCCCAGAAATTTTTTTAAAAAGCCCCTATCAGGACCTCCAAGGACCAGGATGGCAGAGTGAACCCTGCCTGCTCCAACCCTCCCCCCCCCACCCTGAAAACATAGTAGCTATTTCCCCAGGGCAAAACAGTAAAGGCTTGGGAACCCTAGAGGAAGGGCGTGGCTAGGGCCCTGCCTCAAAATGGGTAGAAAGCAGACTACAAAGACTCTGGAGTCTACTATCCTCAGAGGGAGGGAGTCTACTATCCTCAGAGGGAGTTACCAAACTCAGAGGGAGACAATGTGGACTCCATACCCACAGCTGAAACATCAACAGGGAATGGGTCCCAAGCACAGAAAGCTCTCCTAGATGAGCTCAAAAGGAACTTTGAAAAACAAATAAGAGAGATAGAAGACAAAATGAATAATTCTTTTAAAATCAAAATTGTAGAATTAGAAAAACATTATAATGAAGAAAACAGCTCCTTAAAAAGAAAAGTGTATGATATGGAAAAGGAGCTCCAAAAACTAACCAAGGAAAATGATTTGCTAAAAACCAGAATCAACCAAATTGAAACAAATAACTCTATGAGGAACCAAGAATTAGTCAAACAAAACAAGAATGAAAAATTAGAAAAAGAGGTAAAATATCTCAATGGGAAAATAAGTGACCTGGAAAACAGATCCAGGAGAGACAACCTAAGAATCATAGGCCTACCAGAAAATCATGATGAAAAAATGAGCCTGGACAACATTCTCCAAGAGCTCATTAAGGAAAACTTCCCTGAGATACGAGAACCTGAGGGTAAAATAGAAATCAAGAGAATCCACCAGACACCTGCTGAAAGAGATCCCAAAATGAAAAGTCCTCGAAATGTTGTGGCCAAACTCAAGAACTACTAAGTAAAAGAGAAAACACTTCAATTGGACAGAAAGAAACAATTCAAATACTGAGGAACCACAGTGAGGATCGCACAAGATTTGGCAGCCTGTACACTGAAAGATTGGAGGCAGTGGAATTCAATTTTGCACAAGGCAAAAGAGCTCAGGTTACAACCAAGGATCACCTAACCAGCTAGACTGAGCATATTCTTCCAGACAAAGAGATGGTCATTCAATGATATAACAGATTTCCAGACCATCCTGATGAAAAAGCCAGAGCTCAATGGAAAATTCAACCTCCAATTATGAGATGCAAGAGTGACATAGAAAGGTAAACAAGGAAAACAAACACACACAAACACACACGCATGCACACACACACACACACACACACCCTGTTATTTAATAAGAGCAAACTGTTTATAGACAAGTAGAGGGTATGAGTATAAATTACACATAATGACAATTTTAAAAAATCTTATTAAGGGCTACAAAGGGACTGCAATGGAAGAAGAGGAATGAAGTGGAAAAGGGTAAATTATGCCACACAAAGAAGCATAAAAACAATATAGCAGAGGAAAAGAAGGGTGGAAGATGAGTATTATATGAGCTTTCCCCTCATTGGGTCTAGTGCAAGGAAGGAATAACAACCAGTTAAGCATAGGACTCTGTGGAGAAGAGATGCAAAATGTATCATATTAGAGGGAAAAAGGGGAGGGAGAGGAGCTTCGCATGAGATTTGTTCCTGTCACTCTTGGTTCAAAGAAGAAATAACATACTTCATTAAGTATAAAAGTATCCTCCAGGCAGTAGGAGGGGGAAAGGGCTATGAAAGGGGGTAAGGGTGGTTAGTAGGGAGGGAAGAAGTAAGGGGTAAGGGGAGGAAAAGGGAAGGGGGCTGATAAGGGAATACTGAGGGATGTGGTGGTCAAAAGGAAAACTATTAAGGAGGGGAAGGGAGAAGGGAAGAAAAAATATAAGCATTAACAGGTGAGGGAATAGGATGGAGGAAAAGAAACAGAAAATATTATCATTACTGTGAATGTGAATGGAATGAACTCTCCCATAAAATGGAGGTGGATAGCAGAATGGATTAAAAATCCTAATCCTACAATATGCTATTTACAAGAAACACATCTGAAACAGAGGGATACACACAGGGTAAAGATAAAATGCTGGAGTAAAATATATCATGCCTCAGCTAAAGTAAAAAAAGCAGAGGCAGAAATCCTTATCTCAGATAAAGCAAAAGCAAAAATTGATCTAATTAAAAGAGATAAGGAAGGAAACTATATCCTGCTAAAAGGCACCATCAAGAATGAAGCAATATCATTACTTAACACATATGCACCAAGTGGTATACCATCCAAATTCCTAGAGGAGAAGGTAAGGGAATTAGAGGAAGAAATAGATAGCAAAACTATACTAGTGGGAGACCTTAATCTCCCCCTCTCTGAGTGTGATAAATCCAACCTAAAAATAACAAGAAAGAAGTTAAGGAGGTGAATAGAATTTTAGAGAGGGTAGGTATGATAGATCTCTGGAGAAAACTGAACTGGGATAAAAAGGAATATACCTTCTTCTCAGTGGTACATGGCACATACACAAAAATTGACCATGCACTAGGACATAAAAACCTCACAATTCAGTGCAGAAAGGCAGAAATAATAAATGCATCATTCTCAGATCATGATGCAATAAAAATGATATGCAATAAAGGGCCATGGAAAGACAAAGTAAAAACTAATTGAAAACTAAACAATTTAATCCTAAAAAATGAGTGGGTCAAACAAGAAATCATAGAAACTATCAGCAACTTCATTAAAGAGAATGACAATAATGTACCAAAATTTGTGGGATGCAGTAAAGGCAGTTCTTAAGGGAAGTTTTATATCCCTGAGTGCATACATGAATAAATTAGAGAAAAGAGAGGTAAATAAATTGGGCATGCAATTGAAAAAGCTAGAAAAAAAAAACAAATTGGAAATCCCCAATTAAATACTAAATAGAAATATTGAAAACCAAAGGAGAGATTAATAAAGTAGAAATTAAGAAAACTATTGAATTAGTAAATAAAACTAAGAGCTGGTTTTATGAAAAAACCAATAAAATTGATAGACCCTTAGTCAATATGATAAAAAAAGAAAACCAAATAATGAGTATTAAAAATGAAAAGGGTGAGCCTACCACCAATGAAGAGGAAATTAAAACAAAAATTAGAAATTATTTTGCCCACTTGTATGCACATAAATTTGACAATCTTGGTCAATGGATGAATACTTACAAAAATACAGGTTGCCCAAATTAACTGAAGAGGAAGTAAATTACTTAAATAACCCCATCTCAGAAAAAGAAATTGAACAAGCCATCAGTGAACTCCCTAGGAAAAATTCTCCAGGCCAGATGGATTTACTAGTGAATTCTATCAAACATTTAAAGAACAATTGACTCCAATACTCTACAAGCTATTTGGGAAAATTAGTGAAGAAGGAGTCCTACCAAATTCTTTTTATGACACAAATATGGTACTGATACCTAGATCAGGAAGAGATAAACCAGAGAAAGAAAATTATAGACCAATCTCCCTCATGAATATAGATGCAAAAATTTTAAATAAAATATTAGCAAAAAGACTACAGCAACTTATCACAAGAATAATACACTTTGATCGGGTAGGATTTATTCCAGGAATGCAAGGATGGTTTAATATTAGGAAAACCATCAGTATAATTGATCATATCAACAATAAAACTAGAAGAAACCACGTGATTATCTCAATAGATGCAGAAAAGGCTTTTAACAAAATACAACATCCATTCCTATTGAAAACACTAGAAAGAATAGGGATAAATGGAGCCTTCCTTAAAATAATAGGTAGCATCTATTTAAAGCCATCAGCAGGAATTATATGTAATGGTGAGAAGCTAGAAGCATTTCCAATAAGATCAGGGGTGAAACATGTCCACTATCACCCCTCTTATTCAATCTGGTACTAGAAATGTTAGAAGTAGCAATTAGAGAAGAAAAAGAAATCAAAGGAATCAAATTAGGCAAAGAAGAGACCAAGCTATCACTCTTTGCAGATCATATGATGATATACTCAGAGAATCAAGTAAAAAAACTACTTGAGACGATAAATAAATTTGGCAAAGTTGCAGGATATAAAATAAACCCACATAAATCCTCAGCATTCCTGTATATTTCTAATGAAATTCACCAGCAAGAAATAGAAAGAGAAAACTCATTTAAAGTTACTGTAGACATTATAAAATATGTGGGCATCTACCTGTCAAAACAAACTCAAGATCTATGTGAACACAACTATAAAACACTTTTCACACAAATAAAGTCAGATCTAACTAATTGGAAAGACATCAATTGCTTGTGGCTGGGTCAAGCTAATATAATAAAAATGACAATTTTACCTAAATTAAATTATATATTTAGTAGCATACCAATTAGTTTACCAAAAAAAACTACCTTATAGAGCTAGGAAAAATAGTAACAAAATTCATTTGGAACAACAAAAGGTCCAGAATATCAAGGGAATTAATGAAAAGAAATGCTAGAGGAGATGGACTAGCTATACCCGATTTTAATGTGTACTATAAAGCAGCAGTCCTCAAAACTACTTGGTACTGGCTGAGGAATAGAGTAGTGGATCAATGGAATAGATTGGGTACATGAGACTCAGCAGTCAATGACTATAGTAATCTACTGTTTGATAAACACAAAGACCCCAGTTTGGGGGAAAAGAACTCACTATTTGAAAAAAACTGCTGGGAGAACTGGAATATAGTATGGTAGAAACTGGGCATAGACCATTATCTAACACCATATACCAAAATCAAGTCAAAATGGGTGCATGTTCTAGGTATAAAGGCTGACACTCTAAGCAATCTGGGAAAGCAAGGAATAGTTTACCTGTCAGATTTGTGGAGGGGGGAAGACTTTATGACCAAACAAGAATTAGAGGGCATTATAAAATGCAATATGGATAATTTTGACTACATTAAATTGAAAAGCTTCTGTACAAACAAAGCCAATATAACCAGGATTAAGAGGGAAGTGGAAAATTGGGAAAGAATTTTTACAACCTATGTCATTGATAAAGGATTCATTTGTAAAATATACAGAGAATTGAATCAAATCTATAAGACTACAAGTCATTCCCCATTTGATAAATGGTCAAAGGATATGAACAGACAGTTTACAGAGGAAGAAATTAAAGATATTTATAAGCATATGAAAAAATGCTCTAAATCACTGTTGATTAGAGAAATGCAAATCAACAATTCTGAATCTTTTTCTCACCTACAAGAAGCCACACTTCTGGAACCAAGCATGTCACATGGGTGACAAAGGGTTCAAATAGTCTAGATTATGAAAAGAAATCAAACAAATAAATAAAAGGCCTTAGATATAACTAGTTCTAGGCATATTGGTAACTTCCCTGCAGTATCACTGTAGAAGAAAAGCTAACTGCTATTGTCAGTAGATGAATACAAATGCCCAAAATTATCTCCCTCTCTAATTAGATGCCCAAAGTTCAGCAAGATACTGCCTATGTGCAGTCATTAAAGCAGTGTCTGTATGTGGAATCCTAAAACGCAGAACACTGCAACCTCCCATGGAGATTTGGTTGGGGGTTCCTAACAAACTACTCTAATAAACAGTGGTTCTCACCATCACCAATGAAGTTCAATGATCTTAGATGGTTTTTAATGTTCATTAAAAAAAATTCCTGATTTCCTTCCACTTACGCAGTCCTCCCTCAATGGACATCTCCACATACATGGATGTATTTGACAGATGATCAGTGATAACACTTCCCATGTGTGTATACTTCAAAACCCATTCCCTAACTATTACCCAGTAATTAGCTGAGTTGATTTAATGTTGCAAACATCCTTGGTCCTCCCCTTCTACAATGAGTAATCACTTGAAACAATGGAGTGTGTTTGTGTGTGTGTGTGTGTGTGTGTGTGTGTGTGGTCTTTTAGGCCAATGTGTACAACCAACTCAGGCCTCAAGTAGCCTGAGGATGAATTTTGAAGAGACATATTTGAATTTTTTACTTCTTGTGATTGCCCTTTGACCTAACTAGTATCATTATCCTAACCCCACAAAAAACAGTATCTCTTCTTTGGTACTTGAGTGAGGAAAGACCTACCAGAAACACCTTCTGATATCTCAGGATCAATAAACTGAAAGAAAATAAATGCGCTATCCAGGAAGATGAAATCAGAATGACTATTAAGATGCTCTGCAAACATAGCATTTCTCATCCTAATAAACTTACTGAGCTCCAAGGTTTCAACTCTTGGATTTTGATGGATGGGAGATAATGTAGGAGGAGTCCTCTATGACTACAGTTAATAACAGTCTCTGGAGATTTATATTTAACTAGGCATAAACATCTGGGGTGGAAAAACAGTAAGAGACCAATGCAAATCTCAGTTGGAAAGGATCAGAACAATGTCGGCAAAGGGCTTTTCTTTATAGCCCAGAGCTGCTCTTGAAGGTTGTGTTTGTCCATTTTCCACCATATAAGATTTCTGGTCTTTCTCTATCATTGTCTGCCAGAATCCAAAGGGGTTTTAGAGAAGAATCAGATGAAACAATTGATGATGAAAGCAATAGGTCCTTTAATTTGATGTTTAAGGGAAAAGAGAT
This sequence comes from Petaurus breviceps papuanus, assembly GCF_028583685.1. Classification (NCBI taxonomy): domain Eukaryota; kingdom Metazoa; phylum Chordata; class Mammalia; order Diprotodontia; family Petauridae; genus Petaurus; species Petaurus breviceps. Next base: position 745,396 of record NW_027187340.1, read on the forward strand.
AGCCAAATGGCTTAGCCTTAACAAAGGGTGAAGGGGGAGTAGGGGAAGGATGCCAGGAAAGCTCTTCATGCTAGAGTTAGAACAGATATCATTAAAGACCTCTCTTTGCTTGTACATGGGTGGGTAGGAACCAGGGGCAAGGGAGAGACTGAAGACTGGAGCTGGATATATAGATATTGTAGTCACCTAGATATTGAAAATAATTAAACCCATGAAAGCTGATGACATTCCCAAGAGGAGAACATGTGGAGAAAGAAGAGAAGAGGGTTTGGGACAACCTTAGGGTATATCAACCTTTCATGGAATATCCAGCAAAGGAGACTGGTTAAGAGCAGTGGGACAGGTAAGAGGGGAACTGAGAGAGAGAAATATAAATATATAAATATAAATCACAAGAGGGGAACCAAGAGAGAAAAATAGCAGAAAATTTCATAGAGGCAAGAATATCCAGAAAGAAAAGGTTGTGGGTCAGCAATATTAATTGTAGTAGAGATATGAGAAAAATTAGATACTAAGAGACTGTCAGGAATGAATCATTAATAATTCTGAAGATAATTCCAGTCAAGTGTTGAGATCAGTAGGTAGATTACAGAGGTTTTAGAAGACAAGTGAGAAGAAAGGAAATGGAAGCAATAGATGTAGATACATCTTCTAGGTTATTGGCTGTGAGGAGAGATGTGGTACAATATATTGAGGGTACATTAGGATCAATTGAAGGTTTTTAAAGATGGAAGAAACCTAGGCCTGTTGGCAAGCAGCAGGAAAAACAGCCAATAGGTAGAGTTTGAAGTGGGGGTGAAATGAAGGTTGGGTAGAGTTGCATTAGGGACAATGTCCTGAAGGAGATGAAAGAGGTTGTGATCAAGGGTAAAAACAGATGTACTTCTAAATATTTAAAAACTAATTCTCTAGGGGGAAAAAGTACATACACAACATACTTCTAAGTTTTAATTGCATTGTTAACATTGTCTCCATCACTCTCTTCACTGTAGGCAGTCAATAAGCCAGTCATTCAAGCCCTGATTTGTAGCATTTGCCAATTTTCAGGTCGTAAACATTCACACTGAAAATTTAACAATTGCTTCTGCTGTTCGAGCTGGCTCCAGAATGCCCCTGGGTACAAGGAGAGGGGTTGACCTTGGTAAGTGAGCTTTGGACAGAATAGAAATGAGGAGAAATATATTTGGTCCTCTTCTCTCTCTTCATTTCCATTCTTCAGGTTCCATCACAAACTGCCTATTAGATGTTCCAAACTGGACCTCCCACAAGGATCTCAAGCTCACCATTTCTAAGATAGAACTCACAGTCTTTCCTTCCAAACATAACCCCTTCCAGAATTTCCTTATTTCTGTCAAGGCCCCTGTCATCTGTACCATCACCCAGGCTCATTTCTCCAGTGTCATCCTCACCTTCTCACTCTTACTCACCCCACACATCCAGCCAGTTGCACGAGCTTATTGCTTCTAGGTCTACAACATCTCTTACAAATGTTACCTCATCGTCATTCACTTAGGCACCATCACTTCTCACCTGAACTATTTTTATAGCCTCCTCCTTACTACCTCAAGCCTCTCTGCATTCCAATCTGTCCTCCACACAGTCATCAGAGTTATTTTCCTACTGCACAAATATGTCAACCTCCCTCTCTCGAATTCCAGTGGCTCCCTTCTATCCCTAGTATAAATTCCTCTGTTCGGTATTTTAATCTCTGTACAACTTGGTCTCCTCCTACATTTAGTCTTCTTACACATCACTCTCCTTCTCAGTATCTTTGAATCAGCTACATTTTGCCAACTTGCTGTTCAGCCCACAAGATGGTTGATTTTCCATCTCTGTCTCCCCCTTTCCTGGAATGTGCTCTCTCCACACCTCCAGGAAGAGCTAGCATGTTTGCCTTTGTGTTTGCGCAATTATTTCCTTGTATCTTCCAGTATCCCAAAATTAGGTGGAGAATGGTAGTAGTCATGGTGGCATGTCTACTCACCACATATCTGTGACTGATTCATAACATGTGGTGACACGTGTCTCAGCCAATCCTAGTCAAGTCCCTTGACATGAATGAATGTCGGTTTAATGAAAACATTTTGTAAAAATATGAGATGCACATGAAATCAACAGTTTGGTCTGTGAGAATGATCAGGTCATTTTTTTCTATCACTTTCTCTTTCCTAATTTGTCATCTGAGATTAGAAGTACAAGGTGACTCAGACATCCAAATCTAGCTTGAACAATATGACTGCAAAAGGTCTTGAGTTACTTTTCTCTCTGTCAAACTACATCCCTTTCCTACTGTCCAGGTCTCACTTCCTTCAAGAAATCATAAGTCATTCTGCTAACCACTGATAACCCAGAACATATTCACTAGTATAGAGTGCCTGATAGGAGAGTGAGACCATTGGGTAAAAGTATATTCTGCAGCTCTTAGAGTATAGAAAAGCTATGTTAAGACTGTCAAATTCTCTCTGTAGCAAAAAAAAAAAAAATCTTTTTCCATGCCTGAGAGTTCCCAATCTATGGTTTGATCCCTACTGGTCCTATGGGCCATTTGGATGGCTTTGTTCAATGTCATTAATGGCATCCCTATCCGTAGGCCAGCTGCTTCATAATTGGGTGCCCAAGGAGAAGCTGTGTATACAGTGTGCATGTTCAGCATAGACCAATTATCTCTACTGGAAAAAACACATTTAAAGTACATTTTTTTTTCTGATGTGGGGCACAAACACATTTGCCTTCATGCACAAAAGACTTCTGACTTTTAATTCTTCAAAAAAAAACTCCATGATTTCAGTGGTGCTTCTTTCAGTGATGAAAATTGCAATTTCTCCACTCTGAGTTGATGACCTTTGTGAGGTATTGTTGACCCCCCCCCCCAACACACACACACACTTTAGAAAGCTCTTCTGGTAATGAGATGCTCTAACCTAGCTAGTCTGGTTCTCGGGTGGCACTCTATTGTTGGGCCACTATTCAAAGTGTTTTTATCTTGGTAAAACCAGTCACATTGGGAGTACCCTACTTCTTTAGCTTTTGAGAAGCCAGAGTCACCTTCAGTGTGACATCAGACCTAGTTCAAGTAGATAATCTTACAGATATAAGGAATAAAGTTTTTACCAAATGTATTAGAACTGGACATGGAGTTTGCATAGTCATTAGGTCCATGCAAGGGCTTTGCCAAGCAAAGAAATTCCAGGATCAGAGTTGAGACCACACTGGACACAGTAAGAAGTTCTCAGGAGGGGCCAGAGAGAACAGAGTTCGCCCAGGCTCTGTCTGTAAGGGATGTAAATGCCATTTCTCGGTCTGTGGTGTTCTCTACTCAGAGAGTCAAAGTCTGGGGAGGAAGAGGAAAGCGTGAGTAGGAAGAACATTGTTTATAGTTTACTCACACACTGACGGTGTTCACTTTCCATGCACAAAACTCCCTGGTGGCTCATTATAAAAATGAACTTTAAAAAACAAACACTAAAACTACAAAGGGTTTTAATGAAGTAACCTTGGGAGGTAACTGTTCTCTCCTGGTTCTCCTCCTATGGGTCTGATCACTTTCACTCTATAAAGAACACCCTACTGAATTTTATGAGATCATTTGATGATCTCATCAGGTCTACGTGCTTCAGCAATTACCTTTAATCTTGATTGTTCCCAGATCGATATATCCAGCCATAGTCTCTCTTTTTAGTCATGTATCACCGCTCTCTAGTCATGCATCACCAACTGAACCTTGCACCTCTCAAACTGAAGATGTGCCCTGTAGGCATTTCAAACACATGTCCAAAACAGAACTTGTTCTATTTCCTCCCGCACTCTACTTGTTTCCCAGCTTTCCTGTTTTTATCACGCTAACCACCATCCTTTGTGTAACCCAGGTTCACAACCTTAGTGTCATCCTGAACTTCTCCTACCCACTTCATATATCCTAACTGTTTCTACCTTCACATCATCTCTCCAATACATCCCCTTTTGTCCACTCTCTTAGTCACAACCCTAATTCAGGTCCTCTGTCACTTCTCACCTGGGCTATTGTAATAGTCCTTTAGCTAGTCTCAAGTATCTCCTCTCTATAATCCATCATTCCTTCAGCTGCCAAGGCAATTTATTATAAATTATAGATCTATGTCACCTCCCTGCTCAATGAGCTTCAGCAGCTCCCTATTACCTTCAGGATTAAATATAAATTTTGTTTTTAAAACTCTTCATAATCTGGCCCTATTCCTATCTTTCCAGTCTTCTTACATTGCACTGTCCACCGGGCGGGTAGATGGCGGAGCACTGGCCCTGGAGTCAGGAAAACTTGAGTTCAAATCCGGCCTCAGACATTTAACACAAAAACTAGCTGTGTGACCTTGGGCAAGTCACTTAACCCCAAATTGCTCTCCAAAAAGCAAAAAAAAAAAAAATACATTGCACTGTCCTATATATGCTTTATAATCTAGAGGCATTGATTTACTTGCAGGTCCTTCAAAACAATAATCCATCGCCCTGATTTTGCACTGGTGGTCCTCTGCCCCCTCACATCTATCTCTTAATTTCTTATTTTTTATTTTTTTTTGTTTTTTTTTAATGCTTTATTAACTTCTGATTTATATCATTCATTTCCACCAGATTTTGAGTTACAAATTTTCTCCCCATTTTTCCCCCACCCATCCCCCCAAAACAGCAGTCCCACAGGATATCCCCACCTCCAATCTGCTCTCTCCCATATTTTCTCCCATACCCGTTTCGACTTTTCCAGTGGATCTCTATGCCTCAGTGCCTGTACATCCCATTTCTTAACTATCTCTTAATTTCTTTGGTTTCCTTCAAGACTTACCTTGTCTAAGCTTCTATAGTGCCTTTCCCAGTCCCTCCAGCTGCTAGTGCCTTCCCCTCTCAAATTACCCTCCATCTACTCTGCATAAATCTGGTGGTATTTACACATTGTCTCTGCCATCAGAATGTGAGCAGGTACTGTTTTTGCCCTTCTGGTCAATAAGCCCAACTCTTATGAGCATGTATAGTGTACTTTGCTGATCCCATCCCCAAGTGGACTTCAGAGCATGTGCAGGTATTGTTTCTAGGCTACTTACTATGGGAAGAAGGGGATCCTTTTGATTGGCTGTTGATCCAGAACAAAGACTGCATTGACAATGCTTTAATTAGGCCAAGGTGCTTTCCCTTTCTTGCCTGGCTGCACTTGAGTGAAGACTAAACCTGCTGGAGGGGAGTGAAAGAATTGTGGGAATTGTGTGAACCAAACTGATTCCATCTTGTAAAACTAACTCCATTTTGAGATCTAAGTTTCATTTTCTCCTAAATTTCAGCTGTTAGATTATTGTGGGAATTGAGTGACATCCTGTTTCACATTCAGGTAAGTCCACTTGCTTGTTCTCCCCCCTCCTAACTCAGAAAGTCCATCATTTCTACCTTCACATCAGAAGCAACTGAAATCCCAGAAAGTCAATTTTCCCCCCAATTAGAAATCAGATTACCTAATCCTGTATCCTGATTTATATCCTGTTAATTGTTTGCTTTTAATGCATAAAACTCTGTCGCCCCCAGTATTTGGGGTCCAATGCCAAGTTGAGGAGACCTGGTCCCAATTTGCTATGCAATTGACAAACTTTAATTAATAAATTGATATGCTTTGAAGCTCAAACTTTTGTTATCTAAGTTATTTCAGATTTCACCTGTCACAGAAGTAAGGACTCAGACCTTTATTTCCTTGCCTAGGCCACCTCCATGTGGCACCCAAAGATATGCTTTTCAATAATATATATACATACATATGTATATATATAATGTACATACCTCTCAAAGATATGCTCTCTAATAAGATATTTATATATTGTGTGTGTGTGTGTATATTGCATACATTCAACACAGATCCATCATCTATGTAAGCATATGCCTACTAATTTGGGGCACAAGTGCAATACCTTCATATACTCATTTGAGTAATATGATCTATATTTTGAAAATGATTGTTGTAATTTATGACAGTCCTTCTAAGGAATATCATTAAAGAATAGTAAATCGGTCTAGGTTGGGGTAGGGAAAGAGGGACGTGGAAAAGGATTATTTATTTTTTAATCTAAATTTTCTTTTTTTAATATGATCTCAATGACTACCAACCAACATGAGATTTCAGTACACAAAGAACAAGAAGGAGGAATGTATATGGAACTGTGAAATTCTAATAGCTGTGAGTAGTTTTTTTTTAAGTACATATTAAAGTTAACATGGTACTGACACATTTGCCTTATTCTTGTGTAAACATCTTGTTTTATTCTATGTACTTTTAAAACTGTTTTATTGATACTTTTTTGCTTTTTTCTTCATATTTATTAGTAGAGTCAAGTCAAGCAATTCAATGCCTTAGCTCTGTCTGAAATGTACTTTCCATTCTATTTAATTCATTTCCAAGTGATTGTAGATTCCTAATTAGTAGGGACAGAGACACAGAATTAAAAAGGACTTCACAGTCAGTCCATCTCATGAAATTCATACCTAACCAAAAATTCTCTTCTTTTTTTTTTTTTTAAGTAATCAGGGCTAAGTGATTTGCCCAGGGTCATATAGCTTGGAAGTGTCTGAGGCTGTATGTGAACTCAGGTCCTCCTGACTCCAGGACTGTCCATCTATCCACTGTACTATCTAGCTGCCCCAATTTTTCTTTCAAAATCCACAAGTGGTCATCTAGACTTTGATTTAAAGACCCCAAATAAATAAATAAATAAATAAATTAAATTTAAAAACCCACTTGCTCCATTAAGGGAGACTTAATAGAAAGTTTCTCTTTACATTAAGCTGAAATCTGACTTTCTGCTGCTTCTACACATTGCCTTGAGCTTTTTTGTATCCTGTACAGGCTACGGTATCCTGCAGGTACAGTATAAGATATTTGGACATACTTAAAACACTACTAATAACAACAGATAAAAATTTCTAACCAATCTACCAATCAACAAATATTTAATGAACATCTTCACTGTGCAAGAACCTTTTACTAGGTTATAAAAAAGAAGTGTTAAGACAAGGTTCAAAACACTTATGAGCTTACAATAGCTGATGCTTGAATCAAGACAATCAAGACACTCGAATCTCTGAGTGAATGAGTGAGCAAGTGAGTGAATGAAATGATTTAGATAGTTTCAATTGTAAATTTAATGCACTGGCAGTATCCCTTACCAAGGGGTGTGCTGGTAAATGTTTAACAAACAATTCTCTGATAAAACAATATATATACTTTTAAGGCAAATCTGCATTATTAATATTTTCTCCATGATTTTAGTGTAGGCATTCAACAAAATGGATTGAATACACTGATTTGTAGCAAGTTTAGATGTGCAAATAAAAGTTCATGTTGAAAATTTAACAATCCATTTGCAGCTGGCTCCTGCACACTGCTGACCTGCTAGTGGACTGCTATTACTAGCAGTCATACTGGCATTATGTAAATCAGGTAGCAACAGGCTGGACCCAAAGTCAGATGGACTGACAAAATCCAGTAACAGTAAGAGTGCTGATAATCATAATAAATTTTTGTCTCTATGAACACATAAGGTTACAAAGGATGGGTGGGGTCCTAAAATCAGGTCTCTCAACTCCAAGTTCAGTGTTCTTACCATAAAGACAAAAGTAAAGAAACAGATAAATCACTTAAGTCAGAAAATGGCCACTGTCTTAATGAGAACCCAATATTGATATAAATTAGGGTCCCTCCCTGGGTATGTTTGAAAAATGAAACACATGGAAATACATTAAAATGAGAACAAATGACATAATTGTAAGGAGATACACCTCTCACCATAACATATCTAAGGGCAGCCAAGTGGTGCAGCTGATAAGAGCTGGGCTTGGAATCAGAAAGACTTATCTTCATTAGTTTAAATCCAGCCTCAGATGCTTACTAGTTGTGTGACCCTGGCCAAGTCACATAACCCTGTTTGCCTCAGTTCCTCATCTGTAAAAGAGCTGGAGAATAAAATGACAAACCAGTATCTTTGCCAAGAAAAACCCTGATAGGATCATGGAGAGTAAGACCCAACCAAAAAATGATACCACCATCCATCTGGAATGCCTTCTAATACCTCATCTTTGGTTAAATTCCTAATTCTTCTTTTTTTTGGGGGGGGGGGTGATGGTGGTGAGGAGGAAGCAATTAGGGTTAAATGACTTGCCCAGGGTCACATATCTATTAAGTGCCTCAGGGCAGATTTGAACTCAGATACTCCAGACTCCAGGTCTGGTGCTCTATCCTTTGCACCACCTAGCTGCCCCAAATTCCTATTCACTCTTTTCAAAAAAACAAATTTACAGGTTGTTGGGTTTTTTTTCAACATTCAATTTTATAAGATTTTGAGTTCTAAATTCCCCCCTCCCTTCACACTTCCTTCCCCAAGATGATATGTAATCTGATATAAGCTATATATGTATGATCATATTAAACATATTTCCACATTAGTCATGTCACAAAAGGGGAAAAACCATGAGAAAGGGAAAAAAAAACAACAGAAAAGGAGAAAATGGTATGTTTCAATCTACATTCAGACTCCATAGTTCTTTTTCTAGATGTGGGTGGAATTTTCCATCATGAGTCTTTTGGAATTGTTTTAGATCCTTGTACTGCTGAAAAGAGCTAAATCTATCAAAGCTGGTCATCACACAATGTTGCTGTTAATGTATATGGTATTCTCTTTGTTCTGCTCACTTCACTCATTATCCATTCATGTAAGTCTTTCCAGGTTTTTTTAAAGTCTGCCTATTCACCATTTCTTATAGAACAATAGTTTTTCATTACATTAATATACCACAACGTGTTCAGCCATTCCCCAAGTGATGGCTATCCCTTCAATTTCCAATTCTTTACCACCACCAAAAAGAGCTGCTATAAATATTTTTATAAGTATGGGTCCTTTTCCCTTTTTTATGATCTCTTTGGGATACAAACCTAGTAGTGGTATTGCTGGGTCAAAGGGTATGCACAGTTTTATAGCCTTTGGGCATAGTACCAAATAGTTCTCCAGGATAGTTGGATCAGTACACAACTCTACCAACAATGCACTAGTGTTCCAATTTTCCCACAACTTCTCCAATATTTATCATTTCCCTGTTTTGTCATGTTAGCCAATCTGATAGGTGTGATGATGGTATCTCAGAGTTGTTTCAACTTGCATTTCTCTAATCAATAATGATTTAGAGTATTTTTTCATCCTATTCATTCTTTAAAACCCAACTCATATACTATCTTCTCCAGGAAGTCTTCCCTAATTGTTCTTCCCTCATCATTAATTTCTCCCTCAAACTTTAATTATTTTCTCCCGTTCCTCTCTAAAATATAATTATTCTCTAATATCCATTACATTTATATATGTTTTATTCCCCCTGTAAGCTCTTGTATTATGCAAACTTTTCATTCTGCTCAGATCTCAACACTATGTTCTATATCCAATAGTTGCTTAATCCACGTTGACTGTATTTGCCATATCATAGGATCCAGAGAAGAGTAGCCTAATGAATGGAGGGCTGGTTTTGGAGTCAGAAATACTTGACTTCAAATTTTGACAAATGCTCCCTGAGTGACCATGGGAAATAATTTTATTTTATGTTATTTTTTAATTTATTACAATTTTCCTAAATTATATGTAAAAAACAATTTTTAATATTCATTTTAAAAATGTTGAGTTCCAAATTCCTTCCCTCCCCACAACCCTCATTGAGAAGGCAAGCAATTTAATATAGGCTATACATGTGTAGTCATGCAAAATATATTTCCATATTAGTCATGTTTTAAAAGAAAACATAGACCAAAAAAAAAAAACCTAAGAAAGATAAAGAAAATTTTAAAAGTATGCTTCAATCTGTATTCAGACTCCATCAATTCTTTCTCTGGGGATGGATAGCATTTTTCATCATAGGTCTTTCAGAGTTGTCTTGGATCATTGTATTGTTGAGAATAGTTGAGTCACTCACAGCTGATGATCTTGCAATGTTACTGTTACTGTGGACAACATTCTGGTTCTACTTATTTCATTTTGCATCAGTTCATGTAAGTCTTTCCATGTTTTTCTGAAAGCATCTTACTTATCATTTATAGCACAACAGTATTCCATCACAATCATACCACAACTTGTGTCATTACCCAACTGAAGGCCAAACCTCAATATCCAATTTTTTGCCACTAAAAAAAGAGTTTCTATAAATCTGATATAGGTCCTTTTCCTTTTTTTTTTTTTATCGCTTTTGGGATATAGATCTAATAATGGTATTGCTAGGTCAAAGAGTACTCATGATTTTATAGACCTTTTGGGCATAGTTCCAAATTATTCACCAAAATGGCTAAATCAGTTCACAATTTCTGGGCAAGTCATTTTAACATATGTGACCTAAGCAAGTCTCTAAGATAATAAGTTATAGACAAGTTGTTAAATATATTAGTGGAAGGCATTTTCATACTAGAAGTTCTCCACAACTATTGAAACTGGAGGTCTTCTTGGGGGTTTAGGGGTGGGGCAGGGAATCACAGTATTTAAAGCTCAAAAAGACCATAGAGTTGCTAGTCCATTCCAAGAAGTGAAGAAAATGAGTCAAAGTCACAAAAGAGGGGGAAATCATTATTCCTATCTCCTTTAATACCTCCCTGCATTTCCGCCAGTCCATGATGCTCTCCCACATCTCTGAACTCATGTTTATATTCTGCACCATTCATCTGATACTCATAAATGCTGCCTTGCATATTAAGAACATATTGTCATTTCCTTAACTTGATTGTAAATGTGAGCTATTTTAAGTTCTTAAAGGGCTTGAACTTTGTCTTTTAACCTAGTAAAGTTCACTGGACAATGAAGATGCTCAATAAATATTTGTTGATTAACTGGCAGATTGGATGGAAATTTTTTTAGTTATCAGCATATAAATTGACTTTATAATGCCATTTATTCTTTTTGAACTATACAGATATTTACCAGTTTCCCTCACTTAAAATCAGAGAGACTGAGTAATTCTTGACTTGTCTTAATCATAATAATTTATAATATAATTATTAATATAACATAATTAATAATACTTTCATTTTTCAGAAGGTGGAAAGAGCAATGAAGGGAATTAATCATTGAATCTGATTCTGACCAATCAGGAAGAATTCATTAGTAAAGCAGAAATGATGGAGCCTTGATAGAAAGTGAGCCCACCACAGTGGAGTCTGTGATAGATAAGAAAGGTAATACCAAAGATGGCGGCATAGAAGCAGGAAAACTCCATGAGCTCCCCCCATAACCACCTATGAAATATGACTCTAAACAAACTTTAGAACTACTGAACCCACAAAGTGACAGAGAGAAATAAATCTCCCACTGAAGGCAGCCCGGCAGGCCTACAGGAAGGGTCCATCACAGAATGCCAGGAGCCAAGCCTAACCCTGCATGAGCCTGAGGTTTTAGCCCCCCAGCAGCCCTGACCAGCAGCAGCTGGAACAGACTTCAGGAGAGTGGATCACCAGCAACTGTGGGTTTCCAGAATTATCAACCCATAAATGCCAAAGACAAAGTAAAAGGTCAGTGAGGAACTCTTTGGAGCTGGGGGGGACAGAGGAGAGCAATCCAGCCCCTGCCCCATGGGGCAAGAAGTGGTGAAGGCATGGTGGCCCTGCAGCCACCTCCATGTAGCTGTTCAGAGCTCCTCGCTGCAGATTGTAGGGGGGCCAAGAGACCATTCAGAGGGAAATCACTCTTGCTTTAAACTGCTTGGATCTGGATCACTATCTTGGGTGGAGGTCCTGGAGTGTGTGACCAGGTATGTACAGGTATACATAGACAGAGGGCACAGGATCAATTGAATAGGAAAGGATGATATTTTAAAAATAAAATTAAGAAGTGAGAGAGGAATATAATGAGAGGAGATAGGAAGACAGAGAATAGGGTAAATTAGCTCATATAAAAGAGGCAAGGGAAAACTGTTACAATGGAGGGGAAGAGCTTGTGGGAGACTCAGGGAAGGCACCCAGCTAATAGCTCCAGCAGGTGCAAAAACCTCAGTGATTTGGGACAAAGCTCCCCTATCTGGAAGCAGAGTTCTACTGTGGCCAAAAGCTCAAAAGTCAAGTAATTGAGTGGCAACATGAGCAAAAGCAAGCACAGCAGTCAAACCTTATATTCCATTTTGGGGGACAAAGAAGGATCAAAGCATGGAACAGGAGGAAGACAATGAAGTCAGAACTCTGGCACCTAACTATTCAAAAAAAAATATGAATTGGTTACAGGCCATAGAGGAGCTCAAGAAGGATTTTGAAAAGCAAGTAAGAGAAGTGGAAGAAAAACTGGGAAGAGAAATGAGAATGAGGTGGCACAGTGAATAGAGCACCTGCCCTGGAGTCAGGAGGACCTGAGTTCAAATCCGGCCTCAGACACTTAAGATGAAACTAGCCGTGTGACCTTGGGCAAGTCACTTAACCCCAATTGCCCTACCTTCCTCCCTCCAAAAAGAAAATCATGAAACATGACTGAAGAAAACAACACCTTAAAAAATAGACTAACTCAAATGGCAAAAGAGGCTCAAAAAGCCAATGAGGAGAAGAATGCCTTAAAAAGCCAAATTTGCCAGTTGGAAAAAGAATTTCAAAAGCTCACTGAAGAGAATAATTCCTACAGAATTAAATCAGAGCAAATGGAAGCTAATGACTTTATGAGAAATCAAGATACTATTAAACAGATCCAAACAAATGAAAAAATAGAAGGCAATGTGAAATATCTCATTGGAAAAACCACCGACTTGGAAGATAAGTCGAGAAGAGATAATTTAAAATTTATTGGACTACTTGTCCATGATCAAAGCCATGATCAAAAAAAGAACCTAGAAATCATCCTTCAAGAAATTCTCAAGGAAAATTGCCCTGATATTTTAGAACCAGAGGGCAGAACAGAAATTTAAGGAATTCACCAATCATCTCTTGAAAAAGATCCCAAAAAGAAAACTCTTAGGAATATCAAAGCCAGGTTCCAGAGTCCCCAGATCGAGGAAAATATATTACAAGCAGCCAAGAAGAAACAATTTGAATATTGTGGAAACACCATCAGTATAACACAAGATCTGGCAGCTTCTACATTGAGGGGTTGAAGGGCTTGGAATATGATATTCTGGAGGTTAAAGGAGCTAGGATTAAAACCAATAGTCACCTACCCAGCAAAACTGAGTATAATGTTTCAAGGGAAAATATGGTCATTCAGTGAAATAGAGGACTTTCAAGCATTGATGAAAAAACCAGAGTTGAATAGAAAATTTAACATTCAAATACAAGAAGCAAGAGAAGCATGAGAAGGTAAACAGGGAAAAGAAATCATAAGGAATTTATCAAAGTTGAACTATTTACATTCCTACATAGAAAAATGATAATTCCAACTTATAAAACTTTTCTCAGTATGAGGATAGTTGAAGTGAATATAAATGTATGTATATATATGTGTGTGTGTGTGTGTATGTATATGTATACATACATATATATGTCTATATAGGAGGGTATATGTGCATATGAATACATATGTGAGGCAGGTATATGTGTATATGTGTGCAGGTATACATAGACAGAGGGCACAGGATCAATTGAATAGGAAGGGATGATATTTTAAAAACAAAATTAAGAGGTGAGAGAGGAATATAATGTGAGGAACTAGGGAGACACAGAATAAGGTAAATTACCTCATATGAAAGTGGCAAGGAAAAACTGTTACAATGGAGGGGAAGTACAGGAAGGCAAAAGGGAATGGGTCAACCTTACTCTCATTGAATTTGACTTAATAAGGGAATAACATACACATGTTATGGGAATGGAAATATAAAATGTTCCCTGCCCCTAGGCCCTTTGATAGGTTTTAGTGACTCTGAGAACCTTCGTTGATTTGAAAATATACTCTGCCCACTAATGGGCTGAATGTGGTCACATGGAGACTCTGCTGGGAGGCTTGTTTTTCAGGAATGCCCACACCTTGATGCTTTGTGATTGGGCAGTGGGTCAAGAGGGTTGTAACATTCTCTGAGCCAGGAGAAGACTATATATACCCTGATGTGAGATTTTGTTATAAGGCTCACTTTGAAAAGAGTTTGTGATTTGACCCAATGAGACTCTGGGCAGCCATTGAGCCCCTGGCTTTGAAAACCCAGATGCTGGTGCTTTCCTCTCTGGTAACTGACTAGGTATGGATGTAATGGTCAGGCAGCTGGAAGCCTGTCTGCTGATCTGTTTCTCTGTCTGCTTGTAACTTATTTGTATTCTCTGAAGTTCAGGGTGCTGACCTTTTTCCCCTGAACTAGGTAAATGATATATATTTGATTAAAGCAAGATTGTTAACCCATTTTGGGTGCTTTCCTTTAGAAAAACAGATCTAAGAACCTGTGTTGGCATCCACCCTGGGTATGCTAAGGTGCTTGCTGTTACAACACACTAAATTGGGTTGAAGTAAAAAATAGAACAAGTGGGGGGTGGGATAGGATGGGATAGGAGGGAAATATAGTCACTCTTTCACAATATATCCACCATGGAAATGTTTTGCATAACTACATATGTACAACCTATATTGAATTGCTTTTCTTCCCAGTAAGGGTGTGTGATGAGGGAAGAAGGGAAAGAATCTGGGATTCAAAGTTTTAAAATCAAATGTTTAAAAAAATTATTATTATTATATGCAACTGGGAAATAACATATACAGGCACTGGGGTATGGAGATACATCTTGCCCTGATGGAAAGTCAGAGGACAGATGGGGGAGGATATAGGAGAGATCAGATTGGGGGAGAGAGTATACAGTGGGATTGCTGTTTGGGGGTGATGGGCAGGGAAATATGGGGAGAAAATTTGTAATTCAAAATCTTGTGGAAATGAATGTTATAAACTAAAAATAAACATAAAATTTAAAATAAAAATTTTTTTAAAGGAAAGGTAATATCAAATATCTTCTAGATTTGAGGAGAGCAAATTTCAAAGAATTTAGAGAAAGAATCATATGACCTATGACAGAGGGGTCAAACAAAAGTAGAAATAGGGACTACTAAACCATACATAGGGATCTCTGTGGATCACATATTGACTTAAAAAAAAACATATATGTTAGTATATTTCTTTTTTTTATTAAAACATCAGCACATTAAAATAAGATAGGACCTGCATTTTAGTCTGGTTCAGGCTACACTCAGAGTGTTGTGGGCTGTATGAAGTCTGTGGGCTTCATATTTGACACCTCTGACCTATACTATACAGCAGAAATTGGCCAGAGAGGAACAGGATACTCTTAAGAATTCAAGTTTGACCACTAATGAACTGTTGGTGGAGCTGTGAACTGGTCCAACTATTCTGGAGAACAATTTGGAACTGTGCACAAAGGGCTATAAAACTGTAGATACCATTTGATGCAGCAATATCACAGCTTGGTCTATATCCCAAAGATATAAAAAAAAAAAAAAAAAGGCAGGGGAAAGGACCTATTTGTACAAAAATATTTATAGCAGCTCTTTTTGTGATGGCTAAGAGTGGAAATGGAACGGATGCCCATCAATTGGGGAATTGCTAAACAAGCTGTAGTATATGATTGTTATGGAATATTATTGTGCCGTAAGAAATGATAAGCAAGATGATTTCAGAAAATCCTGGAAAGACTTACATTAATTGATCCAAGGTGACGTGAAGAGAAGCAAGGGAAGGTTGTACACAGTAACAGCAATATTGTTTGATGAAGAATTGTGAATGACTTAGCTCTTCTCAGCAATACAATGATCCAAGACAATTCCAAAGCACTAATGATGAAACATACTATTCACCTCCAGAGAAAGAACTGATGTTGATTGAATACAAACTGAAGCATGCTATTTTTCACTTTATTTCTTCCATACTTGCTTCTCAAGTCTTTGTGTACAAAATGACTAATATGGAAATGTTTTACATGATTGCACATGCATAACCTATATCTGACTGCTTACTGAATCAAGGAGTGAGGAGAAGAGGGAGGAAGGAATAGAATTTGGAATTAAAAACTTAAAAAAAAAGCCAAATGTTAAAAATTGTTTTAACATATAATTGAAGAAAAATAAATTTTTTTTTAAGAATTCAAGTCTGACAACACAGAGCCCAGTTATTCCAATAAGGAATACAAGGATGAACTATTTAAAAAGACTGATGTGGCTACACAGGAAATTCATTCACCAACTCAGATTCCCAATAGGTTATAGAAAAGTGGAGGAATAAAAGCCAGTAATGGAGGGTAAGTACAAAAATGTCAGCATCCCATTAGAACAATATGAGGATAGTAAAATGAAAAACAAAGGTGGAGTTTTAGGAAAACAAAAAATTCTTGTTATTATTGTTATAAGTATGTTGGTAGTAAGAGAAGATCAAAAAAGAACTACAACCCAAGGATGGGACAATGGAAAATTACAAAAGAAAGCTGATAAAGTGATTCTACTATCTTGATTCTTTTTTTTTTCCTCTCTCCCTTGGAGAATACTGTTAAGCCTGGAAAGCATGAAACAAAAATAGTTAATAAACATTTTGGAGTTTAAGGTTTACAAACTGTTCACAGCAATCCTATGAGATAAGCAAGACAATTCTGTGAGACCTGTGTTAATGAAAGACTATAAGTAGATTAGCATAACCCTATAGAGAGAAACAAGGCTTAGTCCTCAGCCCAGAAGATACAGCCAGATTTTCTCTCTCATTCTTAATGGACAAGTTAAAAAGAAGAGTTTTAACTGTAGTTGGAAAAGAGGGGAAGAAAAAAGATTTTTTTCCTTTAATTTTGTATTTCCGTTTTTTTTTTTTACTATGGATTTAATCATCAGCCAAGACAAACATTTCAACATGCAAAGAACAAAAAAGAGAGCTGTATATGAGGCCATGATCTTCCATTACATATAATTTTTTAAAGCGTATATTAAATTTAGTAAAGTATTAATAAAGATAACTTGTTTGTATCCCATTCTGAACTTGACAGGAAGTCTTTAAACCAGGACATTACTCAGAATTTGGAGGATTGGAAATAGAAGAAGAGATTTGGGCTACAAAGATATGAATATGCAAATTTACTCCAGTATCATTCTGATTTCATTTTGTGGTCACCACTGAAAATATGGAAATTGTGATTCTGCATACATTACAAGAGAGAGACTGTTTTTTTTTTAAAGTCTAATCATTTCACTTGGTAGCCTGTGAAGGACAATGGTTCAAAGTGTACCTAATTATATGAGATTTTTCCATGGCAGTTTGGAGATATTCTGCCCAATGACTGTCCTCTTGTCTTGCGAAGCTCTTTTCTCTCTTCCTTTTCCATTGGGTCTTCTGGGCAATAAAGCTTTCAAAAGGTCAGTTGCTGACACGAAAGCATTTTCATTTCCATCTTTTTGTTGCTCCATCGAGAAGCTTGACTCTCCAAATGAAGAGAAGAGTTCTGTGAACTTTTTTGTGTAGACTTATTCAGAGATGTCGAAATTCAAAGGCTCCAGTTCTTCAATCTATGGCTACCCTTGGAGCCAGGTTTCACAATCATTTGCTAGGTGAGGTTGTGGAGGGCCCAGCCATTCTAAGAATCTCCATCCTTGGTTCCCTGAGAAGGTTTTTCTCTTTATCGACTGTCCAATTTGCTAAATGCCACCATCACGTGGGCCATTCTACTTTTGATTTATGCTCCCCATTCTCTGTCTTTTGTGGTGGTGGCTTTGAGTTACCTGGTTAAGTTCATTTGTTTGAGTCTTTCTGATGAAAGCTTCTTGTTGAATATCAGAAATTTCTATTGTTACCTTCCTTTTTTTTTCTCGCTCTCAGGATTTATCTTGATCTTGACTGCAGTTGTGAAGCTCTTCTATTAAGTCATCTGATTCCAGCCTGGAATCAGGTCAATATTACCAGAAAAGTGGCAGGCCTGTTATCTAAAGAATATAAAGCAAAGTAAACCCCTTGGGAGGCAGCATTGAGGAGAGATTAGAGAACAGAATGACTTCATTTAAATCATTCAACTCAGCAACTCCAAAATTCCCTAAATTCCTGCCACCAGTTTTCTCTACCCTGGTTGGCCTTTACCAGGCATCATTGGTGTAACATTTATCAATTCTGGTACTTGCTGTCCTCAGTGGTTAGTGCACCAGGCCTGGAATCCAGAAGACCTGAGTACAGATGAAGCAGCTTACACTTACTGTCATTTAACCTCTATTTTCCTCAGTTTCCTCAGCTGTAAAATGGGGATAATAATTAGCACCTGCCTCCCAGTCAGAAAATCAAACAATACAATAATTGTAAAGAGCTTAGGATAGTGTCTGCCACATAATAGACACTTTGCAAATGTTAGCTATCATTATTCTTAGTTAAACTACTACAGGAAGCAACTGACCAGCTGCAAAATGGCCTCTGAGTTTTTGAAGTAACCTGTAGTAAACTGCATTTCGTGACCTGGTGTCATAGGAATTTACCCTGCCTGCTTTGAGGAGTTTGTTGAATTTGTACGTTTACCTATGGTTCTTCAATGTAGTTAACATTTATATTTGTTCAAATGGGGGAATTCTTCCAGGTTTTACCTCTCTCCTCTGCTTTTGTCATGATGAACCATGAGCTATTTCCAGAGATTCAGCCAGTTAACCTGATTGTTCTTCACCCTAATGAAGATTTCCTAGAAGAACAGAATGATCTGTGTCAACAAATTAGTAGTCAATCAGTCAGCAAGCTTTTATTAAAAAAAAAAAATTAAAAAAAAACCTTTCCACATTTATCATGTTGTGAAAGAAGATTCAAAACAAAAAGGAAAAACTGTGAGAAAGAAAAAAAGAGAGAGAGAAAATAGTATGCTTCAGTCTGCTTTCAGACTCCATAGTTCTTTCTCTGGGTGTGGATAGCATTTTCCATCATGAGTCTTTTGGAATTGTTGTAGATCATTGCATTGCTAAGAAAAGCTAAGTCTATCAAATTTGGTCATGGCACAATTTAACAGGCTTTTATTCATTGCTTACTATGTTCTAAGTGCTGAGGATACAAAGAAAGATAAAAAAAAAAGTCCCTGGCCTCAAAAAGCATGCATTTGAAGTAATTAAATGAATATTGCCATAGACTCCAGGAGAACTATAAGAAGTCACCTCCACATTAGCCTGGTGAAGATGTTCAGTCAGCAGTCACTGATCTATGATTTTCCAAACGACGTGAAGCTAAAAGTGTTTCTCAGGACAGGGGATTTGGACTCCAGGACAAATGTACAGGAATTTTCAACCAAGGACTCTTCAAGGGAAAGACACTCTCAGCCCAGGTGAAAGATCACCCACGTCACTGTGCTCAATCCTTTCAATATCACAGTCAATACATATATATTATAGCCTATTTTGATAGCACTAGAAGCTCTCTCTCTCTCTCTCTCTCTCTCTCTCTCTCTCTCTCTCTCTCT
>NW_027187340.1:764870-817754 GCF_028583685.1 Petaurus breviceps papuanus
TCTCTCTCTCTCTCTCTCTGTCTCTCTGTCTCTGTCTCTCTGTCTCTCTCTCTGTGTCTCTGTCTGTCTCTCTCTCTGTCTCTCTGTCTCTGTCTCTCTGTCTCTGTCTCTCTCTCTGTCTCTTCCTCCCTTTCCCTCTAATCCAAGTCTCCTTATCCTTACCCTTCCCTCCTTTTTCTCTCTCTCCCATCCCCCTTTCTCTCCTTCTCTCTGTTTCTCTGCCTCTTTCCCTCTCTCCCTCCCTCCCTTTTTTTATCTTTCCCTCCCTCCTTTCGTCTCTCCCCTTCTCTGCCTTTTTCTCCATCTGCCTCTCAAACTAGGTAAAGGGAAAAACATACAGTTAGTATAAGGTAGGATATGCTGTTTCCACAGCATAGAGGTGAAAATAAGCCTAGGATATTCTCTGGACAATGAAGCAACCAGCCTACCTCAAGTAATAGCAATAACAGCTTGCATTTATACAATAGTATTGTAAAGCACTTTGTATTACCCCATTTTATCCTCATGAAAACCCTGGGAAGCAGGTATTACTATTATCCCCATATTACAGTTGAGGAAACTGAGGCAGGCAGAGGTTAAGTGACTTGCCCAAAGTCACCCAGCTAGTAAATGTCTGAGGTAGGATTTGAAATCAGGTCTTCCTGACTCTAGGTCCATTGCTCTATTCACTGCACCACCTCACTGCCTAATAGTGGGGAAATCACTATAAAACTAGCTTAAAAGGAGGGCTTTAAAAAAACAAGCAAAAGAGCTTAACCTTTCATAAACCAGAAAGAGGGGACAGTGAAAGATTTTAATCAGAATTCAGGCGAGAAGGTAGTGTCATAAGAAAGTGGTGCTTATGGGAAATTAGTCTGGCATGAATACACAGGCTAAACCGAAGGGGAGAGAGCCCTCAGAGACTTCCAACCTAATAGATTCTAGGAATATTTTGATGCACACCAGAGCCTTGTGCTACAAGGAGAACCTCTCAAAATCCTTTAAGGAAAACATCCACTCTCTTACTAACTGCCAAACTAGGGTGCTCTATTAGAACTTAGGAGCTGTGGTACTTGATCCAAAAGCCTTATTACCATTTTGCTCAGTCTCTATTTTATGTTCATCCAAAATCAAAACAATCCACAGATAATTCCCACACTTCACTTAGCTGATAACTTCGACCTCCTCTCTGTGACAATAAACCTCTTTCCAGAATTGCTAGTATAGAACAAATATGAAAGAAGGAAAAAGTAGCCCGGAAAAGTCACAAATGGGACAGATGCCAATCTCTGAAAAGACATCTGTTTAGACAACTGATTTCCCCTCCATGTTTTAAGACAACCTAAGGTTTTCCAGTTTCCAAAAAACAACAAATATAAATACTCAAATATAAACTACTCTATTTGGCATTCAAAGTCCTTTATAAACTGGTCCCTTCCTACCTTTTCCAGCGGTCTTACACCTCACTCCATCTTGCCTCCCCATATACTCTACAAGACAATGTCACTGGTTCCTTTGCAGTTCCTGACACAAGACACTCCAACTGTAGATGTCATGCATTTTTACTGGCTGTCTCCCCTACCTGGAATTCTTTCTTGGCTCCTCTCTGCCTCCTGGCTTCCCTAGTTTTCTTCAAGTTCCAGCTAAAATCCTATCTTCTCTGAGAAGTCTTTCCTGATCCCCCTTAATGCCAGGTCCTTTCTTCCACTGATTATCCCCAATTTATAAATCTCCAATTATATGTATATCTTGTTTGCCCATATGTTGCATGATATATCTTGTTTTCATGGTTTCTTCCCAATTAGACTGTGAGTTCTTGAAAGCAGGGGCTCTTTTATGAATCCCCATTGATTAGCACAATGCCTGCCACACAGTAGGTGCTTAATAAATGTTCATTGGCTGACAACAATAACAACAGCAGCAAAACAAAATTAAACCACAGTAACTTTCAATTTATTCTAACACAAACACTATACAGTCTAGGGAGGAAGGGGGGGAATTTGTTCAATCAAACTGATGAGGTACAGGCTCTTGGGAACCCCTTGAGATCTCCTTGAAACTTCCCATTTGATGAGGTATTTGCCTGAGGCCATTGGCCTTTCACTGTGGCTCTGCCCAAATCTCTATCCCTCCTTTGTCTAGCAACTTCCCACCCTTGATCCTCCCAGGGCATCTATGCCCAAATCTGTAGCCCCTAGAACTGGCCTAGCCCACCATTGTCTGTCCTCTCCTGGTAGCCTTCAGCAAATTCCCACCCTTAATCACTTGTTTACTGGACTATGATCTCATTGACTCCTCCTGAAGACCCTCCCCAAACTCCTCCTCTAGACCACCCCTAGATTCCTCCCACAACCTTTCTTGCCTCCATGTGGTGTGAGAGCTCCATAGAATTTTCTAGCATGTACTTGCTCTGTGTCAGATGATTCTGATCTGCTTATCCAGTGTAAGGGTCACAGATACTAAGACTCCTTATCCAATATGGGAACTTTTAATACACTTTGCTTTTCTTTGGCTGAGAGAAGACTTGAGTCTAATTCATTTGGCAGGACCTGGCATGCTGATATTTTGGGGTCTCGAGCACCCCTAAACCCTATACCTCATCATTTCATGGCGACCCTCTTCAAAACAATGAAGGATAAACAACCAGCCCCTCCAAAGCTGGGTATGGTTGATTCAGAGATCAAAGATGAATTAATCTTCTCCAAAGAGTTTGCTGCTTTAGTACCTGAGGTTAAATATTTCATAGTGATCAAGAATCTTCATTCTTGAGAAGACTAATGTTTCATCTTGTTTGCACTGTGACCTCCAATCCCTTGACCCTCAATTCTCTCCCCATCTCTAGTCACTCTTTTTTGTTCACTCCTTGGTAAATCAATTCAATTCTACATGGCTTTCCTCTCTTGAATCCCCAAGTCTCCTTATGGTATCACTGATTATGCCCTATCAAGCCTTAGCTTTGGATCACTCCCACTATTTTCCTGCTGAACAAAGGTAGAGAAAATCACATAACCATTGTGACTGGGTCCATTACAGATTTATGTCACACAACCTCAAATGAGCTCTCATTGCTGCTAGGCAGTTCTTTATACCTCCCTTATCAACTCACTATCCCACTCCAGAGGCTCTTCCAAAACTTTTTATCCTTTCTCAAACTTCTTGTGGCTGCCCCCTCCCCACTCTCTCAGCTGAAATCCTTGCATCTTATTTTACAGAAAAACTTTTTTTTTTACAGACCATTTGCTGTGAACTCCCTCTTCCCCCTTCTTCTTCATCTACTATTAACACAGATGCCTTCTGCCTCTATCTCCTCCTTTATCCCAGTGTTATATGAAATGGCTTTACTTTTTACCCCCTTACTCCTACTAACCAGCCCCTCCACCTGCTGAAGCAATCTCATTCCATCCTGTATTTGCCAATAGATTGCCCCCTCTGCCATTCCCACTCTATCAGTGTCTTTTAATCTCTCCCTGTTCACTGGCTTATTCTCTACTGCCTACAGACATGTCTCCCCCATCCTCATGAAACCCTTACTTGATTCTTCCATCTCCACTATTATCCTATTATTTCTTCTTCCATTTGTAGCCAAACTCTCAGAAAAGGCCACTCTCACCAAATTTACCAACGATCTCTTAGTTTCCAATTCCAATGGCTTTTTCTGGGCCCTCCTTATCCTTGACTTTTCTATAGCCTTTGACACTTCTGACCACCTTCTCCTTGTTACTCTCTTTTCTCTAGGTTTTTGGGATACCTCTCTCCTGCGTCTCCATCTATCTGACAGCTCCTTCTTGTTCTCCTTTGCTGGAGCCTCTTTCAGAGCACGCCCTCTGAGCACAGGTATCCTTCAGGTTTCTGTCCTGGGTCCTCTTCTCTTCTCCCTCTATGCTACTTCATTTGGTCATCACATCAGTTCCTATGGAATTAATTGCCATCTCTATGCTAATGATTTTCAAATCTGTCTTTCCTGCCCGATCGATCTGTCTGCCGACCTCCAATCTCACATCTCTAACTGCTTTTCAGGTATCTCAAACTGAATGTCCAGCTGACTTCTTAAATTCAATGCATCTAAAACAGAACTCATTAACCTTCCCCCTCCTACCTTCTTTATTATTGTAGAGAATAACTCATCCTCCTAATCCCTCAGTCTCCCAATCTCAGTGTCACCTTGTATTCTTCATTATCTCTCTCCCTTCTCCTCCCCCTCCCCCTGCCATATCCAATCTATTGCCAAGGCCTGTGGATTTCCCCATTGCTACATCTCTTGAATATGCCTCCTTCTCTTCTGATGCTACCACCACCCTGGTGCAGGCTTTTATCACCTCATACCTGGACTATCTTTTTCTTTAGGATTTTATTTTCCCCCAGTTACATGTGAAAACAATTTATAACATTTGTTTATAAAACTTTGAGTTCCAAATTCTCTCCCTTCCTCCTTCCTCTCCCCTTACCTCCCCTGCCCCATTGAGAAGGCAAGGAATTCAATATATGTCATTACCTGTCACAACTGGACTATTACAATGACCTGCTGGTGGGTCTGCCTGCTTCAAGTCTCTCCCTACTCCAATCCATCCTTCATTCAGTCACTAAAGAGATTTTCTAAAAGCACAGGTCTGACCATGTCATCCCCTTTACTTAACAAACTCCCATAGCCACCTATCGCCTTCAGCATCAAAGACAAAATGCTCATTATTTGTCATTCAAAGCCCTTCACAATCTAGCCCCCTCCTACCTTTCCAGTCTTCTTAGACCTTATTGCACATACTCTTCCATCCAGTAAGGGTATCCTTACTGTTTCATGAACAAGACCCTCTATGTCTCATCTCTGGACATTTCTCTGGCTGTCCTCCATGCCTGGAACGCTTTCTCTCCTCATTTCTGCCTACTGCCTTCCCTGGCGTCTTTTAAGTCCCAAATAAAATCCTGTCTTTTACCATAACCAACCCCTTTTATTATAGTACCTTCCCTCTTAATTATTTCCTATTTATCCTCTATATAGATTGTCGGTATATATTTGTTTGCATGGAGTCTCCCCCATCAGGTTTTGAGCTCCTTGTCTTTTTGCTTTTTTTTTTGTATCCCCAGCACTTGTGTTTGTCTTTCGTTCTTGAAGAGCACCATGACATCAGGGAAATGATGGCATGACTTGCAGTTGACTTTGATTTGAGTGAGGGAGAGCTGTGCAAGGTCACCAGCCTCACTTTCTCCTCCAGAGCCATTTGTGTCCAGTGACCAAGTATCCATCAGGACACTGGAGATGGCCCAGCATGCAGTGGGAGACCCTGGCCCTTTTAGGCTAAGGCCTTTTCAGGTTCTCACTTTGAGTGAGGTAAAGCCCATTCCCCCAGCACTTAGTGCCCCAGCACATAGTATAGGCACTTAGTAAATGTTTATTGATTGATTGATTCAGTTATTCCTCAACTGATGGGCATCCTCTTGGTTTCAACTTCTTTGTCACTATAAAAAGAACCTGCTAGAAATATGTTTTGTATATACCGGTCTTTTCCCACTTTCCTGGATCTCTTTGAGGGATGGGACTAGTAGTGGTTGTGGTGGTGGTGATGGTGGTGTTTTATCCTTCCTTCTAGAAGAGAATCAGGACTTCTGGAAGATGATTCCATGATTTGCAAGTCAATTGGATTTAAGTGAGGAAGGGCTGTGCAAATTCACCAGTCTCACTTTCTCCTCAGGAACCAGTGGTATAGCCTGGTCAAAAAGTGTGAGCATGTCTCTTTTCTCCAGATCAATAAACCAAGCATTGCAGTAAGAAAACATGGATAGACCAGATTCTCAGAGACTGAGAAGACAGGGCAGAACTGGTATCTGTATAGTTGGAAGAGTAGTCACATTGATAAAAGCAAGAATCTTTCCAAGTACAATGTAATTGAAATGAGACACCCAGAATATAGTTTGGAAAGGTTTTTGGGTTTTTTTTGGTGGAAAAAAAGCTGGCCCAGGTGGTAATTAGCTAGCCCCTCCCAAGGCATGGATTCTGGTAATGGAAGTGAACTTTAGGCCTTTTTAGGTTTGTTTGCCTTTGTGTGCCTTCTGGAAAGTCACTAGGGGAGGTAATCCATAATTAAGGTGTTATTGAAAATAGAGGTTCATGACATGACATATTGCAACTTTCTTAAAAAGTCTTGGAACTATACTACCTTAAAAACTTTTGGCGCTGTTTGTATTCTGTTGTGTTATGCTCCATTTAGGATATTTAGCTTACAAAGTCAGTCTGGGTTCAAGTTACAAGCCATTGAGAGGGCCCCTGAAGATGAGGGTTAGCCTCCTTCCCCATGAGATTTCTGAGTATGACACTTCATTTGGATTATTGCCCTGAACCTACCTCAAAGCATTTTGAATTAATTGTTGCATGGCTCATAAAAAAGCTCACTAAAGCTTTTGTTAACTTAAGTTTGTCCCGTGATACAAGTAGGAAAAGTCTGGCAACGCTGGTTCAGAAGGAAAAAAGACACCTCGGTCATATATGGTTGGTTAAATTTCAGAGAATTAAGAGTAAAGGTATGCTTTCTGAAAAGAGTATGAGGAAAAGAAGACTTAAGGCAGTTCGTGCAATAGTCTTTCAAGTTTATATCGACCTGAATTTGAAGAAAGGAAAATATTTTATTAGGAAATGGGAATTTCTTGGGGGAAGGCTGTATATACAAACTGGTGCCAAATTTTAAATTGCATATAAAATTGTATATTAGCCAACAAGCATTAACTGAATGTCTACTTTGTTTAGAGATACTATGTATGCTGGGTGGTATGCTTACATGGTCATTATATTCCCTCTTTTTCTTTGGAATTTTACTGTGAGGCAGTGTGGGTTGGAGAATGGCTCTGTGGTCTTGGCCCTAACATGTTTGCTGATTTTCTGCATCTTAACTGCTATGTACCTTTGTCTCATCCATTTGCAATGAAAATCTGTCACTTATTTTGTCTACTGCTGTAAAAACTTTAGATGAAGCACATACAATTATAGTACAAAATTGTACTTCTGTTTGCAGATTTCTAAGAGGAAGCAACAGTTCTATTTATATGTAGATTAACAGAAGAGACATTTTCATCTCTTTTCCCACTGTGTTGTTTACAATTTTGTCCATCAAATAATATTTTAAGGGAAAGAATTTATTTAAAAGAAACTGTCATTATTTTTTTAAATGAAGATAAAAAGTCTTTTCTAATGTGAATAATTAAATTATCCTCTAATGCAATAGTTTGGGTTTTTTATATAATGAGGCATACTTTTATTTCCATCTAGTCCAGGTGTTCTTAGCCTTTTTGTGTGTGTCATACACCTCTGGCCCTCTGAAAGAGCCTTCTCAAAATAATGTTTTTAAATGCATAAAATGAAATACATAGGATCACAAGGAAAACTAATTATATTGAAATACAGTTATCAAAACTTTACTAGAAAAAAAAATCAGGGTTACTAGGTTAAGACTTCCTGATTTAAGCTGAACATTATAACAGTTTTTGGTTTATCTCAAAATGCTGCTTATAAATTGTTTTGAAGTCATTTCTACTAGAACAGTAGATTATGTTCTTCAGACATAAAGACATGCAATACACAATTCAACACTGCTGTATACAATCTCTGGTGTTGTGGGAAAGTCTCCTCCCCTCCCCCCCCAAATAAAGCCAATCTTAAAAAAAAAAATTTGATCCTATAATTAAGATCCCTCCCTTCCCCTTTTCTGTTTCTTTCTTAAACGAAAAATTAGAAACAAGTTACTTTCTGACTGTATTAGATCTGGGTAGTAGACAAGGAATAAACTGTATAGAGAAACACACAACATCTCACTTGCACACACGTGTTGCAGATACTGCAAACGCATTTATAGTCTGGCCCTTAATTCTGAGAGAAGGGCAAAATCCGTTAAAGATGTTTTCCTAACTATTCCAAAAGCAAATGTCTATTTTCACAGTTCATAATCAGTTTTATTTGTGAATGCTCCCAATTACTCGGAATTTACTTCATCTGTGAGATTTTACCCAATTCCAACCATCTATCGATCGGTTTGATTTTTGCACATCTGAAGACAAAAGCATATCTTAGCCTAACTGAAGAATTTAATTTTTTACGCTTTCAGAAAATACTTTTAAGTAAGGACTCAACTTTCATTTACGTGAAAGTTAATGCTAGCAAGTGGTGCACGCCAGAACTGAAAGGGCAGGGTGGTGGGTTAAATATCCTGATATCAGCACAGAAGCCCAAACTCAGAGTTGAGCCCTGAAGTACCTAGTTAAGTCACTCGGGGCTGACTAGGTCACGCACTCCATTAAAACCCTATTCTTTCATACTCCTTCTTCCGGCCCCAGTATTATGCAAATCACGTCAGGAACCCGGGGGCAATATGAACCGTTTTCCCGCCGCTCGCTGAAGGACCGGACTGCAAAGTAAAAAGAGTAGGACTGGGAGGGTAAAAAACAATTGTTTGTTTTTTTGAAGGAGGAGCTTCCGATGGCATTTTCTTCCTTTTAATAAAGTGGACTTAGGAAAAACTGTTTTAGGAGTGAATTGAGGGGGCCTAGGCCCACGAGTTATCGCACCGTTCAGGACCTGCGCCTCTAGGCGCGGGAAAGCCGGGGCCAGCCCCGCCCCGTCCCGGGTCGGGCTCGGCGCGCGCCCCTCCCGCTGTCCCTGCTCACTCCCTCGCTCGCGCTCCTCCGGCTTCCGTGGAGCCGCGGTCGGCATTCTCCGCTGCCCGCGCCCTTGCTCCTCCCGAGCGGTTCCTTCCATTTAAAGCGCCCTTGTCGTGGAATCCCGCCGCCACTCATGGATCCTTTCCGCATGCAGGTGAGGATGCGCGTCTCCGAAACTTGGAATTCCACGCAAGTGTGCAGGATTAGTGGAGAGGAGGAGGAAGAGGAGGAGGGCGGTTGGGGGGCAGTTTGGTCAGCTCCGTAGAAAGAAGCCCATCCACTTGGGTGGCTGAGGCGCCTAAGCTTTCCTGCCCACAGCGTAGCAGGAGTGGAGGAAGACCTAAGGTCCCCACTCGGTCTGGGAAGTAGTTATTTCGAGTGTGTGCATGTGTGTGCGCGCCTGCAGACTCCACGTGGAGCAGGGCTGCACCCGATCTCTTGTCAGGGGAGGCGGCCCCTTACTCCCACCTTGCATTTTCGGGTTTTGCTAGTCCGGGGCTTACCCCTCACTGCCCTGGGCCATTCTGGGAGGAGTGAGTAGAAGGGGTGATTAGTCCGGAGGCGGGAAGAGAGTTTAGGAATCTTGCTTTCCCACCCCACTCCTCCCTCCGGCTGTCTTTTTTCCTCCCTGCGGCTTAAGCTGCTTTCCTGCAGTCTTCGCATAACCCGTTTGCTAGCTCCACGTCTTGCTCTCCACCCCACCCTGGCTGTGCCCACATGCTTGCGTCCTGGTGGGCATAGCGGGGAAAGAATTGGGACGATGGGGTGTTCCAATCGAACGCTGTGATTTTTTTTTTTTTTTTGGTATTTCATTTGATCTCCATGCCCTTCATAATAATGCTAATATACATCATAATATTCTCATCTGAATAAAGTTGAAGTCTTACCAGCTCCTTAAAACTCCTGTTAAAATGCTACTTCGTCTACGCCCGCAGTCATTCCTACAGCTGGAAGTGCTTCCTTCCCCCTTTGGAATTAGCATTTGTGTTTGTGTGTGTCCCATCTCCCCGTTAGGTTGCCAACTCTTTGAGGTGAAGGCTTAAAGTTGTGGTAAATGGAGCTTTTATCTCCCTGTCCCCCGCCCCCACGCCTTTTCAGAGGTTGTAAGATAGAGCCTATAAGAAAGGGAACCCGAAAGTGGGTTCTGCATCGGGGCCAGAGTCGTGGGGGGTTGGGCAGAAAGGAAAAAGCAAAGCTTTCCCTCGGGGAGGGGAGTTAAGTGAAGTCTCGGAGGTGGAGCTCTGCGATAGTAAGAGGTTGATAAGATAGTACTCTTTGCTACTGAGAATCTGAGGAGCTACCTCGGGAATTGGAGCTGTTTAGTACGGTGACCTTGCAATAGAAAGTTGTGGCTTAAGAGTTTACTGCTTGCATAAGTATTTGAAAATGGATCTGGAGTCTGAAATCGTGCTCAGATTCTGTAGCTGACACCTTTGTGTCTCTAAAAGTTAGCTTACAAAGTTTTATTTCGTTTGAGACACTAGTTAAGTGTTGCACACCTGCATAGAGACAAGCTCTCATTAGAGGCAAATCTATGTTTCTTGGTAATTTATTAGCAGATGGATGCAGAACAAAAAGTCCTGGGAATACAACAGATGTATAGATCACAGATACAAAGTACTTCCTTGCAATATTTAATACATACTCTAAAGGGGCTTTTTATGCCTAATGAGCTCCCAACAACAAAAATCACATTTTTCTCTCTTTAGAATATTTTCTAAAGACATAAAACTATCCAAAGTAATTCCTAGAAAGTGACTTGGATCCCTCTCCGCTCCCAAGTTACTATAGCATTTGCAATTTGTGCCTTTAGTGGCACTTACCTACTTTGTATCATAATTACTTTGCTACAAGACCTGGCCCCATACTCAGCAATAAGCTAATAGATACTTATTTTTGTATCCCCTCTGTCCCTTGTGCAGTGCTTTGCACAGATTTGGCACGCAAATGTTTGAATAAACAAGTAGCATTTGGAAAGTATGCTGTGTGGTGCATTTTAAAGAGTGTTGGATTTGCAGTCAGGACCTAGAGGCCAAGCCTGGATCTTTCCACTCTTACTAACTTGGATCACATTTGATAAGTCACTTAACCTCTGGGCCTCAGTCTCCTCCTCGGTAAATTGAAGGGTTGCATTAGATGGCCTCTGCTTTTTCTTCTAGCTCTAAATTGAGGATATTTCTGCTTAAGATACTTTTAAGTTAAGGTCCACATTAAGCTGGGAGGACCATTTGGTGCTTGAGCAAAATAAGATAGACTTAACCATTCAGAGATGTGGAAGGACTGCATTCCTGGCATCAGAAGATCCAATATGCAAATCACAGAGGCCAGAACTAGATAGGAGAGTAGCTAATGGTCCATTTTAGCCAGAAGGTGGATGAAATGGAGAATAATAGTGTGAAATAAAGCTGGAAGTATGATAATTTTTAAAAAGGCATTTGGTCACAAACAATTGAATGCTGGTCAAAATAAAAATATATAACTTTTCTGATAAATTGCTGAGGGACAAGAATTAAGTTTAGAGGTGCACTGGATTTCAGATCAGAGAAACTGGGTTCAAATCCCAGTTTTTCTGTACCCTTGCACAAATTCTTTCTGAGTTTTAAATTTCTTCTTGTAAAATGAAGATGTTGGACTATGGTCTCTAAAGTCCCCCAGTAATCCAAGAATTTCATTTTACAGAGGAGCATGTTACTTTTATCAAAAAACAAACAACTTTTATTTAATGTACAGGTGTCTTCATTGAAGTTGATTTAGTAAATAAATATAAAGGCAAAGGATAGCATTTTTTTTCCTATTCCTGCCAGGATTTTCTACTGACTTGGTGAAATATTATAGATCATAGGGATCCTGCATGAATTACCTTTTGGGGGTAGTGTGGCACTGGAAACATTATTATTATCTTAATTTAGAGTCAGAGGACTAGGGTTTTAATCCTGACCCTTTTACTTAATAGAAAGATGAGTTTAAGAATACCTAAAAGGACCTAACTGCATCATTTGACAGCCTGCATTTTTTATTGGTAAGGCAAAGGAAACAGGATAGAAATTTTTTTTATTTCAAAATAAAATAAGTTTTTTGCATCAGTTGATGGACTTAATGCATCTGGTGTTAAACTTTATTTGCAGCCTTTCTTAACCTCAGCCTCAGTTTCCTCATCTGTAAAGTACATTCTTGCCCTGCATCATAGATTTAGAAATGAAAACAATTTTGGGTCAACTACTTCCATAATGATCCCTAAGGACCCTCACAGCTGTAAACCCTGTGACTGCTTTAAGTATAAGAATTGAAGAACTTGTCCTTCTGTCTTGTTGAACTTTATGGGTCAGCTCCAGTTGCTTTAGTTTAGACAGTCTAACGCATAAAAATATAGAAGAAATAACTAGAACACAGAAGGAATATTAGTTTTATATTTTTAAGAAGCAAGGCAAAGGGGTGACTAGGTGGCATAGAATAGTGCTCTATTCTAGGTGGATAGAGCACTGGCCCTGGAGTCAGGAGGACCTGAGTTCAAATTCGGCCTTAGACACTTAAAACAATAACTAGATGTGTGATCTTGGGCATGTAACTTAACCACAGTTTTCCTCCAAAAAGCAAAAAAAAAAAAAAAAAAGAAGCAAGGTGAGGTGCCACCTAGATTTTTCTATTTGTATTGAATTGTATGCTATTATTGAGGGATCAGGGGAAAAAAAACTTCCCAGAAACATCATAGCAAGGAGTTTGAAACTCAACAGGTGGGACTAGAGACTTAGAATCACCCACTTAGACATCCATCTTGTTGGGTGCTATTTTCCTACAGATTCAGTGAGCAAACAGATCCACGTCCATTATTCTATAAGAAATTGCCATGTATC
This sequence comes from Petaurus breviceps papuanus, assembly GCF_028583685.1. Taxonomy (NCBI): domain Eukaryota; kingdom Metazoa; phylum Chordata; class Mammalia; order Diprotodontia; family Petauridae; genus Petaurus; species Petaurus breviceps. Next base: position 777,338 of record NW_027187340.1, read on the forward strand.
CAAACGCCTAAATGGAATTTCATACAACATGTGAAACGTGTCTTTGAGTGTCAGTCAGACCTTTTAACTCTCATGAAAAAAACCTCAGCTTATTTAGCTGTTTGTTCCGCAGTATTGAGGCATCCAGTTTGTGAAGACTAGGGCTACAGTCATTGTCCCTTCTGATTGGAGTGAAGTCATATTTGGAATCCCTCCACCTTGGTCCATCTATTGGCCCTGCCCAACTTCTTACCTTGGGGAATGAATGTAATTCCAGATCTACATAGGAAAAGACCTCTTAGGTTTGAGTGTGGCTAAGGGAGAAACAGCTGTTATTTTCTTTCAGAAGGGTAGCATGGTCACATTGAAAGAATCAGAACTGAAAATTTGGGGAAAGCAAATGTTTAGCTAATGTTGAGCTTGGAGGTTTTGAAGTTAGGTGCTAAATGGCTCCAAAGATGTTTGAAGAAATTAATTTTAAAAAGACTAATTTCCACCCCCACCCTGTCCAATTCATGAACAGCATCTCCAGACTAATTTCCACCCCCACCCTGTCCAATTCATGAACAGCATCTCCTATTTGAAGGCATGTTGACCTGGTTTGGGATTGATTTTTTTCTCTTCTTAATAACCAGCCCTGCTTTATTATCTCATCAAGAGCTAAGGAACAAGCTCCATTGCCTCATAATGTTTTAAACTCAGAAAATTAATGTGTTGAAAAGTTAGACGCTGCAGTAAGCATCATATTTAATCGGATTGCCATTTCCATTTTCAGCAAAAGGACCTTTCTGTAAAGAAGAACTTCAAAAATTTCAGAAATGTGAAATTGATTTCCATGGAAACCTCGTCATCCTCTGATGACAGTTGTGACAGTTTTGCTTCTGATAATTTTGCAAACACAGTAAGTGCAGTATGAGAATAAACAGAATTGAGTCTGCGATGCTGAAAATGCCCCAAATGCTTTGTACGTGATTAAAACTGCTTGCTTTTTGCCTACATTTCTATACAGCCGTTATGAAAATACAGTATGCTCTGTAATTTCATTTCACTTTTTGCTGTGGTTCTAGGTAGTAATTGTTGGAGGTAGATTAGCTACTTATTCTATCCTTTTGAAATGTCGCCTAACCTAACATGCCTGATGATTTGCCATAACAACTCAGAAATCATTTGTAAACCCCTGAACCATTTTTCTTTGTAACAAAAGCTATTCTCTTGTAGTGCACTTGTAAATGTGATTTGCTCTCTGCACGGTTTATGGAAAATTGGTTCTTCAAAAGGGAAAAAAAAGATGCACAATGGCATTTATTTATTTATTTTACAGAGGCCCAAATTCAGGTCAGATATCAGTGAAGAACTGGCAAATATTTTTTTTGAGGACTCTGATAATGAATCTTTCTGCGGCTTTCCAGAAAGTGAGGCACAAGACCTAAGAGGGGATTGTGGGATTTTACACAAACCCAAATTCAGGCCAGATATCACTAAAGAACTGGCCAGTGTTTTTTATGCCGACTCTGATGATGAATCATTCTGCGGCTTCTCAGAAAGCGAGCTACAAGATGGAATGGTGAGTTTCAGGGTTTGTCAATATCTAGAATTAATGTATAGAATGAAATACTTATTCCCAGTTTGATTTCTTTTTTTAGTTTACTTTTTTTTTGGTCATTTTAGGTGATTTACCATAAAATAATTGCTTTTAGTTAATAAATTCAACATAATTCATGGTTTGAAGTTTAGGTTTATTTAAAAATTCTGGAAAGAAAAATAATTCTAACTGTAAGGAATATTCATGATGAAAAACAGTTGTCCCTTTGTAGCCTTTACTCACCACTGAGTTGTAGTTTGTCAGAATTGCTCATGAGTATTGTAGAAATACTGAGATTTAGAGCAAAAAGTCAGAGGTAGATTCGTTCTATTCCAGAACGTTAGGTTCTATGAAGCCATTAGTGGGAAGTTCAGTTAGTTTGAAAGTCTAGTGATAAAGTTCCTTAGTACTTTAGCAGGGGTGAGGATTATGAGGGACCCTTCTTTCTCCCAGTGTTTTCCATGCTTGGCTTTATTTGTGCCCTGCTGCTGCCGCCGCTGCTGCCCACTGCCACTGCTGCCATTACCCCCTTCATTTCTACTGCTGCTGGGTCACCTACTACCTTCCCTACTCAGTTGGCTCAAAAAGTTTACTGCAGGGCATTGAGTGTGCTTTTTCCTTTGCCCAGCTTAGTAGAACGAATGCCTTCTGTACCTTAGAGCTATTTATTTTGTGTCTGAACTGGAAAAGTGAAATGAAGATCAATGGGGAACATCTCACAGCCCAATGATTACATTTCCTTTGCAAGTGTCATCCCAAAGCTTCAAGAAGGACTAGCAGATACAGAAGGCATCTAAGCTGATCAGTTTAGAATCATACCTTAAAAAAAAGCAAATCAGCTGCATAATGAATATTTCCCTGCAAACACATAGGTGGCTTAAAAGATTAAGGGAGGTTTCAAAAGATGCTTGTTTGGTTACTGATTTGGGAAGGGTGATGGCAAGCATTGTTAGTGAACTGTATAGAGTGGTAATGGTTTTCTTTTGCCCAGACCAAATAACTTCACTCTTTGTATAAAGGGAAGTTGGTATCCTTCCTAGAAAAGAAGATAACAGGATTAAAGAAGAGGGACTCTTCTTCCATTCTCTAGGTTCTCAGGAAGAATGAAACATGCCTTGAAAAAAATGGAAGGTCTTCAAGGAAAAAGCAAAGGCAGATAATGGGAAGAGGCAAGGAATCTCTACCTGTGTTAGGAGGTGGAAAGAGGATGAGAATAACCACTTAATTCTTAGAAGAACTCAGGAGTGGGTCTGAGGCTCTTCCTGTAGAGCAGGAGGAGTTGGACCCTCTGAAAAACAAATGATCATGAGATTCTGTAGGTGGTGTCAGGAGAGATAATCAATCCACTAAGGGTTTGTGATGCTTGAGGAACACGGAAGGTAGTCACTTTTTGACCTGATGTTAGCTTTCTTGGGAGGCTATTATTTGGAAAGGGATGGAGCCTCCCAGTATTTCTCCAACCTGGTAAGAACTTCCAACTTGCATATTCACATGAGAAAAAATGATACTTTAGAAGAAAGCTAGAGATCATTGCTAGGCATTATGAAGTCCTACCAATTTGAAGGAAGGAACTCCAGAAAAAAGGAGCAGGTAGATTTGGAAAGAAACAAGTGGTTAAAAACATTGGAGTTAGGGGAAAATAAGAGAGAAAAAAAAATGTTATTTTGAAAAAAATTTCTCTTTTTTTATAGCATGTGCAAACAGTATTTGGTCAAAATTTTTTTAGTGCAGTTGAGTTTTATTTAATAGTGGAAGGAAAGCAACTAATTTGCTATCAACCTTATAAGCAAAATTAAAAGCTTCATCAGTGAAGAATAAATAGTATGAACTCAATGGTGACTATTCTAAAGGTGTTAAATAATCTCTTGCCCCATCTGTTCCCAACCACCCCCATGCCTAGAGGAGGCATCTGGATGCTACTTATTCCCTAATGCCGGTTGTACCATGTATGACTCTATACCCTCCCTGTGCCACCATTAATTTATAATCTCATTCTCCTTTTAAATTTCTGGTTGTATTGCCCTATCCAGATTATTGTTGCTGCCATCTACCAAACTGTTCTCATCCTTACTAAAGTATTAATAATACCCTGGCCTCCCAGTTCATTAATTCCCAATCTCAGCTAACCAAAGGAGTGGTTGGTTATGCCTTTAATCTCACCACTCCAAACTTCTATCTCTGTCCAAAGACCTTGAAATCTTAAAATTTTCTCCTTATAGTATCCTTCACTTTCATCTCTGCCAGCCATTTTTGGTTGATAATCGCTTGTTGTCCATCACCCTCTCTTCTTATTTCCCTCCTTTTATGATTTTGACCTTATATTTAACTGGTTTATTGAGGGCATGTTCCACCATTCTTGAATCCCTTGCCCTCTTGGCCTTATGCTTTGTCCTCATTCTCTGCCTTATATCTATTCCACTCCTACCCCTAAGATGTGTGGACTAGGTCCACTACAAATTACTGTTCTCTAAACTCAACTGCACAAGTACATAGCAATCCTTGTATTCCTTTTTGATTGATTCTTTATCACCATCCCCACAATAGGTGTTCCAGAGATAAGTTATTTAACCAAACCCTCCACCCCCAATAAGCTGAGGGACTTTGCCTAATGCTTCATTGAAAACATACATACATATATACCAGTGGCGGCACCATATTGACTTTGAAAGCCATATTTATTTTTTTAAATATTATTCTAGAATTTAGATTTAAATCCCAGAATTTAAATTCTGGAAGACAAGTTTAACACCTCTGGTCTACAGTACTTTTTTCCATTTCATCTTTGGCCAGTGACTCTTAAATCTCTTCAATATTTTTTACCCAGAGACTTTTCAGACTCCTCATTTGTTTGTTAGCTCAGTTTTCTGATCTATTCTCTTCAAAATCATATAATCTCAGAATTTGGAGGAACCTCAGAGACCCCCTGGGTAGCTTCAGAACCCAACCACTCCACTGAGCCTGGTCTTATATACTGAACCTAGTCAGCTTCATTGACCTCTTATTTTGGTAAATCCAACAGCCTATTCTTGGACCTTTCTATAATAATTAGCACTACTAACCACTCCCTCATCCTGAACTCTGCCTTCCAGTTGACTTGTAGGACACCTCTTTCTCCTGATTCCCTACCTGTTTGACTACTCTATTGTTTCCTTTGCTGGTTCAGCCTCTTACACCCACCCAGTGTCCCCTCAGGTTCTCTCTCCTAGGCCCTTTTCTCCATATACCATATTCCTTGAAAATCTCATTTACTTTCCCAATGTACTCAATCCAATCTAGACTTATTTTGAACTTCTAGTTCCATATTTTCAGTTGCCAATTGGATGTCTTTAAAGTTGGCGTGTTTAAAATCGAGAATATCATCTCTTCTAGAGGAAGCATGGTGTAAATATGGCATTCAGTTTGGAATTGGAAAGATCTGGGTGCTGCCTCCCAACACTTACTTGCTGTATAATCCGATAAATTTTTTTAACCTCTCTGTGTTTTTTTCCTCATCTATAAAGTGAGTAGTTTGGATTTGCTGGCCTCAAAGATGCCTTCCATCTAAGTCAGTGGTCCCATATTCCTATTTCTCTCCCTGGTACCACCAGCTTCTTTATCATCCAGGCTTATTTTTTATTTGTCCTTGCCCTCACCTTCATATCCAGTCACTTGCCAAGTCCTGTCCATTCTCTTTACCACTGTTTCTCAGATTTGCCCCCATTTCTGCATTTACACAGCCACCAGCCTAGGTTCTCTCTCCATCTATTTCTGTAAACTCCCCTTCCTTCAAGACCCAACTCAATGGCCACTTACCTATAAAGCCTTCCTGATGGTGCTGCCCAGCCCATACCCCACCTAAAAGTATTTCCTTTTCAAATTTTCCTTAGGTACATTCCATTAGTCTCTAGCTTGAATCAGAGACAAGGATGATCATTTTTCATTTTTATATCACTTGTACTTAGTACAATGTTTTGCATATACTAGACAAATAATAAATATTTAAATGAGATGAAATTGGGTATAGGCAGAAGCAAGAGACTGTTCACACATTCTTTGGCCTATTGATTAGGTGAAATGTATGCATTAAGAAAATGAGCTGTGTGACTCAGGGTTATTAAGTCAGTAGCATCTATTGCTCAGGGAATAGATTCTATCAAATGTTTATTGGCTGTAAGTAATAGCCTTTTGAGGGTAAAAATAATATGAGATTATTTGTTTCATTCTAACTAGTGGTGAGAGTACTAATTATATCACATCCAGATTACTGTCTGATTTTAATCAGATAGGGAGTTGGTTTAATTATGTGTTCGTTTTTTATTTTTTGATGCATCAGGTAAGTATTGTAACGTTAAATAAATTGTTGTATTTGAACAGAAATTGGATTCTGATGATGAAGGCAGGAGGACCCGGAGTCAAATGAAACGTTTGGGTACTTTGCAAGTGGCTCTAAAGTTTCCGACCAGAGACCTCAAAGGGTCAAGGAAGCAGAAAGCAGCCCCACCCAAAGCCCCAGAGGTTCCTACTTCCAATTCTGATTCTGACTCAGAAGATGAGAAAGGCTCCAGTTTTTTGGAAAAGAGGGCATTAAATATAAAGGAAAATAAGGCAATGGTATGTGTTATAGAATTCTGTGGTCAAATCTATTATTTAATACTGGGCTTTCACCTTGAATGGGATATATTAATTCTAAGGGTGGTTCTCTGTGTTCCTATGATAGGTCATAACCCATTCCCTCAAATTGACAGCTCTTTGTCAAACCGTTGAAACTGTTTTAGTTAATACATTCAAAAAAGTGTTTTAGTTAATACATTCAAAGAATTCCTGTGCTTTCAGGTCATTAGATAATAAAGATGTGGTAACAAAAGAAAGAAATAAGGATGACCTCAATTTCTAAAGTTGCTGACTCACGTTAGGAAATTGTTCTAATAAAATTATTTGTTCACTTTAGGTTTTTGTTTTTTTTTTCCCCCCAATCTCTCCATTCCCCTGACCACCTCTCAGCTTGCAAAACTAATGTCAGAATTACAGAGTTTCCCGGGATTATTTAGTGGAAGGAGATCACTTCCAGGTAGTAGCCCAGTAAGTATAAATTAATTTTATTTCCTTATATTTCACAGAACAACATATTAGCAGATTTAATGAAAAGTAATAGCTTTTTAAAACACCAGGTTAAGAAAACCAAGTTAAATTTCTTAAGAATACTATGTGTGATTGTAATTTTTAGGAACAAAACCAGTATGATTAACATCAATTAGACAGATGCAGTGGAAAGAAAAGAAAATTAGCATCACCTGCCTTCACCTTTAATAGACCATTTTATTTTGAGCACTATTGATCACACTCAATAAATAGACCCCTTTTAGAAGGAGTTTTGGAACAGTATTGGAGATGGAATGATTGACTCTACTAAGCATCTACATAAGGATTCAGTGACAAAAATGAAAGCATCCCTGCTCTCAAGGGGCATATGTTTTATTGGGAGAAACAATTTCTCTACCTTCAAGTAGATACAAAATATATATAATTTCAGAGTATTCAGTACTGGCAGCCTTGAGAAAGGATCAGGAAGATCTCATGTAGGAGGAGGAAATAAGAAACCTTCATTGTTCTCTAGGAGACTGGATTTTGCCCAGACTAGTGAATTAGGCTTAGTTTCTGTGGGTGCTTTAGCACCACCCTCGCTTAACTCAGATTGTAAAGTAGCGTTCTTTGTTTTGAAGAAAGCATTTTAGGAAAATGTATTATCTTCTTCCTTCACGGGGGCTTTCCATTTTAGCAGTCTAAGGCAAATCGAAGACACTCTTTCCCAAGAGACCCCTCAAGGAGAAACCCTGAACGAAGAGCTCGTCCACATACCAGGTCCAGATCTCTGCTGGAAGGACCCCCAGATCTGCACTTGGAAGATGAAATGGATTTTGAGGACAAGTACATGTTGGTGAGAAAAAGGAAGAGCTTCGATGGATATATGGATGTAGGTTCACCCTATTTCTGTTCTATGAAAGTTAGCATCTAGAATTTGTATTGTATGATTGTTCTGTCCTTCCCCTCCACTTAATTTGGTTTTTGTTTCTTTTGGGTTGGTTTTTTTGTTTTTTGGTTTTTTTTTTTTTTTTTTTGAGAAAAGTTTGCTACAAAAACTTGGTTTAAGGCAAAAAGAGATTAAAATCCTATTCTGTGATAACTCTTCATGGTATAGCAATGACACAGGGTTCTCCGTTGGTTTTCTAGTAGCTCATTAGGTTAAGTAGGTTCCTGCCATGATGGTAGGTTTCAGGTGTAGGCCTGGTGATCGACTGTATGACTGTCATCTGAGGACCAATCTACCAATATGGAGAGTTTAATCAGCAGAGGATTGGGCACAGTAACCCACCAAGAGCATGTACTAAAGAGTAAAAGCTACATTACAGGCTGTGTTGATGGAGGTGTAACTTCACCATTGAAAGCAGTGGCTCCAACGTTGGTATTAAAATCTTTTATTTATTTTGTGTGGGTACATCTATGCAATTAATGTCTTTTTCCATAAATACTAAGGAAACTTTTTAGGCTAATTATGCCAAAGAAATTTAAGAGTATGCCTATGAAATTTAAAAGACAGACTAAGAAATATGGAAATTGTTTTCATAAATTGTTGTCTAATAGGATGATGCCACACCCAGAAGTCGTCGCCCAGGTACCATGACCCTTCCTCATATTGTTCGTCCAGTGGAAGAGATAACAGAGGAAGAGCTGGAAAACATCTGCATGTCGTCCCGGGACAAGATCTATAACCGTTCATTAGTAAGATCCTCTACATCTTTTTTTGCATTGTATGTATATGTGTATGTGTATATGTATGTATATATTTTGCACCTTGGATGGTGGGGAAGCTTATGGCCCCCTTCTCAGAATCATGTTTTTGCAGTTGATGGACTACAGGTTGAGTTCAGAAACTCTTCCTCTAGGTTGATGCCTTGCTAGAATAGGGTGACGTTTTTCACTGTATTCAATTCTCCTTAAAATTTGCATATGTTAGCTAGACTTAGATACCTTTTCCAGGTAGGTAGGTAATGTGCTAACTATACTGCAAAGGGGGAGTGTCCAGACCCTCTTATGGAATCCCTGGGCCCCACAATCCTTCTTCCCCCTCCCAGCTAATCACAAACTATGCTTAGGACTCAGGAATAAACAGAACAGTATGAAACTATGGTGTCGCTCATCTTCTGATATTTTTTAAACCGCAGAGTGAAAATGAAAATGGACTCACTGTGGTTCATTCCCACCCATCCCTATCTTGAATCAAATACCTTGTAGAAGAAAAAGTAGGAGTCTGCTGAAAAAAAATGTTATTTGAGTCTCTTCTGATTTGATGAAATGGCTGTGTCTGAAGCTGTTTTGTCCTGGCAGGAATCTTCTTAGTTCATTTTGAAGTCTAATACAAATGACAGTGAGCTGCTTGAGGCTCCACCACAGAGGATTTCAGTCGTTGAGCCTGTTATTTTCTCTACAGAAACCAGCCAGCTTGTTCTCACTTGCTACCTTTTTTTGCTTCAGGGCTCCACCTGCCACCAGTGTCGCCAGAAGACTATTGACACCAAGACAAACTGCAGAAACCCAGAATGTTTTGGAGTTCGGGGACAGTTCTGTGGCCCCTGTCTTCGAAATCGATATGGTGAAGAGGTCAAAATAGCATTGCTGGACCCAGTAAGTGCCATGGAAGGGTTCTAGCTGCTGTTTCCTAGTAAGGGTGGGGAGACTCATCTGGGGGTTTGTAGTAAATCAATAACATTTGTTAAAATGCCTCAAGTACCAGGGACTGTGCTAAGTGCTGGGAATTCAAAGAGGCAAAAAATATTCCCTGTCCTCAGGGAGTTTACGGTCTAATGGACTAGAAATCCATTATAAATGAATGGCCTATATATTTTCTCCTTAACTCATCTAATTTTCTTGATTGTGAAAGTGCCAAATTTCCCGCAGTTTGAATGGGCTTTTCTGAAATAATTAGTATTTTTAGAGTTTGCTCTGAAATTAAGTGTGCAGAGTAACCAGTAGCATCTATTTCAGTCGATCAATAAACATTTGTTAAACTCCTACCATCTGCAAGGCATTTTGCTAAGTAGTAGGGATACAAAAAGGCAAAAGACATTCCCTTCCCTTAAGTAGCTTACAATCTAATATATGAGTTAGTTCAGTTACACCTTTCTTAGAGTTGCATGGGTCTGCAATGAATGACCTTTGAATTTCCTTCCAATATAGCTCTTCCTATCAAGAAACTTTTTTCTCTTGGTTGTTTTACTCATTTCACCCATATTTCTTGGAAGGAGTATGAGGGAGATGAAGAGAAAAATGTAAGAAAATGAATGTCCCACTTAGAATTTTTTTTTTGCTTTTTGGAGGGCAATTGGGGTTAAGTGACTTGCCCAAGGTCACATGGCTAGTTTTTGTGTTAAGTGTCTGAGACCGGATTTGAACTCAGGTCCTCCTGACTCCAGGGCTGGTCCCACTTAGAATTTTTATTTGTGTTAATCTTTTATTGTCTGTTTATTTTTTTAAAAAAACTTTTTTTTTAAACCCTAGAATTGGCATTGCCCACCTTGTCGTGGAATCTGCAACTGCAGTTTTTGTAGGCAGCGAGATGGACGGTGTGCAACTGGTGTGTTGGTGTATTTGGCCAAGTACCATGGTTTTGGAAATGTGCATGCTTATTTGAAAAGGTAAAATGTTTGTGGACATTGGCTTGTGCCTAAAACCAAAACGAATTAACCTATGGGAATCCTGGTGCCACCAAAAACTAGAACTTAAGAGTTTTCATTTTTTTTTCTTTTGCAGTCTGAAGCAGGAATTTGAAATGGAGACTGAAAACTGATGAAGGATTCACTGACACTGTTTCCTTTCTCTAATCTTCAATAATCTTGGGCAGTTGATGGTTAAACAACTTCAGGTTTCAATCTTGATAATCAGTATTTTTTTTAATAGTGGGGTCAAATTAAGATAAGATTAAAATCTGTTTTGGAAGCACAAGTAATATCACTTCAAGGTTGCATTGTTTTTATGCTTTCCCCCTCACCCCACTATCACTGACCATAAAATGATTTTGAAATACAGTCAATTTAGTATTTGTGGGAGGAAGGGGAATGATTCATGACTGGAACTTAGCTTATAACAGAACACTTGGAAATACCTAATTAAGTATTCTTAGATAACTAACTCTCCTATTAGAGTATTCAACACATTAGAGTATCTTCAACACATCTGTTGAAGATTCTGGGAGGAGGTAGACTCAGTACTTAGAAACAGTTTAGAAGATGACATGATAGCTGGGGAGGACAGTATGGTATTTGCTGAGCACAGAACCTACACTTGAATATCAGGGTTTCTGTTGTCACGGGAATTACTTGCTTATAAACTTTTTTGTACATCATCTTATTTAAAATGTGCATATACTGGCTCATTTTACCTTTGTGGTATAAAATTCCATGTGATACATAGAGTTACATACTTGAATCAGCATTTTTTTTTTTTAATCACAGCAACCAAAAAGTATATAAGACCTTCAGTATTAGATGTGCCTAATGGTTTCCCCTCCTCTTTTCCCCAATAATCTTGCAGTTGAAAACTGAACTAACCTTAAAATTCTTGGTGTTAAGACTTACACATATCTGCTTTTTCTCCGCTGTGTTTTGTGCAGTTCCTATGTAGGCTATTTCAAAATATCTCTTAGACCATATTGTATGGAAAGTTGGCATAAGCAGTAGCCCTACAGTGCTTAGCATTTCCGCTTGACTGAAGAAAATAACAGGCTGTGCACAAAGTTTACTTTAGATTTTATGTTCTCCACTGCAAACTGGAAAGTGCCTTCTTGAAGATGGAAGAAGTCAAATGGTTATGACCAGAGTACTTTCTGATCCCATTTTAGTCTGTGGGATAATGTCCATGTTTGACTTCTAGTATCAATCAAATTGGATTGGGAGATAGGACATGACTGTACTCTGAGGGGTTCCTTGTAACTTTCCTGTACCTGTAGCATTAGGTCACGGTTCTTATGAGTGTTGGATGCACAATTAGACCTTAAATGAGAAAGCAAAGCAAACATTGTAAATAGGTCTTTAGATCTGTAATGTTCTGTTTTTATACAAAATTTTATTTTATTAATAAAAAGTATTGTTCAGACGTGGCTGTTTTTTATTTGATACCCTTATTTCAGGGGAGAAAAAATATTAGGAGAAATAATATGGGATTCAGGATAATGAATGACCCAGGTTCAAGTCTTGTTTCTGACTCACAGTTTTTATTGCCGTGGTCCTTGGTCTCTAACTCAATCAAATAGAAATACGTTGCAGGCCAATAAACAATACTTTAAAGATCCCCATGGGCACATCTTGACTTAGAGAACTATTTATCAACATTGCTAATATGTGTGGTTCTTTGTGACCCCATTTTGGGGTATCCTAGGCGAAGATACTGTAGTGGTTTGCAATTTCCTTCTCTGACTCATTTTACATATGAGGAAACAGGCAAACCAGGGTTAAGTGGCTTGCCCAAGGTCACATAGCTAGTAAGTGTCTGAGTCCAAATTTGAACTCATATCTTACTGACTTAAGGTCCAGCACTCTACTGTACTACCTAGCTGCCCATATTAGCATGTTTTATTGTGTTTCCATTTATTTTAAATATTTCCCAATGACATTTTAATCTGGTTCCTAGAGTCACATCTTTTACACCTCTGTTCTAATCAAGACTAGTTTGCAGAGAACATGCTAACCTGAATTGGTAGACAGATTTCTTTATCAGGGATGCTGGGTCACTCTTTCAGTGAAATCACAGATGCCCAGATGGTGGCACAATGAAAAGTGCTAGATGGGGAAATAAGGAAGCCCTAGGTTTGAATCCAGTCTAAGACACTAGTTGTGTGACCCTGGACAAATCACTTAAAATCTTTTATTTCCATTTCCTCTTCTGTAAAATGAATATAATAGCAGCACCTTCCTCCCAGAGTTGTTGGGGGGATCAAAGGTTAGATGGTTAACTGTTTCTTACCCTATTGTCTTACATTCTGTCTCCTAACTTAGATTATACACTCCAGGTAGGGAGGAGCCAGCAATCAATGGCCTGACTTGGACGAATAAAAAAAACTGACATTACTTCCAGCTTGTATGATTACCCTAAGAATTTTCTAAATGGAATTGTTTAACCTAGTAACCACAGCAAATTCAAAACAGACTCATTTTCATCAGCTATTCAACAGCTCTTTAATACCTGCTGTGGATGATAAAATTCTAAGAAGGTCTTTGCCCTCAAGGGATTTTAGTTGAACATTTGGAGGATCAGCTTTCTATACTCATAATCTGTTTTTTTGGGAAAAGCAGTCAATTCACTTTGATATCTAATTATCTGTGATCCCGAGAAATGATATGAGAAGTCAGTTTGGAGTTAGAATCTTGTTTCTTTCGCTTATAACCTGTAAGATCATTGGGGCTTTGGTTTCCCCATCTCTAAAAGGGCATTTGGGCTAAAATGGTCCTCCAACTCTGAATCCCCTGTTGGGGAAAGCAGGGCTAGGGCAAGAGGGGAAGAAAAAAACTCAACAAATCCAGCTGATTTTAATATTTAATATTTCTGGCTTTTCCCACTGGTTACTGGAAGTTCTATGGTGAGGAGATTGTACCTTAACTGTATTTCAAAAATTGGATACAGATCTCTTATCTCTGGTGTCCTTTGGGCCTGGATCTCAGAAAAATAAAAGTATTGCTACTAATGATTTCAGCTGACTTTCCCATACTGTGACCATTTGAAGCATGCCAAATATTTTAAGGGAAAAACTCATTTTAAATTCCTTATTGTAAGTACTTTACAGCTTTCATTTACCAGCAAAATTTTGTTATAAATTATTTTTAACAGATGCTGCTGAACTAAATGAAAATTAGAGATAGATGCTATATTACCCCCACCCCCCATTGAGAAGGGAGAAAAAGGTATTAACTAAGTTCATTTGACCATAGGATGGTTCAGTAGATACCAAATGCTCTATTCAGTTGTTTTCTACAAAGGGCCATTATTATTTTTTAATTTTTATTTTTTTTAAAGCAATCGTCAAGGTTACATGGCCAGTTATTATTTCTGGGTGTGATGCTAAGTATCTGAGCCCGGAAATGATCTCCAAGTCATCCCAACACTGAAGCCGGTACTCTTACTCGCTGAGCCACCTGGCCGCCCCTAAGCAATTGGGGTTAAGTAACTTGCTCAAGGTTACATGGCCAGGTGTTTCTGGGTGGGTGCTAAGTGTCTGAGCCCGGGATTCGATTCCCCAGGTTATCCCGACACTGGAGCTGGTGCTCTTACTCGCTGTGCTACCTGGCTGCCCCACAAAGGGCCATTATTAAGAATAGCCCTAAATGGGAAAGCAGGACCCATGTTCCAGTCACTGCTGGGCCAACTAGTTTTAAAAGTGACGGAGCTTCATTCTCGTAGAACAAGAAGATTGTTTTAGAATCATGTTTTGTTAAGGTCCTTTGGGCCCTGTTGCCTCTACTCAAAAGAAACTTCAAATGCAACTTCAAATAACCTATAGCTACAGAAACTATTGGAAATGGACCGATATCCAGCTCCTCAGTGCTCTGCCAATTGTATATATGTTATTAATTAAAAGTGAAGTGATTGATTTGTCCCCCTCACTCCAGGAAGAAATACATAGTGATTCTTTTGGATCAGTTATTCAGTCCCTTTTCCCTTTGAATTAATGGTTTTGTATATAACCCTCTATAATTCTCCCTGTATCTTGATAGCAACATGTGAATAGTGACTTATTAATAAACCTCAACCCTTGACTTAACCATAGTTTGACATCTCCATTTAAATTGCTGACTGAAATTGAAACTAAGAGAGCAAGAAGGAAAAAAAAAATAGAAAATCCTTCATTCAAAGTCATTTATTAAAAGCAAGAGTAAGTTTTTAATGGAAAGAAACCTGGGCTACATGTGGTGGACAAAAACTGGAATAAAGAGCGGGCTTTGTATTTAAGCTTGTAAATTTTGATAGTAGGGTTTGGGTTTGGGATTTCACTGATAAAGAGAATTTTTGCATGAGGATGCTACCCATACAATATCATCTACAATTTTTATTTAGAACATATCTTAACCTGGGGTTTACCAGCTTTAGTTCTTTAATTTTGATAACTTTTTCAATAATGTAATTTTTATTTTTGTAACTCAGTGTATTTTATGCAATTGAAAACCTTCAGAACTATCCATAGGCTTCACCATATTCCAGATGAATCCGTGACACACAAACCTAAGAATTCCCCTTTCCCACTTGCCAGGGGACATGTAACCAGTGCCATCCAAAGTGGGATTTACACTCATCTCTTCCTGGCTTTGAAGCTAGCTTTCTAGACACTCCACCATGTTGTTTCTAGCAAATTTTGCTAATAATAGTCCTAATTTGTATGAGGGTAGGGCTCAATCCTTCACCTCCAATGTGAGCTATTTCTCCAAAGTGTCAAGTAAGCCCTATTTATGACAGTCATTGTTAGCTGTGTCTTTTACAAGGGGGATAGATAGATATAGATAGATAAAGGGAATTTTGAAATTCTTGCTTCTAAAAGCTAATAGGAACGCATGCTGTGGAATTTACATTTTCTTGCCACTCCCCTTAAGCAACTTGAGACTGATTTTGCTTATTTCAGTGACATTGATCCAGGAAAATATCTCATATGAAGCAAGACAAATGCCTAGTAACCCAGAGCAAGAGGCAATTTATTCCAGACAAGCAGTAAAAAAAAAATCGCGTTTTTCATTTCAGTGGACTGATAAATTTTTTTAACCTTGTTTAAGGAGAGAAAATGTTAGGTTTATGAAGTTTTTCCAGACTGTAGTTAACTTTCACTGTAGGTAAAAAGTTCAGTAAAGATCATTCTTGAAATTTTCCATCAATCACTGAACAGGCATTTATTTAACCACCTATTATGAGCCAATTGGGGCAACTGGGCAGTGCATTGAGTAGAGCACTGGGCCTGGAGTCAGGAAGATCTGAGTTCACATCCAGCCTTAGATACTAGATTTGTGATCCTGGACAAGTCACAACCCCTATTTGCCTCAGTTCCTCATTTGCAAAATGGGAACATGCTGGAGAAGGAAATGGCAAACAACTCCAGTATCTTTGTCAAGAAAACCCCATGTATTTGTCACAGAGTCAGGGACGACTGAACCACTGAACAACATAAGTGGGCCCAGACACTGCTGAGTCCTGGGTATATGGACAAAATTCAAAACCCTTGCTGGCCTCTAGGAGTTCATATCCTCATGGGCCTGTTCAGCCACTATTTCCCCTCAATGCTGCTGGCACCGTTAACACAGTGTCTCCTAGAATGGAAATTGGGTATTTTTAAAATAACCTTATCAATCATGATGAAAGTTAGTACTGACAGTGGGTATCTATCTGCCTGCAGGGTCATTTGAGAGATGCTGGGAAATTCAATTCAATAAGCACTTGAAAGCAGTCTTCATGTTACTCACTAATTTTCTCCCCCAAAGAGTTGTTGGGTTGTGGTTTTTTGAGGTAATCAGGGTTAAGTGTCCAGGGTCACACAGTTAGTGTCTGAGGCTGGATTTGAACTCAGATCCTCCTGACTCCAGGACCAGTGCTCTATTCACCATGTCATTTAGCTGCCCCAGTTGTTGGGCTTTTGATTAGTAGAGGCAATGTGTGGCGGCCGATAGCAAGTCAAATTTGAAGTCAGGAAGAAAGGCCATACTTCAAATCCTTCTAACTGAGTTACCCTGGACTTGTCACTTAAACTTCCTGTACCTCACATACTTCCCAAGGCTCTTAAGATAGTTTGCAGTCTTTTGTTGATGGAGGAATTTACCACACAAGATGAAATGACAGCTCTCTTTATAAAATGATGCAGACAAAGCAGGAAAAGAGAAGTAACTTGAGTAATCTATCTAACTCTTGTTTCTTAGACTGCATCATAGCAGCAACCTCACAGGTGAACCTAACAGGCCACTGGGCAAACCAATTTCTCTACTAGTCTGCCTGCCCCACCATTTCCTTTCCAAGACCTGTTTTGTTCGGAAGTGGAGTGGGTGACTGCCTGTATGGCATGGGAGTTGATGTCCTAGTGGAGGAAGCAGCTTGCATTTAGGTCAATAATATACAGAGTAATTTGGATTTGGGGGGAGAGCCCTCATGACTAGGAAATCGCACTTGGACTGAGCCTTGATGGGACTTGGGGATTCCAAGAATTGGTCATGAGAAGGGAGTGTATTCTGGGCACAGGGGACAGCCTGGGCAAGTGCCCAGAGCTGATAGATGGAATGTTGTGTACAGAGAATAGCAAGTACCCCCATAAGACTGAAAGGTAGAGGTAGTGAAGACCAATGATGTGAGATCAGTCTAGAAAAACACATCAGAGACATTGTGAAGGGCCTTCAGATTGCACCAAGACTTTTTGGGACTCCCTGTATTACTCAGATGTGTAAAGGATGGAATGGAGTTGAAGAGAGGTTTGAGAAGATACTCCCAGATAGAAAGTAATGAAGGTGTTGCATCAGAGTGGTTATTAGGAAGGGACTTGGAAAAAAGCCAAGGATTGTTAATGGCTCTGAGATTTTGAACCTAGGTGCTTTGGACAGAAGTAGAGAAGATAAAAATGGGTGGTTTGGGGGAAAAATAATTACCAAGCACTCTACTGAAATCCAGATATACTCAGGCTATGGAGCCTGATGTCGTGATGTACTCCCTCCCCAAAATATCTCCACTATCTGCTACCAGGTTTCTTTGAGTTAAAACTTCTTTTAAAATGCTAGTCATTTTCAATTTTCTGACTTTTTGACTTTTTTTTTTTGGCAAAGTTACTGGAGTTTTTTGCCATTTCCTTTTCTAACTCATTTTACCAAGGAGGAAACTAAGGCAAACAAGGTTAAGTGACTTGCCCGGGGTCATACAATTAGTGTATGAAGTTAAATTTGAACTCAGGTCTTCCTTACTCCAGGCTTGGACCTCTATCCACACACCACCTAGCTGCCCCATTACAACTAAATCATACTTAAGTAGGAATAAGAAATATCAGATACTATGCATATTTTACATTTATTTAGGTACAAAGTGCTTTTATCCTGTCTCTTTGATCCTGAAAATGATCCAAAGAGTTAGGTAAATATTACCATCCCCATTTAATAGATGAAGGAAATGAGTTTCAGGAGGATTAACTTCACAAAGACACAGCTAGTAGAATGGCAGAATCTGTATTCAGACCAGGACTTAGGTTGTCAAGTTTGGTGTTTGCCACACTTCTATTTTTCTCAACTGAGACAATGGGAGTTTTGATAGGAAAAATCATGTTAGGGCACTGGAGTGTGAGCACAAATCTTACTAGCATATTGTAGTAAAAGTCTTTGGGCAGTTTCAGGACAACACAAAGAAATTGTCTACCATAAAACACTTTTCAACTAACAATCTTTCCCTTCATGGTAACTTTCTGTTTAAAAACTTAATTGTGACTAAGGGAATGTATAGCTGTCCACTCACAATTTACCATTTATTTTAACAAAAAGGATGTCTCGTTTTAACCTAAGTCATATGTAGCCAACGTTGCCATTGTATATAATATGAATTCCGTTTTTGGTTTTACCATTATTTCTACTTTTGTAGTCATTGTGTAAATTCCTTTGATTCTGCTTTCTTCTGTATCAATTCATGGAAGTCTTCTCAAGTGTTTCTGAATTCTTCATGTTCATTTTTCCTTACAGGGCAAAGATATTCCATTACATGCATATGCTGCTGGGGTATTCAACTATGTTCCAATTGAATAATTCATTTCCTCTTATATTGTAGTGATATAAGTGCAGTACAGATATCAGTCATGGAAAATCCTGATATTATTTGTCATCACTTAATTATATCAAAAGTATAGGTCATGTTATTAGTTAATTGTTCCCTCTTAAACTCTGAGTTTTACTCTTTGTCCACGTATAGTGTCTGCCCAAGATTTATGTGCTGATGTACTAGCTTAATGGGCTGCAATCTGTCATGTGATCAATATCTGGGTCATCATCATTAATTTATCTTTTCCTGTGTAGATTGCTGGACACATCTCTTTTGAGTGACCATGGATCTTACTGAGTAATCTGCACCGATGAAAACAGTTGCTTGATGCTATTGAGAGAAATCATTATTTCTCTTGTGCCAGTTATTTGCTGAATGTTTCTTTTCTCAGCCAGTTATTGAAATTGGTGTGACCCACATTTTTTTCCCTGTCTTAATTCCTTGTCAGAAGCCCAGTCTCTCCTGGACACAGATGGAAGAAAGGATTAACATTCTCTTCATTCTGGATATTGCTTCTCCACCCAACTAGATTCAGTTCTAATCCAAAGTGAATTCCTTCCCATTGTGTTCCACTCAAGCTAATTTGGATGGAGGTGAATCTTTTGTCTAGGCTGCCCAAAGGCAACACATGGTCTGGGTATAGAGGTAGAATAGCAGCATATGGCAAACCCAGGATGGCTGCTAGCACAGGTTCTTAGATCTGCTTTACTAGGAAAGATAGCTATTAAAGGGGTCAACAGTCTTTTTTAATTACATTCACTAGTTCGGGGGTAAAGTCAGAAACCTGAACTTCAGAGAAAATACAAACAGGAAATAGAAGCAGAGAAACAGGGCTCTGACTGCCTGAATCAATTATACCCTTTACCTACATCCCTGGGTCCAGAGAGCCTTTACATATGAGCAGGTGAGGAGCTCTGAACATAACAGCTATTCAGAATCTCGACCAGGGAATCATAAGATCCTTCTCATAAGCAAGCCCCCAAAGCAAAATACCAACTGAGAGTATATACATTTATCAAAGCCAGAAGGCATCACAACCCTCCAGACTCAGTGCCTAATTAGAAATTAGCCAAAGGTGTGAAAGCTTTCCTACAAGCAAGCTTCCCTTAATGGGCTACATCTATTAATGTGTGGGGAAGATCTCATCCCTTTAACATTACAGGTAGTCCCTTTGTCTAAAAGTGATGATGTTACTCTCCCAGCCCTTCATTAGAATAGGTCCACCTAGCATTAATTGTTAATGAATCAGTTTATTGCCATCCTCTGGAACACCCACTTTTCCAAGGGCCATGAGACCACCATCATGACTGTCTTTGGTCTGAGACAGACCAAATGACCATTCCTGTTATTAATAAATTTATTAATAAAATGCTATCATTATTAATAAAATGATTAATTACTCAGAAATCATTCTTTTGAACTTTTTAAACATCACACTATCAACATGTTATCTGCAAATAGGAGCCTCTAGAGAACTTCACATTATGGGAATCTTAATATCTGCCTTGGTCTATCTATCTCCCTTCTCTCCATTAGGAAAAGTTTTTAGAACTTCCAAAAACCAAAGTCCTATACAGAATGGAGGTCTTTCATACTACCCTCCTGCCATTTTCCTCCCTGTTGTCTCTTTCACATGTTACTTTAATATTTGAAACAATAATGAGATCAATACTACAGTTCCACTCAAGTCTCTCAGGCAAAGAAAAGCAAAGTTTATTCAAAGTTCGCTTGTATTGGAAACAGAGTAAGTTTGTGCTGGAAAATTCTATGGCGCTCTGACACACATGGAGACAAGATGGAGTCATATACAGAAAGGTTGGAGGAATCTAGGGGTGGTCTAGGGGAGGAGTTTGGGGAGGGTCTTCAGGAGGAGTTAATGAGGTCAGGTAACAGTTGATTTGGGTGTAGATATTTTGATAGGCTCAAGGGTGGGAAGTAGATGGACAATAGAGGGCTAGCCTAGTAACAGAGGGCCCACCCACAATGAAAGGCTCATGGTCTCATGCAAATGCCTCATCAAATGGGATGATTCAATCAGAATTCAAGGGGGTTCCCAGAGCCTGTACCCCAAAGATTCAAGGAGAGCTCAAGGGGGTTCCCAGAGTCTGCACCTCATCACTATGACCTGAGTACTTAACCTTTTTTGTATTATGCACCCCCCAGGCAGTCTTGTGAAGCCTATGGTCCCCTTCTCAGAATAATATTTTTAAATGCATAAATTAAAAGATAGATGATTATTAAGGAAGCCACTTATATTGAAAGATAAAAAAATGTTAAGATGTTAGAATACAAAATAAAATATTAGAATACAAAAACTCAGAATGTTAAAAAAAAAAGTTTATGGACCTCATGTTAAGAATCCCTGTCCTAGATCAAAACTGCCTTTTCTGGCCTCCCATATATTTTTTGTTGCTGTTGAGTTGTTGCAATCATATCTGGCTCTCTGTGACCCCTCTTGGGTTTTTCCATTGCAAAGATAATGGAGTGGTTTGCCATTTCTTTCTTCAGCTCATTTTACAGATTAAAAAACTGAGGAAAACAGGGCTAAATGACTTGCTCTGGGTCACATAGCCAGTAAGTATCTGAGGCTGGATTTGAATTCAGGTTCAGCACTCTATCCATTCTACCATCTAATTGTCCCATTGATATGCATTTATATTTACATAAATATAGATATATGTATATATACCTCTGTGTGTATATGTCTTTATGGATGTGTATATTACATATACACATAATATATATATATAAACACACACGTACACACACACACACACACACACACACATATATATTACTCTTCTATTTAGAATGTAAACTACTTAAAGGCAGGGTCTGTCTTACTTTTGTATCTGTATTCCAGTGCCTGGCACATTAAGAAATGCTTAATTTTTTATTTATAGGGAAAGTATTTTATGGAGGAGTCACTAATATATATCTTTGATGAGATTTTATTACAGCTGATTTTAAAAAATATTTCAGGAATTTTGGGAAAGGTCAAATCTATGCAGACCAATCTATAGTTTGGAGGGAAAAACCTCAATTCTAACTGAAAATTTGTGTTCTATCTATAAAATCTCAAAATAGCTTAATGGATAGGAGGATCTGAGTTCAACTCCTGTTTCTAACACATACTGGCTTAATGACCCTGACAAATCAATGAATTTATTAATTTAGTCTTAGGGTGTGTGTGTGTGTGGGGGCAACTCTAATTGTTGCTATGCATTGGTAGAGGAAATTGGGAGGGGTGTCAATTTAGACAGCACTACCCCAGTTGTTCAGCCCAAAAGGCTGCCTGCTCTCTGAAATGGATAATCCTGCTGTGAATCACAAGCAGTCTCTGAGGGAAGAAATT
Organism: Petaurus breviceps papuanus; assembly: GCF_028583685.1. Classification (NCBI taxonomy): domain Eukaryota; kingdom Metazoa; phylum Chordata; class Mammalia; order Diprotodontia; family Petauridae; genus Petaurus; species Petaurus breviceps. Next base: position 799,033 of record NW_027187340.1, read on the forward strand.
CTCAATCAGAAGCCAGGACAGTGGTGGTTTTTTAGTCTGAAGCAGTTTTTCTGGCCACAAACACTCTTAAGCAACAAACCTCTGTTCCTCCAGACCTCACTTATCCCCCAACCCCTTTTTCTCCCCCCAGCTATATGTTACTTGTGAATTGACACCGGGGATGTTTACTATTCCTGAAGAGTCATTTATATCGGTATTACTACAGTAAATTCTTTACAAAATAAAAATCAATAGTCACCGACATACTGAGTAGTGAGGAAAATAATTGTTTATGGCACTCAGCTTAAGCTGTTCTGGTAATCACGTTGAAAAATACAATATTTATTCATTAGATCAAATTTAATGAGGCCTCCTGGCAGTAATTATAAAAATTACTGTAGCAGTAAATTACTAATGAGTTGTGATGTGCTTCCTACCTGTGAGGAAGGACTGGAGGTTGAAAAAGCCTGATATCCAGGCAAGGGAGGGAGAGATCTAGAGCCCCGGTTTCATTGAGCTCCCAGCAGCTCAGCAAAGAGTGAGAGTATACATACATATGCCACAAAATCAAAATGGAAGAATTAAAAAAAAAAACAACAACCTGAGAGAGCCTTTATAACCCAGGGGATTTCTCATTCATTTCCCATTCAGATAGGATCAAAATTACAGCATTCTTTACCCAAAGGTTAATACCTCTGCAGAGATGCAGCATTTCTGGTAGCACCAGAACACTCCATGATTATAGAGGTTGGAAACTGAATACAATATGCCCTTTTCATATAAGGGCATAACTGACCTGTGAGATACTGTCCCAGATTCTATGTCTCTCTTTAAAAATTTTTTAAAATTTTATTGTGAACTTAAGAAATAAAACAAGCATTTCCATAACAGTACAATTGAAGAAAGATGATTATATAGAAAACTGCACATCTATTATATACAACTTGCTGTTCCTTTTAGGTATATATTAAAGTTATCATGTACCTTTTCCCCCTTTTTTCTCTTTTCTCCCCACACTCCTCCCTCCCCGAGATGGCTACTAGCCATTAGACACAAACATGTAAATATATGTAAAACCATTCTACACATACTTTTGTTTATCAGTTCTATCTTTGTCTGGATGCAGATAGCATCTTCCTTCATATGACCTTTATGGTTAATTTGGGTATTTATAATAGTCAAAATGACTTGGTCATTCAAAGTTGTTCTTAAAACAGTTCTGTTGTTACTGTATACAACCATCTCTTGGTTCTGCTCATTTTGCTCTACATGTCTCCTATAAAATTATTCTCTTTGTGTTCAATTTAATATTTATTATAGCTCCAACTATAGGCAAGTTTCAGTGCCAGGGACTGGGGTGTATGCATGAGTGTGCAAATGATTTATTTGCTAAATTGATTTAGTGCTAGAAAGGATCCCAAAGACCCCTTCTTCTAATTCTCTACTTTTTAAAAAATACTGTATTTGGCATTTTACAAGAACCTTGGGTTTAGTTCCACACATGAGGGATCAGAATGGGCTGAAGCTATGATTCCTCTATTTATAGAAGACAGCTAAGGTTTTTTTTTTTTTCTTAAGGATGCCAGTAATTAATTTTGATTGAAAATTTACACTTTTAAAAAGACACAAAATGCACAGATCTGGAGGCAGTCACAGCATAGGAAGAAATGTATATTGGCCGAGTTCATTTGAAAGGTGAAACCTTGACAGAGTAAAGACCATCAAAGCTTTGTTGAGCAGTTTCTGTATTAAATTTAAAAGTTCAAAGCAGTCATGGGGGAAGCCAAACCATATAGAGCACATTGCAATTCAGTAGTAAAGCATGATCTCTGGGGAACTAACAAAGCCAGATCAGATCTTCTCACCACCAGAACAGGTCCAGGGATAAGCAGGTAAAGCAGATGAGATGTTCTGCTGAGCATTTGCCTCAAAAGCCAAGGAGAGAGGTGCATGTCTCTGAATGGCAGCTGGGCTCCCGAAGTGACAGCTATCTATTCCTGTAGTGCCTGCCTATTGTCTACCCCACACATAACACCGAGAGGATTTTTATTTAACTTTGTGAGTTCTGACAGCATCTCAGAATGTCGTGCTCAAAGTGGGTCCAGCCCCCTCCTCTCATAGGGAGGGCACAATGACATTAGAGTGTGAAATTTTTCTTTAATTGCTGTGCCTTGAAACTTAGATTGTCAGGTTTGTGGGCTTGTCAGACTAAAGTATTGAGATTGTCATTATGTATTATATCACTAGAATATGATCATTGTATATGAAACTAATGAGTAATATTGTACTTAGTGGGGGACTTAAGGCGCAGTAACTTTATAAACCTGTAGCAATCTGGGAACAATTGCTATGTTCTGTGGGGGAGAAGGAAGCTGACTAGAGAGGAAAAGGCTAAAGACCTATGCCCTGGCTCTTCTACTTAGTAGCTCAGTAACCATGACTATGGCAAGCTATTTAGTTTCTGCCTCAGTTTACTCACTTGTAATATTGAACTAATAATGGCTGTTGGGGGAGGGTAGGTGGTGCAGTGGATAGAGCACTGGCCCTGGAGTCAGGAGGACCGGAGTTCAAATCTGCCCTCAGACGCTTAACACAAAAAAAAACTAGCTGTGTGACCTTGGGCAAGTCACTTAACCCCAATTGCCCTATCTTCCCCCCTCCAAAAAGCAAAACAAAACAAAATAATAGCTGTTATACCTACCTCACATGGATGTTATGAAGATCAATTAAGATAATATATATAAAGCAATATTAATACCAGCTATTTTTATTATGAAATACAATGTGGGGAATTTCAACAAGCGGGAAGGTAGCCTACAATCCCCTTTTGAAGAAGGGAAGGATTATTATTAGATAAGTCTAGTGTTTATAGGTCTAAATAATCCAAAGGGGTGTGTGTGTGTGTGTGTGTGTGTGTGTGTTTGTGTGTTTGGGGAGTAGGGAGATGATACCTTGCATCTTGTAGGTTCTTTATAGACATTGGTCATGTAAATGAATATTCATCAGTATTTTGCCCCTGAATGAATCATAAGATGGTAGATCTATGGAAAGGACCGGAGAGGCCATTGAATCCAATTTCTCCTGGTCACCTTTTATAGATAAGGAAACAAGTACAGAGAGATTAAGAGAGTTGCCCAGGGTCACACAGCTTTTAAGTGCCTTAGGCAGGATTTGAACCCAAATCTTCCTGACTCCAACTCCAGTGCCCTTTTTGTTATACCATGCTACTTCTTGATCAGTTCATAAACACTTCTTAAGAGCCTACTGTATTCCAGTCACTGTGCTTGAAATGAGAATATAAACACAAATTAGATCAGATGTGAATAAACCAGACGGTAATCTGGAAGGAAATACCTGGGGCTTTTACAGTCTCATTTTAGTGTGCCCATCTTCATCATGAACAATGTCAAGAAACCCAAACACTTGCTCCTCATCTTGACAGACTGAAAAGGATTTTTTTAAGCTCTAGACACACAAATGCCAATTGACTTCCATTAGAACAGAAGAGCAGATTAGAAAGCAAAGAGGTTTTAGCCAAAACACAAGGACCCATCTGCACTAAATTCCAACTTTCATGTCTCATTGTAGTGTGGAAATGACCCACAGTCAACCAAAGAGTCCTAGAATTGAAGGCAGAGGACCTCGCTTAGAATCCTAGCTTCATTACATAGTGCAGTGTGATCTTGGACAAGTACTTTAACACTGCCTCAGTTTCCCCATCTACAAAACAGGAATATGAATATTCCACCTACCTTGCCCTGCCATTGTCAGAAATTAAGGAAGCATCTGGGAAGATTCTTGGGATGGAACTCCCATTATGGATATACGAAGTCTTAAGGTAGAAGACTAAGAGGTTAAGAGATTTTCTTACTGTCCTAGCAAATGTTCTGAGAAAAGTGCTCTGGGAGCTGCAGAGTGTTCAATGAGCACTATATTGATGATATTGAGAGCTAACGTGTAGAGCTTTGTTTATATCACTTAAGCTTTGTTAACATCCCTGTGAGATTGGTGTCATTATCTCCATTTTACAGTTGAGGAAACCAAGGCAGATAGAGAAGCTAAGTGATTTGCATAGGGTCACACAGCAAGTGAATGTCTGAGGAAGGATTTGAATTTGAGTCTTCCTGATTCTATATCTAATATTCTACTCTTCTATTCTACCTAATTACGCTGGGTTCTAAGAACGTTTTTCAGTGATGCAAAGATTTACTAGAGGCTGCTAGCTAGCACAATGGATAACACACAAGACCCAAATTCAGATCCAGGCTCAGATACTTACTGGCTGTGTGCCTGGCAGTAAGTGATTTAATAGCTCTTGGCCTCAGTTTCCTTATCTGCAAAATGGAGATAGTACTAGCACCTACAGTTCAGGGTGATTGTGAGCATAAAATGAGATAATATTTGTAAATGGCTTCAGAAGCCTTAGAGCTTTGTATAAATGCTATTGTCATCATTATCATTATTATGTATCTGTTATCCAGAATCAGCTATAATGTAATGATTTTTTTGGCCATAGCAACTCATCAGCATTGTCTGTGGAACAGTTGCAATTTGAAGAACTATGGGAACCCACAAAGATCTTTTGAAACCATGAAGCAATAGACCAAGTCAGGACTAAAAGCATAGCCCCAAAGAGCAAAGATCTTTTAGTGAGACAGTTACTGTGGTGAGAGGGTGAGGCTCATTAAGGCTCCATGTTCCTTTCAGCTCCTATCGGTAAAAGCATGAGCTCTAAAATTTCATCCCGTCTCCTGTAAGTATGCATTTGGTGCTTGCTCACTTTCCCAGAAGCACTGGGCTGGTCTGTGGGAGATACAGGGATTCTAAGACCTTGTTTCTGGCCTCAGGGTGCTTCTAATTTAGTTGGAGAGACAAAATAGAATCACTTGAAAATTGAAATTGCAGCAAAGAATTAAAAAACAGTGAATGAAATGTATGAATTCAGTGTTTGGTTTCAGTCACCAAATGAAGTTTTTCTGAGGTCAAAGAAGGCAGATAGATCATTGTGGACTAGAGAGGGCTTGAAAAACTTGAAAGAAGAGAAAGGCTTTGACTTGGTCTTTGACCTGGGTAGAATTTAGGCAGGAAGGAAGAGGAAAGGCCTTTTAGGCAGGGTTGGAAAATTGAGCAAGAAAATGATGAAGGAAGAATGCAGAAGTGTGTGTAGGGGAATAAGGAGAAGCCAATTTGACTGGAGTGGTGGGTTTGTGTCTTCAATTAATGGGAAATAAATTTTGAAAGGTAGGTTGAGTCACTTGAATCATCTTCTGTGGAAGACCTTGAATGCCAGGATAAATGATTTGTTCTCTGGCTTGTAGGCAACGGGAAGCCCCTGAAGTTTTATGAGCAGGAAAAAATAATGAACATGGCAGTTTAGCACGATAATCTAGTGATGTCATGTAAAATAGATCTGAGGGGCTAAATGTAGGGAGAGAAAAAGCACACACCTATTTGACTTTTGAAAGCAGATAAGCATAAAGAGTAAGGCTTTTCTTTTTTTTAAATTTGTCCAGGTGCAAGATTAACCATTTTAGAGCAAGGATGCTGCTGATTTGGGGGAGGGAGCAGGGAAAGAGGGGGAGGGAGCTCCCTAGACATTCCTGTTGATTGTGCCTGTAATCCAGCACTTAACAAACTGCTCACAGAAAATGTGGAAGACAAGAAGGAAAAAAAGAGGAGAGTGAGAGAGAAGGGATTAGGAGTGGGGAGGAGGAAGAGAACATTGAGAGGAAGAATAGAGAAGGAAGAAATAAAAGAGAAAGTTCACTCTCTGTTCAAGCAAATATGTGTTTCGAATGCAGATGGATGCCATACCTTAATGTGAAGAATGGAGATTTCAAGATTAATTTGATGTTCATGTTTTTACTCCATAGGACAACAAAAGCAATCCAAGTATCATATGAACATTCATTTGGGTACTTGGCTAATGAAATTTTCCTTCTAAAATGTTCAGATTTTACTTTTGCACTGACACAGTCATAAACCTGTTCTGCCCACACCTCCCCTCCCCTACTGCACTCATTATCAATTCTGTTCTAGGAGGTATCTATGTGATTTTATAACAATTACTTTGACGACCACATGGATAGAAGATGTACATCTTTGCTGCATGCCCTGCTTGATGAGAAAGAAAAATTTATTCATCCTGATCCAAGGTTACAATATTAAAACTTCATTTAATATGGAACTGGGAAACAATGACTGCATTTAATAGTCAGTGACCAGGGAAGCATCATTTTTTATTTTTTGAGTGGTCAAAACATGTTTGATTTAAAATGTGCTCCTTTACACCTAGCTAAGGGAGATTTTCCCTTTTCTGTCTAGTGGTTGGAGGATCTGTCTTTTCCCAAAGATACATTTACATTCTCCTGTGAATATTAACAATAGATGCATGATACCCCTAAGATCATAGAATTTAGAGCTAGAAAGGACCGAAGAGGTCACCTAGTCCAACCCACATAATTGTATAAAAGAAGAAACTGAAGCCTAAAGGGGTGGAGTGGAAATGGAAGACCACATGTTTAGTTCTGGAAGGACCATAGATGCCATTGAGTCCAAACCCCTCTTTTTATCGATGAAAAATCTGAGGCACAGTGAAGTTAAGGAATTTGCCAAAGGACTAGTAAATGCTTACTAGTCTAGTTAGTAAGTCTCTGGGGCGGGATTTGAGCTCAGGTCTTCCTGACTCCAAGTATGGCACTTTACTCACTGTGACACCTGTTGTTTAATTGTATCAGTTATGTCCAACCCTTCATGACCTCATTTTGGGGTTTTCTTGGCAAAGGCACTGGAGTGGTTTGCCATTTCCTTCTCCAGTTTATTTTTATGGATGAGGAAACTGAGGCAAATAGGGTTAAGTTAAATAATAAATGTCCAAGGCTAGATTTGAACTCAGGAAGATGAGTCTTCCTGATACGAAGCCCAGTCAGTGCTCTATTCATTGGGTCACCCAGCTGCCCATACTATAATACCTAGCTGCCTTTTTGTCATTTGGGAGTTGAACCTGAGTCTTTTGAATCCAAATCCAATGCTGTGCTCTACTGCTCCATGTAACCTCTCACAGACAAGGGAATTTCTACAGCTACTCTAAGGTAAGCCAACAATTCTCCCAATCGCTACCCAAGATATCAATTCTTTGTTCATCATTCATTTCTACTATTCCACAGACTGAATCGTAGTCAATGCCCAAAAATGTCCTCATTTTTCCTGTGTTGGCTGCCTGGAAGCCCAGAGTATAAGAAGCATTTTGTGCGGGCAGGTTGGTACCTTATATTTTTTTGTGAACATATTCATAAAGCATTAATTTGCGTCTAGCATTCATGGCCACTGATTTAGTTAAAACACAGATATTATTCCACTTTTTTTCCCTGGATAGATCTCTTTTTTCTCCTACCCCCCAGTTATCTTAGATACTATTTATTAGAACTGGGATATAATGTTCATGATTAGTATTCCTCCTAGGTATGATACAGTTTTTCTAACCTGCACTTCTCACAGATTACATGCTCTGATCTTCGGAGAATTTTAGACCAGAGAGAAAGTACTCGAAAATGGTTTGAACTACCCTCATAACCAAAACATCTGAGCAAATGAGCTCTAGGAACTCCATGCTGACTTGTCATTTTAAAATGCAGAAACAAGGGTGTATTGGGGAGAGAGAATGGAAGAAGAGGTAGAAAAGAGAGGAAACAGGATGGAAACTCACCAGTCCTTCAAAGGGTCTCTTTGTTGGGCCCAGAGTGTCCCAAGTGCACGAGGGCAGCCACACATGTACACACGCGGGCTTGCTGTCCTTTGCATTTAAGCACACTGATCCTGGGTTACTTTTTGAGCTCATGGACAAGTATGATTTAAAGAGCCATCTGCGGCTGCCACATGCATACACCGTTCTGTTCTTTGTGGATGCGGCTTGGAGGAGCGGTTTAGAACTGGCCTTCTTTGTCCCACACACAGCATACTGTTGTTGGGATTTTTTTTTTCTCTACCAAATTGAACCACTCCTGTCCCTAATTGTATCATTCCTGCTGTCTCTTCCCAGCTATCACAGACTGTTCAACGGTGGCCAATTGTGGTTCACTGTGTCCTTGAAGCCTTCTTTCTGGCGGCATTCAATCGCTCTCCTTCAGTTTCCTACACAGTGGTGGTTATATCCCAGGGTCACCTATTCTCCTCCTAGGACCAGCCCAGTGTGGCTCAAATGGTAATGAACATGACTCCCAACAGGCAGACCCACTCACATACACAGGCTTTATAGCCCTCCTAGCTTAGACCACTCTGAAAAGATTTTGTCATTTGTGGCCTTTTCCCCTCCAGTAGAAAAATTTTCATCTCTCAGTCTCTATAGTCTATAAATACTAGATGAGTTAAAAACGAATGAGGCAGGTCACAAAATGTACACAACTGGGCACACACAGCAACTTGCTTCTACCAAGATCATCAATTCTGAGGCATGTGCCTTAGGGTTTTCTTCATCCCTTCAGAAATTTACTCCCCTTCTTGGTTTGATATAACCCAGCCTCACGGTTCTTTTTTAAGTTAGATATTTTCTTGATGAGGCAGGAAGATTATGCCTTCATCTCAAGGCTCTTAGCCAGTGAGGGCAAATAGTTGATGCAGATAAAATTTGGAAGCATAAGAAAGAGTGCTAGACAAATGTCTGAGAAAATTAATAACAATAAGGAATCTGGGACTGTTGTAAAGAATACACCCATTTAGCAAATAATTATGACATTTTCCTAACCCGTATGGAGACAATGATTTGTTTAAAAATACCAGAAGTTGAATATTTTTGTTGATGCTTATTCTAAAGGGTTATTTTCTCTCCAGAGATGTGGTGAAGCCTTGAAAAAATGTTTAACTTTGCAGTGTTTTTATTAAAATAACAGGGATCTGTTGTTATCGATTATTGTGAGTGTTTTGAAATCTTTGTCTATTCCAATATTGTCCATTTTTGTTGTTGGTGTTCCAAAAGCCTAGTACTTTCCCTTATTTGTATGGATCTTTTTAACTTAAGCCTCTGTGTGTGTGTGTGTGTGTGTGTGTGTGTGTGTGTGTGTGTGTTCCTGGTTTACACTGATCTTCTGGTACTTGATCTCTGGTACCTGCCTCACTGTGTGGATGATAGGCTATGCTTGAGCATGCCCATCATGTACACATAGAGTGCTATGTATTTTTTTTATTTCTGTCCAGATTTCATTTCCAGATTGTTGGAAAATTTCCTCACAGACCATTCACTTCTTCCAATTCATAGGGGAAAAAAATCTGTGGCTCAAGTAGTCTGCTTGAGTGAAGTTGTTGTAATGTCAGCCCTTCCACTTGACTGACAAGCACCTTCATGAATACATACAGTGCATTCCTTTCCACCCTAATCCATGAATATCGCTACCCTCGTTTTCTGGCCTTACTCACTCCCCAAGGCTCTTCTTGCTGTCTATGCTTTCATTAGGCCTCTTATTCTTCTTTTCAGAATGTCAATGCATGGAGTGGCAATAGTGGCCTAACTTTCATTACTGGGGTATGGTGGTCTGGCCAGTCAGTTTACTGGTTTAAGAAAAATTAAATAAAACCTTAAAAAAAAAATCTTTTTGGCCCTAGGGAAACATGATCAAAAATGATTCTTAGAGATGGATGCCTGCAGTGAAAGGGAATTTTTTTATTAGTGTTATGCTTGTTCCCATTAGTTTTACCCAGTTTTTGCCAGCTTAGAAGCAACAGAAATGGATTTTTCCTTTGATGGAGGGATACCAGATCTTTTTTTAGAGGCTTTAAGTCCCAGGGGAGTCGTTTACTTTTCTTGTACTCCATAGCTGCAACATGCTATGCTTCCACCTTCCTAGCCAAAATTTGCCTTTTGTATCAGAGAGGTTTTCAAATACTGCTTTTTCAGCTCATCACCTTCCAAAGCACTTGCCTTCTTCTAATAGACCAGGAAGATACATTACATGCTTACCCCCTCCCAACTTACACTGACCAAGGGGCAGTGTGGATAAGTCGGGGTCAGGGAGAAGAATGGAAAGGATAAAAGAAGGAAGAGCCTCAATTGAATCCCAGTCTCTCACCAGGGCCAGCCATACCTCTATTCACTGCCCAGCTGCAGGGTTAAGTTGAGTACAATCATTTGCAGGATTCTGGCCTTACAGCTTGAAGACAGTTTGTCTCAATGCCTTTTGAAGGACGATATAAAACAAAACCAATCCCAGCCAATGGCCATGGCTACAGAGTTGTAACTAAGGCAGGTTGAACAGGGCTTTGCCCTAGGGCCCAAACTTAGAGGGTGTTGAAAGTACTTCAGCAAAGGAAAAAAAATGGAACTAAGTGCTGTATTGATCAGTTATATGAACTTTTTCCTCTTTTTTTTTCTTTTTATTTAAAAAAATACTATTTATTATATGGAATAACTCTCAGGGACAGGAAGAGATACTGGGGGAAACTATGTGACATAGGAAAGATGACAAAATATATCAACAAAAACTTATTTTAAAAACAACTGTCACCTGACAACTGAATCCCAGGGAAGTGCCTACCTGGCCCTGAATTGGCACAGCCTCCTCAGGGGTCTACGTTCAGGGCAGATTTTACTGCCCCAAGAGGGAAAAAAATTGCTTGTGATGGCCCCAGCCGGCTCCCCAAGACATAAAGGCCAATTAAAATAGAAAAATGTTTCTTCTTCTTTTCTTCCCCTCCACCCAGGAGATTCTCCTATCATTCTTTTCCTCCATGGAAGGTTTAAAATACAAAGGTCAGTGGATTGGGAAAGAAATATGCCAAGAAAAAAGGCTTAAGAGTAACACCTTTGTGTCTGTTTTGGGCAAAGGGAAATTCATTGCATCCTTGCTTTGCCCTGTTTAATTATTTTGCCCCTGGAAAACTGTTGCCACTGGAGACAGACAAGTTGAGTTTTCTGATATTACTGGAGGAATTATTACAGGCTTTATGTTATAGCCCCTGATGCAACTTATGACTGATCTTACATCAATTCAGCCATCAGCCTCTAGACTGCAATGCTGTAGAATTATGAGTTCTTATGCCCCTCCTTTACTCTATCCTCTGCTCCCATCACTGTGGGCTGATGTAAGTGAAAGCCTAGCTAAGCTGAAACAATGAAGACATCTTTCAGACTTGCATATTAGTGAGTGTAATGGTTTGAGAGTGGTTTGTGGTACCAATAATGCCAGGCTAAGGAGAACTGTCCAAAATTGGAGAGGAAAGAAGGATATTCACCAGGACAAGATACCAGATTGTTCATGTTACACGTTTTCTTGATGGACAAGAAGTGACATCCATACTGATTGACTGTTGGCATGTGACTTACCACGGAGCTAGGCTGTGTGTTGATGGATAAGCCAGTCTCATCCAAGTGTCAGGAAGATGATCAGAAAAAAGAGCTGTCTGTAGTTGTTCCATTTCTGAGGAGATTGCCAACTCACCCTAACAAAAGGAAACATTAGTGTGCTATTTGCGTCTCAGAAAGAGGCTGTGATAACATGACATGATAAATGATAGAAGGGAGTGGGGGAGGTTGCCATAAAAACACATAAGGTAGCTAAATTGTGAAGTGTAAAGCATAGCTCGCTTTCACAACCGGTGAGACATTTATTTTAAAAGGTGAAATGGTCAGAACAACAAAAAATGTGGCTTTGGGGTTTTAAACGTCTCAAGGAACAACTATAGTAGAGTTAGCTGGAGGGAAAGCGTACGTACAAACCCAATGTCAGGATCGCTGAATGTTCAGGAAAGGAACAACTTACCATTCTGCACATTTCTCTGCCAGCTTTAAAATTAAAACAAGCAGCTCTCAGAGGCAGCTCACAACCCCAAGCCCAGGAGCATCGGAGTGACTCAGTGAGGAAGGTTTGGGTTTGACTCCAGCCGCTTAAGCTGAATGTAAAGCATTCATTTAAATTCATTTAAAGGCAAAGCATTTAACCTCCCTCAGCCTCAGTTTCCTTATCTAAAATGAGGAAATGTCTCTAGAGGGTCCTTTCCAGTTCTAAATATATGATTTTGTCCTCACCTATAAAATGGTGAATAATAACGGCATCTGGGAGAATCAAATGAGAGGAATGAATGAATGAAAAAGTATTTTTATTTAGCATTTACTATGTTCTAGGCATATGCTAAACACTGGGGAAGAGCTGATATTGAAAGACCATAGCTGATATTGAAAGGCTAGCTTTTGAGAGAGCTGACTAGGTGGGGCTGACCCAGGGCCAGACAAGATAAGGTGAAAGTTTAACAATCTGAGTCTAGCCTAATCTAGTTAAATAGATAGGACTGTTTAAGCTTTAAAAGGTTTTATAAATGCTAGCTGTTATTGTTATGAATCTAAAATGGACAAATGTGTAACTTCCCCAAATTCCAGATCTGATCCAAGGTGGGGATTCAGGTTGAATACACCAAATATTTAGGGATGTACTGAGTTATATCTGAGGTGGTCCTTATGTCCTGAACCAAAATAGATTCAAGCCGGAGTGGATCAAAATAGAAAAAAAAAAAAGGAACATGTCCCTCTTTCCTCCTTCCTCACCCTCACTCACCCCCAGCAGTCTATCCTCCTCGGGAGGTCCTTTGGAATGCTAATGATTCAAACATTGAACCAGAATTAGAGATGCCGCCAGAGGTGGGGGAGTTGAGCCAGATTCTGCCTAGGCATTTGCCCAAACATAAAAACCTCACTGTCATACTGTGAGGTTGATAATGCCAACAATTTGTTACCATTATTTGATTTCAATTGTTACTAATTTCCTAGTATTTTAAACTTATTTTTCAGTCGTGTCCGACTCTTCATGACCACATTTGAGGTTTTCTTGGCAAAGATATTAGAGTGGTTGGCCATTCCCTTCTCCAGCTCATTTTACAAATCAAGAAACAGAGGCAAACAAGGTTAAGTGACTTGTCCAGGGTCACATAACTAGGAAGTGTCTGAGGCTGGATTTGAACTCAGAAAGATGAGTCTTCCTCATTCCAGGCCTACAGCTCTTTCCACTGTGTCACTTAGCTATCCTTAATTCATTTAGACATTTCTTTTTTTTTTTTAAGCAATCGGGGTTAAGTAACTTGCTCAAGGTTACATGGCCAGTTATTTCTGGGTGTGGTGCTGAGTATCTGAGCCCGGATTTGATCCCCAGGTCATCCTGACACTGGAGCCGGTGCTCTTACTCGCTGAGCAACCTGGCCCCCCCTAAGCAATTGGGGTTAAGTAACTTGCTCAAGGTTACACGGCCAGGTGTTTCTGGGTGGGTGCTAAGTGTCTGAGCCCGCGTTTCGATCTCCAGGTCTTCTCAACACTGAAGCCGGTGCTCTTACTCTCTGTGCTACCTGGCCACCCCCATTTAGACATTTCTATTGTAAGATAACATGCAGAAATTGGTAAACTCTAAATAGGCTTACAGTTAAGAAAGGAAATGTGTTTGACGTGTTCCCTTAGAGCATAAATGAGAAGTATATTTCAAAGTATCCTTCTGGGTGCTCTGCCTTCATCAAAGAATAAAATAGCAGGGATTGAGCTTTCCCTTTGATTATTGGGATCTGTCCAGGATGAGTTCTAGGAGTCTTACAGTCGGAAACTTATCTGTCTCTAAAGTCTTGCAGGATATAGGAGCTACTCTAGGAGTCAAGGTCAGGATCAGGTGAGCCCTAGAGGAGCAACAGAGACAATGAGGGATCTTATTCAGTAGCAATGTGAGGATCTCTGAGAGCTTCTAATCTGGGAGGCTAGGTGGTCTAGTGTAAAGAATACTGGACTTGGAGTTAGAGAACTTGAATTCAGATCTAGCTTTGCTACTTTCTTTCTTTGCAAGACCCTCTCTAAATGAAGAGGAGGTCTGGACCAAAGATGTTGTCATCCCTCTTCAGGCTGTTGCATCTCCACAGGACTTTTCTCTACGATCCCTAAAGCTTTCTTTATGTTGTGTTGCCTTCCCTCATTAGAATGTAAGTTCCTTGAGATCAGGGACTGTTTTTTGCTTCTATTTCCAGTATTTCCGATATTTATTACAGTGCCTTAGACAAGTTACTTAACTTTTTGGGGCCTAAACTTACTCATCTGTAAAATGAAAGGGTTGGACTAGGTGACCTCTAATAGCAATTCTGCAGGGCAGCTAGGTAGCACAGTGGATGGAGCTCAGGGCTTGGAATCAATCAGGAAGACTCATCTTCACGTATTTAAATCTAGCCTCAGACACTTACTAGCTGTGTGACCCTGGACAAGTCACTTAACCCTGTTTGCCTCAGTTCCCTGTCTGTAAAATGAGCTGGAAAAGGAAATGGCAAACCATTCCAGTATCTTTGCCAAGAAAACCCCAAATGTAGTCATGAAGAGTTAGACAGGACTGAAACAACTCAACAACAGTAACAGCAGAGAGGCAGCTGCAATGGCCTGGCGTCAGGAAGACCTGTATTCTAATCCAACCTCAGCTACATTCTAGCTGTGTGACCTAGGACAAGTCACTGAACCTCTGTTGGCCTCAGTTTCCTCAACTGTAAGATGGGGATAATAACAATACCTACCTCTCAGGAATGCTGTGAAGTTTAAATATGTTAATATTTGTAATAAGTTCTTAGCACAGTAACTGACTTGTAGTAGGTGCTATATAAATGCTGTTTCTCTTTCCTTTCTCTGCCTCCTTTCAACTTTAAACCTGTGACTGACTCAGGGAAATTGAAAGATTCTAGTCAAGGCTGAGGTAATTTTCCATAATCTTTTATTCAATTAGACTAAAGTTGACTTGAGTCCTCCTCAAAGTTTTTTTTGGACTCTTGGGAGTATAAGCAAGGGCTGCTAAGTGGTTAGCTTAAGGCACCCCTTCCCAGTGGACTTTGTTTAGACGAGGTTAACTAGCCTTAATTGGAGAGGGACCAGATCATAAGAAAGAGGCTCCTACATGAACCAGTGGATCCTTGGGATCTCAGTTGGCTAGGCCCTGACTACCTGAGTGAAATCTTATTCTGCATAGAGTATATTGCTGGCATAAAGTATAGTCCGTGTTATGTAATAGTCATAACTCTGTGCCAATTCCTCCAATAGAGACCTTTTAGTGATGTGTGTTGCTACATTTTAGGGGTATAGGAAATGTAGTCATAGGAAGCTCAAGTCAACTTGAATTTTGATAGGAATAAAGTATTCAACCCACAGGGATTTTGCTTTATGGCCCATTTGATCCTTTTCCCTTAAGGATGACTGACTGGCAAGGAATCTGGGTGACACAAAGTCCTGACCTATTTCCATCCCTCCACCTAGCTGATCATACATAATTGAGGGCCAGACAGACCAGGAATATGCTAGAATAAATGAAAAGGGTTAATTATATTGCCTTTGTTGGTCAGGGGAACTGTGTTATAGTGTAAGGCCGTATTTCCCAGACAGTAATTCTGCATCCTCAAATGCCTTCAGAAGACTTGACTAGTGCCTTGTAACAGATCAGATCATGGTTCTGGGGCTAGCTCCCCCCTTATGAGGCCTTTCATACAGAACTGCTGTTCTTGTACCATTATCTTTAATATCACCTTCCATTTTCTCTCCATCTCTGCTCTGAGAAGCACCTGGGCTCCCAGAGAGACAAAGGACCATTGTCACATTTGTTGTTCCTATGCTTAATTTTTTCTCTTTTCTCTTCCACTTACAACATCAGAGTCTACCATATTCTTTTCAAAGGCTTAATGCCTCCCTCTACACCAGCATAGGGGCCATAACTGTAACTTCACATATCTTGAACTGTTTGCATCAATGTATGTACATTTCAAATGTCCATAGGAAATCTACAGGAGGGTGATGGATTTAAGAGATCTAGAAGATGTTAAAGAACTAGCAAATTCCAAAGTTACGTTGGAGAACAAATTTTCAAGGAAGATAGTGTGAGATGAGGAGAAGGGCTAAAGAGGAGTACAAGAAAAACTTTAAAGGAGTTTCCTGTCTCCATCACGAGGGAGAAAGATGAAAAAGGATGGAGTTAGTGCATGAGTGAGTGGACACAGTAATCTTCAGGCTAATAAAAATGGAATAAAGACTTCAAGAACAGAGAGTTCTTCACGTATCTTCTGAGTTTCCCAGGAGTCTCCCAGGAGATGGTCCAGTAGGAATAGCAGACCAAACTGTCTGGCTAGGTCACCCAGAAGGACTAGCTAGTTAAATCTGTTTATCCCATTAAGCAATGTTTTAATTTTGAAATTAGCTTCTAGTTAAATCCTAGAACTTTAGAATTTGAGGGAACCTTAAAGTCTGCCTCTTCCCTACTCCCTCACCCCTCATTTCAAAGATGAAGAAACTGACACTCAGAGAGGTTCAGTGGTAAACTCATTGCTAATAAATTAACCCAGCTAATAAATGCCAGAAGTAAGATTTGAACCCAGATCTTCCTTACTAAGTCTAGCACTTAGACCATTTTACCATGCTGCCTCTCATTTTGCAGAAGTGGAAAAAATCAGGCAGATGTTCAACAGAACTAGTTCCTGGGAGGTGGGTGCTATTATCATCCCCATTTTACAGTTGAAGAAACTGAGGAAAATAGACGTTAAGCATCCAGGGTCACATAGCTACATAAGTGTCTGAAGTGGGACTGAACTCAGGCTTTCCTTTGTCTAAGACCAGAACTTTATCCACTGCCCCATTTAGCTGATTAGATTAACATGCTAAGTAACATATTAAGCCACCATGTTAGATAACATATTAGGTTACCATGTTAGATAACACGGTAGGTTAAATGTTACATAACAGAGTTAAGATCCACTTGGGACTCTTGGTGTTTGTTGCTATAAAACTTTCAATTAGGGTTGTCTTTTTGGGGGAGGTAGGAGGTGAGGCAATCAGAGTTAAGTGACTTGCCCAAGGTCACACAGCTAGCAAGTGTCAAGTGTCTGAGGCTAGATTGAACTGAAGTCTTTCTGACTCTAGGGCTGGGGCTCTATCAACTGTGCCACC
Source organism: Petaurus breviceps papuanus (assembly GCF_028583685.1). NCBI lineage: Eukaryota > Metazoa > Chordata > Mammalia > Diprotodontia > Petauridae > Petaurus > Petaurus breviceps. The sequence continues at coordinate 815,927 of NW_027187340.1, forward strand.
TAACTGCCCCTAGAGTTGTCTTTTGACCAACAATTGATACTTTTCTTTTTATTTTTTTAAATTTTATTTTATTAAATTTGCTTATCTACTTTTAGTTTATAACATTCAGTTCCACAATCCCTTGAGTTCCAAATTTTCTTCCCCTCTCCCCCTCCTTCCCTGCCCATGGTGGGATGCAATTTGATATAGGCTCTACAAATACCTTCGAATTAAGCATTAGTTAGGTTGTAAAGAAGAATTATAACCAATGAAGTCAACAACGAGAAAGAAGGAATGAAACAAAACTAAACACAAAAGAGAGCAAGCAGTTTGCTTCAGTCTGTATTCAGACTCTGTAAATCTTTCTCTGGATGTGGATGTCACTTTCCATCATGAATCTTTTGGAGTTGTCTTATAACCTTACATTGCTAAGAGGAGCCCAGTCTATCAAAGTTAGTTGTCACAGATATGATGTGTCTGTAATTGTATACAAAGTTCTCCTGATTCTGCTCTCCTCACTCAGCATCAGTTTATATATGTCTCTCCAGGTTATTATAAAGTCTGTCTGCTCCTCATTTCTTATAGCACAATAATATTCCATTACATTCACATACCACAACTTGTTCATCCATTCCCCAATTGATGGGCATCCCCTTGATTTCCAATTCTTTGCCACTGCAAAAAGAGCTGTTATAAATATTTTTGCTCAAATGGGTCTTCCTCCCACTTGTATGATTTCTTTAGGATACAGCCCTACAAGTGGTATTGCTGGATCAAAGGGTATGTACTTTTTTTTTTATAGCCCTTTGATACCTTCCTTTAAAAAATATACAATTTCTAAGACCTAAGTATTAAACTTCCATGTAGATATACATAAAGTATTCTTTTGTAGAAATGATCAGTTAGGGGTGGCTAGGTGGTGCAGTGAATAGAGCACTGGCCCTGGAGTCAGGAGAACCTGAGTTCAAATCCAGCCTCAGACACTTAATGCTTACTAGCCGTGTGACCTTGGGCAAGTCACTTAACCCCAATTGCCCTGCCTTCCCCCCTCCAAAAAAAAAAAAGAATGATCAATTAGAGAAGACTCGCCATAATCATAATAAATGTATTTTTAGACTTGACTCAAATTTACTTCAATTTGGCAAACATTTACTAAGCATCTGACATGTTCAAGACACTGTTCAAGGTGCTGGATATGAAAACAAAAATAAAATAGTCCCTTCCCTCAAGAAGCTTACATTCTACTGGAAGGATGGAGAGAGAAAACATGCATATAAATGAGTATACTATCAGAAACGTTGAGAAGGGAAAGAGAATGAACTATTATTTGGGGTAAGGGGATTAGGGAATGTACCATGGAAGAGGTGACACCTCAGTTAAAGTTAGTTAAAGGAAGACAAGGATTCTAAAAGGCAGAGATGAGGAAAGGGTGAGTTCCAGGCAAAGAGAATCACTTTTGTGAATGCGTGAAGGAGAAGAAGGATTGAGTTTTGCCTGAGGTAGCCTGTTCTGTTTTGAGGGCTTGAAAATGTGGGTGCTTTCTACTTTATCTACCTGTGCCAATGTCATAACTACTCTGATGGCTTTCACTTTCTGGTTTTGGGACTCAGTCTTTTGGTATCTTAATAAATTTTCTAGTTTATTTCCCCAAATGGCAAACCTGACGTATTTTGTGATGGATAATTATATCAGCATATTTGTAATCTCTATAGGCATTGTGAATATGGCATTGCTGATACAAACACCCCCTCTGATCAGCTGCCAACATAATCTTCCTAAGGCACAGGTCTGACCATATTACTCCCCTGCACACAAACACAAAATCTCTAGTGCTCCCCCATTGCTAATA
>NW_027187340.1:817764-844200 GCF_028583685.1 Petaurus breviceps papuanus
CCTGTGCCTTAGGAAGATTATGTTGGCAGCTGATCAGAGGGGGTGTTGGATAGGAGAGAGACTAGAAGCAGGGGGACCAGTTAGGAGGTTATTACTGTAACCTAGGTGACATGTGATAAGGGTCTGAACTAGAGTGGTGACTATGTATGTATAGAGAAAGGGCCAGATTAAAGGCATACCATAGAGGTAGAATTGATAAGACTTAACATGTGGTTGGATATGGGGAGCGGTGGTGAGGGAGGGTGAAGAATCAAGGAATGTCTTTGTTCCTTAGAGAAATGAATCCATCCTCCCATACCTTTGAATGTCAGACTTAGAGCCCGATAATTTGCACTGAGGTCTTGGCTTTGCCACATTGGACAAGTCATGGGATTAGATGATCTTTCATGTTCCTTCCAATGCTAAAGCTGTGATCCAGTGGATGAAAACATATATGCCATGCTTAATAATAATAGTGATAATAATGATAGCACTTTAAATATATTATCTCATTTGATCTTTACAACAACCCTGGAAGGTAGATACTATTATTATTATCCCCATTTTATAGTTTAAGAAACTGAAGCAAATAGAGGTAAAGTAGCCAAGGTCCAAAAATACTGTGGCAAGCTAGAACACTGGGTTGAATTTAGACCCTATAATCTATAATCAATAATCTATAATAATCCATAAATAAATAAGATTAAATGTAAAAGGGACAGTTTAACATTTTACATTTATATACATATATGTACACGTGTAAGTATATACATGTGTACATGCATACATTATGTACATATATACATGTGTGTGTATACACACACACAATGGAGAAGGCATAGCTACACAAGAGTTTGTCTGAAAAAGATCTGGGAATTTTAGTGGACTGCAAGCCCATTCCAATGGGAGTCAATAGCGGAAGTGATAGGGGAACCAAAACAACTGAAGCCATCTATAGGCTCTAGGAGAAGCATAATATGCAATATAGGGAGTTATTAGGGCTACTATGCTCTGCCATGGTCAGACCACACCAGACATGTAACTAGTACATTTTATACCTGGGTCAGGAGTCATGAAATTCACACTTGGTTGAGGGGGTGGGACTGGGAAATAATTCTATGGGGGTAGAGAGGAGAAGACAGAGACCCTGGGACTCTAGTTCAACAACCCTATGATGTGGGGAGTTAGTGTTCACGCTAACAGACCACCTAATGGTTTTCTAATTTAAGTAGTGATTCTTATTAAATCAGTAATAGGGTTATGTCAGTCCATAATCCCTGGGGATGATGGGCATAGGGAATGTCCTACATCTTTCTCCACTTACCTCTCTCCTAGCCTCCCCCTTATGTCTTCAGGCATGTATGACCCTCGACACTTGCATAGTCTTTATCGCACTAATAGTGGATGAGACCCAGCCCTAGGCAGGAGTTGGCAGAGAAATGAAAGCTTCCTCCAAGACATGAAGAGTGATGGGAATGGGAGCTTGTGGAAGCGCTGCTGACCTAGGGCGAATGGACATCCACCAATATCATCTCTACCCCCACCATGTGTGAGTGCAATCAGAGTGGAAACAAGGAGTATATTGTATGGAGAGGTATTGTATGGAGGAGATGGGTACCAGGAACTTATTTCCTTTCTATTTTTTAAGGAAGATGAACCACAAGCAGGAAACTGGGACCAGTACCATGTACAGGGGAATGAACTTATTTTTGGCAATAGTGTTCCCCTGTACCAATAAGATTCCCTTTTCTGCCCTGCTCCTTAGCAAGTGGGGCCAGAGCAGATGCCACCCTTACTGACTGGGAATCAGACTTGATCCAGGGGAGTCATAGTGACAGCCAAAGTCTGACTCCAGACACACTTGATTGAAAAGGAGGTCAGGGGAGAGTAACCCTATGCTTTCTTTATGTTCAGATACCCAGCCCCCAGTTTAAAGATTCAGAGGCTGCCAACTGTCTACCACTGGCAGGCATGGCTTCAGTGTTAGGTTCCCCAGGCCTTAACACCATGGCAGGCCCATAAGAAGAGGAGATGCTTTGCTTCAATTTCCTTAAATTACAATAGTGAGGAAATGATGACTTGTAGCAGGACTGGTTTTGTGGTAGATCAGCGGGGAAACTTCGACCTCGAGGCCACGTGTGGCCCTCTAGATCCTCAAATGGGACCCTTAAGGACCTAGAGGGCCACAAGTGACCTTGAGGTCACAGTTTCCACCCCTGGTGGTAGATGAACTGTGTTTTCAGGAAGAACCAGCATTGCTCTATAAGCCAAGAGTGTTGGTTCCACACAAATAAGAAAGGTTTACCTGCTTGTGTGAAGTCAGTGTTGGCAATCCTATACCTTCCAATGTCTCCTTCCCATGCTCTCTCCCTGTATGGACCTGGAGGACACTCTCCCCATGATTTATAGGGCATAAAAGGAGATTTCTTAAGACACGAACCCTTAAAATTTAGTGGCACCCCGAGGTAAAGCCCTAGTTACCTCTCCCTGGTAATAGCTTTGACTTTCATGTTCAGTTCTGGGCACCATATTTTAGTATGCTGGTAAGTGTTCAGAGGACAACCAGGACAGAGAAAGGGCCTCTCACTATCATGAGGACCAACTGGCCTAGAGAAGGGGGTGGGAAGATACTAGAGGAGTCTTCTTTAGTCATTTGAAAGACTAACATAAGGAAGAGGGATAGATTTGTTCTTAGTCCCAAAGGCCAGATCTCAGTGGGATTTGTGGAGAGGTAGATTTAGGCTTGGTGAGAGGGGAAAACATTCTTAACATGTAGAACTACCCTGACGTTGAATGAGCTGACCCCGTAGTAGTAGATTCTCATCATTGAAGGTCTTTAATAAAACATTAAGTAACTAGTAATTGGACCTGTTCCAGAGGAGAATGCTACCTCCTGCAGGTGGTCTTTCCTGGTTACCCCAGATGCTAGTTCCACTTCTCTCTAGGGTTACCTTGCATGGGCTGTCGCTTTTTAGCGAGTACATTCTGATTTACATGCTGTCTTCTCCCATCTGAACACAAGCATCATAAGGGCAGAGATTGTTTTCGCTTTTTCTCCATATCCTTAGCTCTTAATACTGTTCCTAGCACATAGTGAGGACTTCATAAATGTTTGTTGATTGATCCTTTGTATATGGGTTGGATTAGGAGACCTCTGGGATCTCTTTCGACTCTTGGTGACTTTGATTTATAATCAGGGCTTCGAATTTTATCAGCATGTCTTGGGTAGGATACATTTAAATTATATTCCAAACATGCAAATGAATCAAAGTAAAGGTGAGAGAATATTGGGTATGTACGAAAAGATACTAAGTATGAGGAAAATCATTTTGGAAATGATTTCTAAGGAAAAGATAATGACTGCTAGGAAGGAACAAAAAAACCCCAACAACAACCTTTTTTAAAAAGAAGAATTAAAAGCAAGATAAATATTCAACATTTAAAATGGACATAATATATCATAATCAAGTTTCCTTGTACAAAATGCACTACATGACTCAGTCTTGATAATTAGCAAGAGTGAAGGGGAAATCTTTATGATTCCAAAGAGCAGTTCATGCATTTTGAATTGCCTTATTGGAGAGACACATCTCTTGGCTGCAAAAACATTTGTCTCCTTTACTTCAGTCAAATTAGGGGGAAAAGAAAAATCAAACAATGGGAAATTAGCTGTGTTAAGTGAAATCAATGACCTTGCAGAGAGAAAAAAACTCACAAGCTTCTTCTGCCACTTTATTAACAATTTGCCATCTCTTTAATGTGTTTGCTAACCTTCCCCCACTTCTCCCCCCTTGCTATCTGTGATGTGGCTTCACCAATGACAGGATCCCTGGATCATAATTTTAGCAGTAGTTGGAATAGGTTGTCTAAAGGCACAGTCAAGAATTCAATTTCTGCACATGGTACATATAAAGTCTATAAGGTTTCTCTGTAGTTATATTTCATTTATGTATTCAAATATAACTCCAATACACCTTGTTAGGAGAGGTTATAACATCAGGAAGCAAAAACCAGTTTGCTAGGTGTCTATCTACAACTCTATTCCAAACAATAGGTAACATGCTTAGTTATCAATTCTTATGATTCTGCTTTGGGAATAAGACCAATAATCAGACTATGATAATGCTCCCATGTCCATTTCAATGAATTCACATCATTTAGGAGAAAAAAAAGTTTACATCGAACACAATTACTGGCTATCCTTTGACAAAAGTTCATTTGCTGAGGTTAATTAGATTCATGTGTTACAAAGCACTGAGATGTTATAAAGTAGAATAAAATAAGTATATCTGCCTGGAGAGGAGAGAGACAGAGACAGAAAGAGAAAGACAAAAGGGAAAAGTCTTTTCTTTCCCAATTTTAGGATTACAGTTTTATGGCATAATATTATTATCCCACTTTTTGTTCTGAATTAAACAATTTAATATTTCTGAAACACACTTTCCATTATTTAAATTAAAACAAGCAATACAGTTTTCAAAGTAAAAGGTAGGATTTCTTCTTTTAGACAAAACCAGAGAGACATGTATTGTCTATTTAACAATCAAAACACTACAATAAAATAAAATGAAATTGTGGTATCATAATAATGAGTTCCATTTCAAACGGTTTGCTCTGAACTAAATCATGTTCTTTATATAATGGAATGACAAATTGTTTAATTCATTATCAAATATTCATGAGCTGCATTTGTGCTGTATCACCTAAATGAGCATAAAATCATAAGCAAATATTATATCATCATCACCCATTTCAGTGAGCGGAAATGGAGGAGAGTCTCAGCTTTAATGTCTCCGTGGCCTTCAATCTTTAAAAAAGGGCTATTAGATCTTTCAGAAATATTGCTGAGGGGAGGAAGAAGGGGTGGAAAGGGAAATTGAAGAAGAATTCTTACAGATCCTTCTATCCCATCCCTCAGTGGACTAAAAGCAAATAAGAGATGTGACCAGAATTCAACAAAAAGGTCCAGTACACTTCAGAATGTGGCATGAAAGCATTTCTTTAATGGAAAAGCTTTAATGTGACTGGAGATTTAGGAATCAGACTTTTTAAGGTAAACTAGCTAACATTCTTTACAGGATAGAATCTCATGTTAGCCTGTCTGCATTTAAAGCAAAGTTGGTTCTGTCTATGAAAGGATTCAGCTGAGAAGGAGATTACTCTAGAGTTTTTCTGTAAGACTGATGTGTCTGTTTTTAGCATTTCTCTGGACTTAACATAAGAACTGATTGTGTTAAAGATCTAGCCATAAGTTGGCTATTATTCCTAGGTTGGAAAATGGGTTCACCTTGGAAATGTTCTATTTAACAATTGGGCCACATATATCTTTGTGTAGAACCTTTTTTTCTACCATAAATGATACCAATGAATGTTATTTTAAAAAGAAGAATGAAGAATACGAAGGTATATGAAGAGTAGTAAAAACTGGGATAACAAAACCAGGTAAGCCCTCTTGGAAACTGTGAGAATCATCTCAGGTCCTCTGGAAGCAACTTATTAATTTTAAAAAGCAGATTTCTCATTCTAACCAGAGACAAACTCCCTCCATGGCACGAAATTCTCTACTCTTTCTAATAAGTTCCTTTACAATAGAGAATCCAGGGTTCTAAGGAGTAAAGCAGTGTTCAGCCATTCCAAGCTGCCTCTCTTAGTCTCCCAGGGCAGAAGTGAAACTGTCTTAGAGGCAGCCGGCTTCATTTTCCCTGGTTGGCGCGCGCACACACACACACGCACACACACACACACACACACACACACACACACACACACACACACACCACCCTAGTTATTTTAAACCTTGTAAGTAGGAAGTCCAGACTGTGGAGTCCAGAGAAGGACTCAGGCCAGCTAGTATCAGAAGCTCTCTTTCTCCCTAGCATCTATGGACCGTTAGTGACAGCTGTAAAAAACCATCTAATAAGCAGACACAATTGATAGCAGCTCATCCTGTTGTACTTTTGGGTTGTTAATTCCTGCTAGCTCAGTGGGGAAGGTATTTTTCCCTTTTTCAGAACAGAAAGTAGCTCCTATCCATCTAATTACACCAAATTTTTTAGGTTAAATTATACATTGAGAATAGGGGAACTTAGTATTTAAAGGAATCCTATGGTACAGTCCTTTTGTACAATCAAGACACCCCCTAATTTTTGTGAATTCAGATAATCATATATTGGGTTTGTTTAATGAGGTACACCTGCTTTAGGCTTTTCCATTTTGGTGATTCCTTTCTTTCCAGTTCCTTTTTAAATGGATGTATAGCTGATGAGTATAAGGGCCTTAACCCTTCTCCTGGGAAGATCCTTTTCTCCTCTTCACAAAAAATTATTAACATTTAGAGAGCTATTTTACAGAGCTTTAGAAACACTACCTATTTAGAGTCCAGCAATGACCCTGTGAGGTAGGCACTGAGGTTTTTGTTGTTGTTGAATCCAGTACTGTGATTTCAATAGACTGACCACTTCCCAGTATGGAAACTCCCTTCACCAATGTTGATCTACGATCTGGGAAGATCATTTCCAAGAGATCTGTAGTTCTTGCCTGGGGGAGAGAAAAAACATGGCCTCCATAGGAAGAAATCATCACAAATGGTACTATGATATGAAGCTTTTATTGCCTCAAAATTCTTTGGTCATGGATCAAATTTATCCTCTTTTGAAAGTGAGAAACCCTTGGGAATTCACCTACCTCAGATAAAATTAGAGCAGAGACCAGATCCTACTGGCCCTTTTTGTTCTCTTCTTTATTTTCTATATCTCCCCATCCCTCTCAAAACAAAACAATGATTTTCTAATGTCCTTTTTCTTAAGTTGGAAGGGTACAGCTTAAGGCTAACTAATGTGAAGGAAAATTCCCTGTGTCCAGATAGATGAAATTACTCAGCTACAAGTCCTTCTGTAGACCTTCTAGTTTCTGAATTTGAAGTTATAAGGAGAAAAGTTTTGTTTTTTTTTTCCTTCCAAAGAACTCATTGGCAAAAACCACAGGCTTAAGAGATAGGCAAAGGATTGGTTCAGGGACCTTGGAAGTCTCTACTTCAACTCCCGTGTTTTATACATGAGGAAGCTGAAGCACAGAGAGGTTAAGTGACCTATGCAGCCAGTAAGTATGAGAGGCAAGATCTGGGCAAGTGCCTCTTGATTTCAAGTGCAAGATACAGAGAGAAACCAAAACTCCCCAAGTTTCTGTGAGAGATTTTCCCACTATGCCAAATGGGAATTTTTAAAAAATGTGGCTTCTTTTGTCTTACCTTTTCTCCTGCTGTGAGAGGGAGCATGCTGTCCTTCAAAGACTGTGATGAATTACTTGCCTTTCTGCAAGGCAGGTGCTGAGTGCATAAGGAAGCATGATATAGTGGAATGAACATTAGCTCTGTAGTCAGGGTCCTAAGTTCAAATCCCCCCCTCCAATTTTTTATTACCTGTGTAATCTCAGGCAAGTCACTGAACCTCCATGGACCTCAGTTTCCTCATTTATGAATCGAGGAGGGTGGAGCAGATGACTTCCAACGTCCCTTTAGCGCTAAGCCTGTGATGATTTTCAGCTGCCTGCCTGCCTGCCTGCCCTGTGTGGGTCTGCTTGCAGACACTTTGGGAAAACTTCCCAACCCAAACTTCAAATGCTCCTAATCATCAGCAATAATTGGGTCAGGAAATGGGTAAACCAGAGAATGACCTCGAATGAGTATAAAATAAAACGGTCACGGGGAAGCAATACTCTCTGAGTCATACTCCGTGATGAAGGAGAAGCTGTAGGTAAATAAAGTGGGTGAAAGGGCATACCGATAGCCTCAGATACCCTTTCTCCAGAATAAAGCCAGATTTGGTGGGGGGCAAAGGAAGAAGCTTTCTTTCTCAGAGCGAGCAGAGACCTTTTTGTAAGTGCTTTAGCTTCCAGCAGGGGGAGCTCTGACTCTGGAAACACTTCAGCAGCTACTGTAGCAAAGCTATTCCTTCCAATATGCAAGATTATGCCTGACTAAGTCTCTATCCCAGCTCCCAGGGGTCAGTGTTTATGACCAACAGATATGATTTTTATTGAACAAGTGAGAAAGGTCCTCCTGCATCCCCTGGAGCACAGATTTATATTTTTTTGGTTCACCTGTTTTATACTTTTGTAGCTTTTGAAAACCAGGGCTGAATTGCGATGTTTGACGTTTCGGAAATCAATAGCATCCTAACAACCTCCTCATTTTAAAAATGAAGAAACAGAGGTGCAGGTGGTTAAGTGACTTGCCCAGGGTCACATAGTTAGGAAATGGCTAAATAGGGATTTGAATTCACTCAGGTCTTCCTGACACACTGCCTCTCAAAATAAGTATGCACTATCATAGAGCTGGGCCTCAGAAGCCTGTTAGAGCCTTCCTGAAACCATCAGCTAAAATGTCCTCTTTCTTTTTGCCTCTTCTCCTCACATTTTCAACTAGTATCTTATGTTCTCTTATAAGGCACACCTCCTAAAAGGATTTTCACTATCAATGATGAATGCACTTAATTAGGCTAGTCAAGACCTAGTTCACAAGCCATTGCTATGAGCAGAAAGAAGCATGTGTTCTTCCATAGGAGAGAGATGAAATTTTCTCTTCTCAAATCATTAAACAGATTTTCTACTTCTAATTGTAGTGATTATAGTGTGGACTCCACATGTGTAGATAGACCCACATGTTTAGAGGATACTGTACTTGTGTGTGGCTGGAAGGTAGGCAGAATGCCTCCAAGGGTAGAAGGGGAAGCAGAAAGCTGGGGCTGGAGGCCACTCCGTTCTCAGAAAGAGGAGGTACAACGAAGTAGATCTATCTGCTCCCCTAAATATTATTGGTCTATGGGATATGATCAGATTCCATCTAACTTTTGATTTCTTTATCATTTTGGTGGGGGAAGGAAGACCCCAAATTCAATACCTAAGCTTTGACTCTTTTCTTACCACCTACCAGGTTTATACTGAACACACATAGCAAATAGCAAGGAAGTCTATTCATTCAAATTATAGCTAAACGAATCAGAGAAGATAATTCATTTTGTTGTCTTTCAGCCATTTTCTGTGGTGTCTGACTGTTTGTGACCTTATTTGGGGTTTTCTTGGCAAAGACATTGGAGTGGTTTTGCCATTTCCTTTTCCAACTAACTTTACAGATGAAGAAACTGAGGCAAACAGGGTTAAGTGACTTGCCCAAGGTCACATAGTTATTAAGTGTCTGAAGATAAACATAAGAGAAGGTGTGCTAGACAATACAGAGTGAAGGAGCTCTCCTCTTTGAGAGTAAGATAATTCAACTCAAGCAAGAGAAAAAGTCCTTGAGCTCATCCAAGACAAAATCCCCTGAAAGTCTCTAGAGTATCAAGCTAAGAAGAGGAACATGATAGAGACAGCCAGCTCCTCTTATGTCCTTCCAATCTTCCCCTTCAGCATCCTGAAGTGGGGTTAGCCTCTTTATCTTCTCTCTTGAAGTTGGAAGCCAGGAAGCAGCTCAATGCTCAAAGACTCTTGTTAGGAGAGGCCCCAAAGTGGGCCAGCTAGAGAACAGAAGCTCTCGCCTCTTGCCAACTCCTCCAACAAGGCAGGGCATTCAACTCCATCAATAAAGGCAGAAATACATACCAGTGGGTCCTGGGACAAGGGTTACAAAATATTCAGATGGATCAATCTTTTTTCCTTTAATCACATCTAGGTTCTAGCAATGAAGGAAAGGGGATATGTATATTGTGACTCCTGTATCCATATAGAAATGGTTCTCCCAAATCCCATACTTATTTTAGTAACTGTCCTGTCCTCAGAGACAGGGAAGTGACTATTTGGGCATAGGATAAGAACCTTCAAAAATGACTTACAAATCTGTATCTAAATCTTAGGTACAAACAGCCAACAGGATACTTTCTGTAAGGTGTAAGAAAAAAAAGAAACATAGTATGAATTAGAAGACTTGGCATTTAGTCCCAACACTGCCTCTAAGTAGCTGTTGAATTGGATAAGCACTTAACTTCTCCAAGCCTCAGTGTCTTCATTTGTCAATTAAAAGGATTGGATTCAATCTATTTCTAAGGTCCTTCCAGCTCTTAGTAGAATTCATTCATTCCCTTTGGCAAGAGAGGGAAATAGTAGATGGATGAATTAAATTAAATTAGATTTGTGTTTGTTCATTATTACAAAGTGGTGAGGAAAATAGGCTGTAACTTTTCCTGGCTATCTTAACAAAGGAGGGAGAAATTAGGACCACTTTAGAAGATGAGGTAATTTCAATCTACTCTCTTGTCCCATGTCTATTTGTAAGATATGTTAAAATTTACTTCCTCTCTTTACTTAAAACCATTCCTTCTAAGACTTCAATGGTTTTTCCCCCCTTCAAACCGAATTTATTTTAATCACAGACATGCATTTATCCAAGACTTTAAAGGGACTTACAGATTATAAGGATTTGGGGACTTCTGTGATGAAAGAACAACTTTCCCCAAAGCTTACAAAAGAATAACCACAAAGAAACGGTGGAGGTTATAAAGAAACACCTGAGGGTTTACTTCTAAATAGTTGTAAAGGACAGTGGCAGAGACCAGCAGGTCCCTGGTGCTAAAAAAGTATTTTCTGTTCTAGCCTTGAGATCTGTATTTCGGCTTCTCATTCACACAGACATTGCAATAGTGGAAGAAATATAGAATTAATTGTCTGGTTCTGTTCATGGAACCATCGTTAGTTCCTGTGGGCTTTCTCTTGCTGTTTTGGTGGAAATTTTCACGCACCTTACAGAATATAATTGTTTTTATTTCTAGTCAATGATACAAACAGATAATTCCAGGCCCATGAAAAAGCTCTCCAGCTTTTACTGGACCAGTCACAGGCTCTCCTCTCAGCTCTTTCCTTCTGCTCTTTTGCAGGCATGGATTGTGTTGGATGGGTGTCTGTAGAGATGGGCAGTGGGGTCAGGAGGCAGGGCTTTAGGACTGGAGAGTAGAACTACAGTGTAGAGCAGAGAGGGTTTAGGGAAAATGCAAGAGACTTTTATAGTGGTTGGGTCTTAAGCAGAAGAAGAAGGTCTTAGGAAGTGGAGAGGAGGTTGGGGCTTCTAGGCAAGTAGATGAAACTTAGGGAACAGTGGGGCCAGGGGAGTTTCAAAATAGGTCTAGTGTTTTCCTAATAGGAATGATTACTCCTGTAGGAAAATAGAAATTTGGGGCAGCTTGGTGGCACAGTGGATAGAGCACCAGCCCTGACCTGAGTTCAAATTTTTCCTCAGACACTTGGCACTTACTAGCTGTGTGACCCTGGGCAAGTCACTTCATCCCTGTTGCCTCTCAAAAAAAAGAGAGAGAGAAAATAGAAAATAGCTTAGAGAGATACTCACATATAGCTTTATCTCTTTCAGGATATTTGGAATGATCTTTGATTCCTTTTGTGAAGATATCCTCTCTAACATGGCAGGCTGCAATTCCTGTACGCTCATATTCTGTAAAGCAAACACCAATTCAGTACATACATCTGTTCTGAATAAGACCCAAAAGGAGTCTGGGAAGTATCTTATCTCAATTTCACTATAAATCTTCAATGGAGAATGTAACAGAGGCCTGCCTTTTCTTCTTTTGATATTTCAGGGATATCAATGTATCTGTTGGGTTTTCTGTGTATTGTCTTTTATCCTTCGACAGGACTGACCCTCCTCCCTTTTCATTTGTATATATCAATGTTTTTTGCTCTTTTTCTTACACAGAGATAATTGTTGGCCATATGCTGATATATGCTTATGCTCACCATATCTTTCTTTCATTTTCTTTCCAGATGGTTGTGATTTTAATGTTTTGGTGACTGTTGTTGTTGAAAGGAAAATTCATCATTTGGGCTTTCACCCTAATTAATGAGGCAAAACTCAGGACAAAGAGAATTAAAAGGATTTTATTATAAGTATGTCCAAATAGCAACACATTGATGGGCTGATCACTGAAAATCAACGAAGGTTTCAAGGTGGGGACAGTTTTTATAGGTAGCTTTAAGATAACCCAGCTAAGTCAACCTCAGCAAAAGAGGTGGCCCCCTTGAATCTCAGTTCCTCCCCAAGGTTGTAAGAATATGGCAATTTGCAGGTAGAGTTAGGCTACAAAGAGCAGGTGATACCCAAACTGCAGACTTGATTTCTCCTTCCCTACACAAGCCTCCCCCAACCCTGATAAGCAGGACCGGGAACAATGGGTAACTGAGTCAACGTAGCTTTTAACATTGTACTCCATAATTCACAATTCATTGACACACTGCATCACTGCAAAATTTTTGGTGTTAAAAAGACAAGCTTCTGTGTGCTCTAACACTTCAGGATAATTAAACGTTCTGTCTAATTTTCCAAATATGATCTAGTCTGATCCATTCAATTCTGAACCATCTTTATTCATCTGCAACATTTGTCCAATATAACCATGCTGATGGATTGATTTAATAAACTATGCAGTTGTATAGCATAGTCTTAGAATCCTTGATTTCCTTCAGAGCTCAATTTAAGTGTTACCTCCTTTAGAAAGCACCCCTCCCCTTTTTACCCTCCCTTTTTTCTCCTTGCAGCTACCGAGTATTACTTATACTTCAAATTACCGCAGATTACCAAGTATCACTTATCAAAAAATGGTTAGATTGTAAACTCCTTGAGGGCATGGTTTGAATTTTGTATTGTTTTTCCTCTTTGTATTCCTTCCCCTTAGCACAGTGCCTTAATAAGCTCTTAATAAAAATCTCATTGAATTACCTTGAACAGTATATGTTCTCTAAACATTTTATTTTTCCTATTATTCTCGTAAGAGGGTGCTGTAATACATTTTTAGTTCAGCAAAACCAAGTTAGAAGGGGAAATGAGTGAAATATGAAGGGGAAAGCCTTTCAGATTCAAAGGAAATCTTCCATATCTGACAAAGGATCTGAAACTTGAATAGCTCAATTGAATAAAAAAAAGACCAGAAAAACAATGAGCTCGGTCTAAGAGCAAAGACCACTTCAATACAGACATTTGTTCTGTATGAGACCCAAAAGGAGTCTGGGAAGTATCACTGGTCTGACAATGTTCCAAAACAGGGGAAGACATCTCTGAAGTATCATCAAAGTGGAGAGGCTAGCTCTTCTCCACATCATGTTTGAAGGTGACAAACCTTAGATGCAAGGCTCTAGGCAAAGAGGAGAGATTTCTGATAAGCCTAGCTCAGGGTCATTGCCCTTGTTGAAAGAGCTGGGGTAACATTCCAGTTAAAAAGAATACCGCAATATCTTAGCTGAGCACATAGCTGAAGGTGGTGAAAGACCTCAGGTGTTCATAAAAGATCAAGCCCAAGGAATCCAAAAGCTCAAACTGTCCAGCAGAGCTGCCATTCCTTGTGAAGAGCCCAGTCGGCAAACAACCTACTAAGGTCAGAAGCAGGTAGAACAACCTGGTCAGCCCAGTAAAGAACTTGCTTAATAGTTGAAAGCTGTTTGATCCAGCCCAGTAACAGATTGACCCATCCAACTGAGATGCCTTGCTCTATGAGAAGCCAATTCAGCTGAGCAGTAAAATAACCTTTCTTTATAGAAAAAGAAAGAACAAATAACGATAAAACATTCATTAAACATATATTATATACCTGACACTGTGCTAAATGTTGAGGATAAAAGTACAATAAAAAATAAGCCCTCAAGGGACTTACATTCTATTGGATGAAGACAATACATGAAAGGAAACTGGAAAAGGGGTAGGAGAACTCCAAGTTCATTGGAATGGGGTAAAGATGGTGTAATGGGAATGGGAATTTGAAGATCTTCCCTGCCCCTTGTGTTGGCAGGTTAACAGGTACTTAGCACTTCGTTTCAAGTTAAATATTAAGACCTAGAACTTGTGAATCCCACAGTGGTATGGGCTTGTTGATGTAACAGGAAGGAGCTAATACCATATATAAGGAAAATCCCAAACCGAGAAAGGCCAGAACTTCTGGGAGCAAGCATCTGGAGGCTGGGCTGCTATTGCTGGAGAGAGAGAAGAGAACTGAGAACTGAGAAGTGAGAAAAGGGGAGAACTAGGAGGAGGGTCTTGCTGATGATTTCAGAGGCCCAGAGACTATACTGTTGATTTGTGTTGATTCCTCAGACCTTGTTGTTGAGTCAATGGTGATTTCACAGGCAGAAAGTGAATTGATGAAGATGCCAACTATGTGCATGATGTTATTGTGGCTTTGTTAAGCTTTGTCTTCCCAGGAACAGAAACTGTGAAGGACTTGAGGTGGACCAGACACTGTGGGCTTCAATATGGGACAGGAACTGCACAAGGAGCTGGACAAAGAACTGGGAGCTGTCTGTCTCTGAACCAAGCTAGCAGTTGGATAGATTTGGGCAGGAACTGGGACCATGGAAGAGGAACCATGGAAGTTGAGAGCCTGCCTTGAGTTAAGATAAAAAGGCCTCTCCTTGGGTATTAATGCAAACTGAGAAGATCACAATTTACTAGAGGTGGAGCACTTTTGACCTTTGTACTTTGTGATTGACTAAATGAATGTACTTTGTTTAAGAAAGAAGACTTTTTAATTGAAGATATTAAAATAATATGACCTGGGGTGGACTTTGTCATTGACTAAATAAATGTACTTTGTTTAAAACTGTGTGACCATGGGGCGGCCAGGTAGCACAGCGAGTAAGAGCACCGGCCCCATTGTCGGGATGACCTGGTATTGAATCCAGGCTCAGAAACTTACTACCACACCCAGAAATAACTGACCATGTAACCTTGAGCAAGTTACTTAACCCCAATTGCTTTAAAAAAAAATTGTGTGACCACTTTGGTGAAAACTATGTGGCCATTTTAGCGACAAATTGTTATACCATAACATTGTGAATGCTGTACTTTGATTTCTGTGAATGTTTTGTCTTAGTTTGTTGTGAAATAAATAGAGAGTTCACTGTACTATGTAATCAGAACCCTGAAAGCTGCTCACAGAACAATCCTCTGGAAAGCTGCTTGTGCTTGGCTTTACAGATGGTCAAGAAGTGACATGAAGGCCTAATAAGGTAAAAGCTCACTTCTTTGTGCCCATCATTTCAGACAGAAGGGGAGGGAGGAGAGAAGGTAAGGCTAAAGATGTCCAGGAAGTAACATAAGGCCTGATTCTGGACACAATAGGGTGAAAGCCCTCCTATCAGAGTTTGTTATCCCAGGGGAATGTCCACAGTGATGGCTGGAGGGGCATGAGGATAACAATTGGAATATAGAAGCATGTTATGAATTTGTCCAAGAAGTGGCCCTGTGGTTTTAGATTTGAGTTATTTTGGCCAAGTATGTTCTCCAAAAGTGGGTCTCACTACTATTACACTATAAACTTGAATCTGTGTATTTGTGTATCCAAAGTTTTGCAAAGAAATGCTTTGCAACTACTGTCCTTGCTGTATTATGCCTTTGATAAAAAGCTAACTAAGTTTCTTAGCTATTTTTTGAGGTAAAGCATACTGGGTAGAGGCTAATGAACTTAGGTTAACATTATATCCACTGAAGGGTTGCCATTAGAATCCTGGAAGGAGTAGCAGAAGACACTGTGTACACCCAACCTGTGAATGCCAGTGCTGGTTGCAGGAGTGAGCTCAGACAGGGTGCTATATGCTCATTTCCATTGTATTACTATCACATTTACTAACATAACTTGGTAGGGGGGATAAAGTAGGAGAAGCATTTATTAAATGTGTATTATGTGCCAAGGACTATGCTGAGAGCTTTTTACAAATATATTTTATTTGGACCCCTTAATAGCCTTGTGATATAGATACTATTATCTCCATTTTACAATTGGAGGAAATGGAGGCTGGTGGAGGTTAAGTGACTTGACCATGGTCACACAGCTAATAAATGGCTGAGGCTAGATTTGAACTCAGTTCTTTCTGACTCTTGATCCAGCACTCTCCACTCTGTTCATCTAGCTGCCCAAGATCTCTGAGGTCTAACATCTCATACTGCATACCAAGATAAGGTTAAAATGTGTACATGATTTAGACATAATTACCATGATACCATGGGCAAGTTAGGGGAGCATGGAATAGTTTACCTGTTAGGTCTATGGATAAAGGAAGAACTTATGTAACAAGAGATGGAAAGCATTATGAGATGCAAAATGGATAATTTTGATTATATTAAAAAGATTTTACCCAAATAAAACTAATGCAACCAAGATTAGAAAAAGGTCAGAAAGCTGGGAAACAATTTTTTGCAGCAAATATCTCTGATAAAGGCCTAATTTCTCAAATTTTTACAAAGCTGAGTCATGTTTATAAGAATACAAGTCATTCCTCAATTAATAAATTGTCAAAGGATATGAACAACCAGTTTTCACACAAAGGAATCAAAGCTATCTATAGTGATGTAAAAAAATGCTCTAAATTATTATTATTATTTTAAAGAAATTGGGGTTAAGTAATTTGCTCAAGGTTACATGGCCAGTTATTTCTGGGTGTGGTGCTAAGTATCTGAGCCCAGATTTGATCCCTAGGTCATCCTGACACTGGAGTCAGTGCTCTTACTCGCTGAGCCACCTGGCCGCTCCTTCTAAATTATTATTGATTAGGGAAATGCACATTAAAATAACTCTGAGGTACTACCTCATACATATCAGATTGGCTAATATGACAGAAAATGAAAATGGTAGAAGTTGGAGGGGATATGGCAAAATTGGGACATTAATGCACTATTGATGAATTGTAAACTAGTCCAACCATTCTGGAGAGTAGTTTGGAACTATGTCCAAAGAGCTACAAAACTGTGTATACAATTTGACCCAGCTATACTACAACTAGGTCTGTATCCCAGAAATTTAAAAAAAAATAAAGGAAAAAGGAACTATTTGCATAAAACTATTTATACCCAAGTCTTTTTTTTTTGTGATGGCAAAGAATTGGAAATTGAGGGGCTGCCCACAAATTGGGGAATGACTGAACAAGTTGTGGTATATGATTATAATGGAATGCTATTGTGCTTTATAAGAAATGATGAGCAGCATGATTTCAATAAAACCTGGAAAATCTTCCATGAACTTGTGCAGAATGAAGTAAGTAGAGCCAGGAGAACATTGTACACAGTAACAGCAGTACTAGATGATCAACTGATGATGATCAATTGTAAATGACATCTCTTCTCAGCAATACAATAATCTAAAATAATCCCAAAGGACTCATAATGGAAAATGCTATCCATTTCCAAAGAAAGTATGGATAAAATCTGAATGCAGATCTAAGCATACTATTTTTCACTTATCAATCAAATTACTCACCATCTCAGGGAGGGGGGACAGATGGAGAGAATTTGGAGCTCAAAATTTAAAAAAAGAATGTTAAAAAATTATTTTTACATGTAATTAGGAAAAAAAATTTTTTTCATCTTGTGATTAACATAATTGATCTACTTTCATGAACAAGAGACTGTGGTGTTGTTGACAGACAATATAGTTTCACTTTCTGCCTCTTAACACTTACCTCTTGGATGATCTTGGGTGTAACCTTGGATGTCAGTATTTTAATCTGGAAAGTGAGGGGGTAGACTAGACAGCCTGTGTGGTTTCTTTCAACTCTAGATCTATGATTCTGTACCCTCCGGAGCTTGACTTTATCCACCTATTTTCTACTCTGCCCTCATAATGAATCTTCTGTTCTGTCATTCTCCAAATATCATGTTGTAAACCTGTAACCCTCACCTAGGATGCCTCTTCTTCTCCTTTCTACCTCTCTAAACCATACTCTTCAAGGCCAAGACCAAGTTCAACATAATCAATGAAGTGTGCTAGCTCAAGTCTGCAACTTCCCCTTAATAGCACTTGAGGAGATTAACACTGAGGAGAAGTCTATATGCTGACTAAAAGGTCTTCTTCTCCTCCCACAGTCATTTAAGGTGGCACTCAACAATTGCATTCTTACTGCTGAATCAGTGTAAGGGAGAGGAAGAAGTCCAATATTCTCCTAGAATTCTTTGTCCTTATTGCTAGTGGGATAATACATTTTTCAGCCCCAGAGCAGCCAGTGATAGCTTTAATTAATAGCTATACTATGGGCATTGGGCTGGTGGCAACTAGCCAGTACCACTGATGGAAAGAGGAAGAGAGAATGATTAGTCTCATCCTTCTAAAATTTTATAATCCCCATTACTATTTCTGAGACCCATTTAGTACCTTGTCCTATCTTCACTAGTTCTCCCTAACCCTTGAATTCCTATATTAGTTGGAGTTAGAAGCATACAATTTAGATTAACTAATTTAATACTGTCTTGTAGCTGTTGTTTCACCTGGTTTAGTCTTATTTCTTCCATTATTTTGTAAGTTCCTTGAAGGCAGAAAATATAACATCTATTTCTTTTGTACTCCCACATGGCTCCTGGCATAGTACCCAACCAATAGTTGTTAAGTCATTTTCAGTCATGACCAACTCTTTATGAGTTCTTGTCAAAGGTATTGGAGTTGTTTGCCATTGCCTTCTCCAGCTAGTTTCAACAGATGAGGCGTTGAGGCAAACAGGGTTATATGACTTCCCCAGAGTCATACATCTAGTAAGTGTCAGGCCGGATTTGAACTCCTGAAGAGAAATTTTCCTAATTTTAAGCCTAGTACTCTATTCCTGCCCATACTATGATATAATATTTTTCAATGTATGCCCATAAATTGAGAATTACCAATTCTATATGATTTGCATTTACTTATTTGTGTCAGTTCAGTCATTCTTTTTTTCAGTTGTGTCAGACTCCATTTGGGGTTTTCTTGGTACGAGTGGTTTGTCATTTCTTTCTCATTTTCTCCAGCTCATTTTACCGATGAGGAAACTGAGGCAAACAGGATTAAATGACTTGGCCAGGGTCACACAGCTAGTAAGTGTCTGAGGTCACATTTGACACAATTAAATTCAGGCAGGTATCTTCCTGAGAGTTCTCTCTCTCTCTCTCTCTCTCTCTCTCTCTCTCTCTCTCTCTCTCTCTCTCTCTCTCTCTCTCTTTTTCTCCTTACCACTTCCCTCTTCTTCTGAAGACTGAGATTCAGGAAGTTATGTCCAGAATTCCCTTCTCAGGCTTCATGCAAGAGCATGTCTCTTACAGTAATTTACTTCTACTTCAAGATGCCATTGCCAGATGGGTAGGTGAGAAAAATCTCCTCCCAGCTTTCTTGTATTTTGCCAGACCTCCAAAAGTGGTGGTTTTTGTTTGTTTGTTTGCTTGTTTTTTGCTTGCTAGTTAGCTCTCTTCTCAGCTGTGTCTCCATGGTAGTTTCTCTCATTTGTAAACTTTGTCTTCTAGGTTGATTCACATAAATGAAAGGGTAGAAACAAGGCACAGTGGTAATCCATGTTTTTGGGTATATCATAGTTTCTACCAATCCTCCTGAGTTTCCCGACTCTTTCATATACAAATGTACTATTCAAAAAACTAAGCCCCTCACAAGTCCCAATAGTCCACTATGATCTTAAAAATTGTAGATGTCCCAAAGTCTAAATCCCTTACAAGCCCCTTGCAAAAGACCCATTCAAATTAGGACATTTGATTCCATGAAGCAGATTAGGCAACTGATCAGGGATCCCCCTCTCCCTCTTAATGGATAATTAATCCTCTACTCTTTAGGAATAATTTAATTATAAACCTATGGAATGATTGCCAAAGACAGCTTTCCAGATGAATGCCAGTGCTCAGTGCTCTATAGACTAGGAATGTAGAGGAAAATCTATGTCAGTCATTGTTAGCTCTTACTGCCTTCCTATGTCACCAATCATAGAACTAAATCATGTCTTTGATGGAAGGGACTTTACCTAGTTCAATATCTTCATGTATAATTCTAGCTCTACAGATAAGAAAACTGATGCCCAAATGCCTTTCCTTCCTCCTTTCCTTCTTTGTTCCCCCTCCCCCCATTTTAATTAATCCGTCTTAAAATGTTAACTAAATTTCAGCTGATAAATACTTAAAGTATGGCCCCTTTTAGAGACATTGATATTTTAATAAAGAACTCTTGAAATGTTCCTTCCCAGCACTCCTCTCTCCCCTTCCCCCAAGACTTTATGAGAAAAAAGAACAAAACCAATGGACTCCATTAATCAGGTAGGAAGGAAGGAATCCATGAAAACTAGTCAGACACCTTTGAAAGTTTGCCAACCCCCAGGTTAAGTACATGGTGCTAATGAGGCCAAGGCTGTGCTTTTCATCTCTGATTAAAAAAGATCATTTCTTTGTTCCTTTGTAATAGACTGAATTTGTAAACCTTCAAGGAAACTCATAAATGTGTGCCCTTATTGGACACGAAGGACTGCATAAGAAATTGTGGACTAATCAATGCAAACCTCTCACCAGCTGTAGTAGATAGCATAGTATGGTATAAAGATCTGTGGATATGGAGTCAGTCAGTCAACAAGCATTTGTTAAGTGCCTACTATATGCCAGGAGAAGATCTGGATTCAATTCCTGATTCTGCCACTTATTTCCTGTTTAACCTCAGGCAAGGCACTTTATCAGCTAATAAGTATTGATTAAATGCCTGCTATGTGCTAAACACTGTGCCAGGTTCTAGGGAGACAAATAGAAAGAATGAAACAATCCCAACTGTCTCAGGACCTACCTAAGTTTTTTCCTCTGTCAAATGAAGGATGTTGGTCCACATAATCTCTAAGGATCCATTTAGCTCTAAAATCTATAATTCTGAGGTTAGATAACCTCTGAGGTGCCTTGCAGATTTAAAATTACATCCTACTGAAAGAAAAGTGTAAAATCTTACCTTCTTCGTGGTGGCTGTATGATGCCATCTTCCTCTGTGCTTTCCTCTCTCTCTATGTCATTTTCTGTATATGTAGAATGAGGGGTTTAGACTAATTGATAGCTATAATCCATTCCAGCTCATAGGTTTCCATAGGGTTACTATTGTTCTTAGGATTTAGTGCTGGAAGAGACTTTACAACATCATCAAGTCTGATTCCCACATTTTACAGATGAGAAAATGATGATGGTCCACGAAAGTAAAATGATTTGCCCAAAAGGAGTCATGATTTGAACCCAGGTCCACTGAAGTCAAATCCAGTGCTTTTGCCTGTGATGTCCAAGCCTACTCCAATGTGAAGCAGGCCAGGTGCTTTTGGGAACCATGCTTCTCCAATCACTGCTTGCATGGAGTGCCATTTTGTGTTGAGAATATTGAGAAGAGTTGGGGGATTGGGTGGGAGAGGGAGGAGAAGGAAGAGAGGCATGGTCTCCATGAACCAAGATTGATTTGGAATATGAAGCATCTTATTGATATAAAGCAAAGCCCAGACGGAAGGAAGCGGTTTGATATAGCACATGATTTGAAAAAAATCATGTGCATCTGTTTAGCACAATATACAACATAATGACAGCAATCTTCCCTGTTTGTAGCTATTCATCTGATTATGCAGAGTAACAATTCTTTGAGTTACACATTTATTTACCCAGGGATTTTTTTAATGGATAATAAGTTAGTAAATCAGATAGCATGTGTTCAAGATAATACTTTCGTAAACTGTCTACCACACAAGGCAGTTGCAATTCATGTTTTATATAATATCCAATGTGCCATTAATACCCACAACACAATGTGGAGTTATGCACAGATTTTCATGAAGGACAAAACCACTTTTAATGATCCTTTAATACTGTTTTAGCTAGACACATGTTATTTGGAACAAATACCAGTTGGGGCTTTGTAATACACCGTGAGTATAATGAAGAGTGTCAACTTACTCATACTACAACCCGATAGCCTTAAGATTTTCTTATTCTTGGTTCTGCTGTGGTTTCTAGTCCTTGACTCAGAGAGGAATTGTGAAGTTTTCCTGACACTATGTCAAATTCAGGCTTGTTTTCCAAACAGATATATTCCATGTATTTGTAGACCAAATAACAAACAAGGAGAATAAAGAGAATATTTTACTCATAGCATTGAAATATGGGGGCAGTTAGGTTGTGCAGTGAATAGACCACTGGCTCCAAAGTCAGGAGGACCTGAGTTCAAATCCAGTCTCAGACACTTGAAACTTAACTAGCTGTGTGACCTTGGGCAAGTCTCTTAATCTCAATTGCCTTGCCTTCCCCTCTCACTCCCCTTCTCCCCACCAAAAGAAATGTAACAACAGCTATAAGAACTGACATTCATATAGTACTGTACATTAAAAAAAATAAAGCACTTTATCCTTTGATCCTCACAGCAACTGTGAGATATTTAGTGTAAATATTGCTCATCATGTCCTTCCTTCCTTCCTTCCTTCCTTCCTTCCTTCCTTCCTTCCTTCCTTTCTTCCTTCCTTCCTTCTTTTCCTTCCTTACTCTCTCCCTTCTTTCCTTCCCTTACCTCCTTCCTTCTTCCCTTTCCTCCCCTTTCTTTCAGTTTAGAAGCATAGTGGATACCCATGGACAGATGTAGATGCTAATCAGCATGGAAGCTTTGGCCAATCCTGTTTCCAGCCTGGGCAGTCTGCCCCTCCTTGAGCAGCCTCACCATGCTAGTACCAGGATTAGTACAGACACCTTACTGGCTTTAGCTCTACTGTACCTCAGAACTCCCAAGCTCAAGTTATCCACCAGCCTCAGCCACCTCAGGGAGCAGAGATTACAGGCATTGACCCCCTACTTCAGGACTAATGTTTTCTCAGTAGGCAGCCTGGATAGTGGGGTGTGGATAGTGGCCTGACTTCTGAGTCAAGAAGACCTAGTTTTCAATGCTGTTTCTGACACATTACCAAGGTATGACCATGGTCGAAGGACAGCTCACTCAATCTCTTTGTGCCTCAGAGAACTCTAAGACTTCTTCCCTCTACATCGAAGTAGCTGATCTGTGGATTGGGATCACCAAACTGATGACCTTGGGGTCTGGACATATAAAATATATTATCCTCATTGTACAGGTGAGGGAGCTGAGGCTTAGAGAGATTATGTGACTTGCCTAAAGTCACACAACTAGGAAAAGACAAAAGCTGGATGATCATCCATATACACATATGTGCAAATGTATGGATTCAGGACACATATATATTATGTATATATGTTGGAATGGTAGAGGCATCTAGGTACAGTGGATGGAGTGTTGTACCTTGAGTCAAGAAGACCTGAATTCAAATCTGGTCTCTCACTCTTACCAGGTATGTGACCCTGGGCAAGTCACTTAACTTCTGTCTCACTTTCCTCATCTGTAAAATAATAATAATAATACCTCTAGTACCTATTCCCTGAGGTTATTGTGAGGATAAAAATGAATTTTCATTATTCAGTTTGCAAACAAAGTGCTATATAAATGCTAGTTATGTTACTCAAGGGGCTAGTAAACTTTATTTACAGAACCTGTTTGAAGATTGGAAGAAGTAATCAAGAAAGGGGGCAGCACAGCAATTACAAAGGATTCCCAAACTGCTTACTTCTTACCACACTACTGAGTCAGGGCCCCTGAAAATATATCTGCTGCTATTGTATGGCCATCTAATCTCCCCACCAAATACAACAATAACCTCTGACTTGCCTGGCAGGGGCTTGTCCCTTCTCTTTTCTCTTGGCATGGCTCACAGGGTTATCCAGAGGTCATTAAAACTACATCAGTCGTGATCTTCAGTCTCTTATTTTAAAGATAAGTCCTGAGGTCAGATTCCCATTGTACTCCAAACTTGTAGGACCTTTTAGCAAATGAAAATCTAGATCTCTTCACCAGAATAGAGCTGGGCAGTGGGCATTTGTGAATATAGCTTCATAAGTGGATTCTTTAAACTCAATTGCAAACATGATCACTGGGCAGTTAATGGCAACAATAGGAAAATTCGGTTTTCTCCTTTAATGGAATGAATTATGGCACCATTTTCTTTTTATTCTTTGCTCACTAACATTGGGCTTTGATTCTATTTTGCAGTCTTTAAAGAATAAACAGCATGTGGTGAGTTAGCTACTAAGACCAGAGTCCTTTCTACCTAGAATCATCAGCCAGCTCATCTGCCTTAACTTATGCAAAGACAAGTGTAATTGTATACAAAGGGAAAAACACTGGGCAATTGTATCTGTTATTTTTTTCTTTTCCTTTTGAAAAGTTTTACAGATGACTTTTGTTTTTACATTCCAGTTATTTTTCTATGTTCAATTCAAATTCTCTACATTCAGTTCAAATTCAAAATTTCTCCATGTTCAATTCAATGCAAGTATTTATCTACTATAACCCAGATGATATACTAGGCAATGAAATACAAAGAGAAAAATAGTCTGTGGTCTCAAAGAACTAATGATATCCTCTTTCTTTCCTGCTGTACATTGAAGCTTAGATGGTAACAAAGGAAACAATTAAGCAAAATTGATGAAGTTACTTTCTGACTCCATAATATACAACATTCTTGAAGACTCCCCACCTTTTGACAAAGACAAATGAAAGAAATAGAATTTATCAAAGATTCATTAGGTGCCAGATACTGTTCTATGTAAGGGGGTGGTACATGAAAACAGCAACAACAACAAAATTAAGGCAGTCCCTGCCCTCAAAGAGTTTACATTCTAATAGGAGAGACAACAAGGTCAAAAAGCTCTCTATCAGTTGCCTTATCTGTAAATGAGGAGAGTGGGCTAGGTAGGCTCAGAGTTTCCTTCCAGCTCTATATCTATGAGCCTATGAACATATAAAGGGGCAGCTAAGTGGTACATAAAGGGCCAGACCTGGAGTTGAAGAGGTTACCCACTAAGAGTGTTAGGGTTTCTCTGGGGACCCCAAAATACCAACACACTGGGTCCTACCAAATGAATTCAACTCAAGTCTTCTCTCAGCAAAAGTAAAGTTTATTAAAAGTTCGCTTGTATTGGACACAGAGTAAGCCTGTGCTAGGTCATTCTATCGCACTCTTGCTATTCTATGGCGCTCTCACCCACATGGCATTCTATGGCACTCTCACAAACATGAAGACAGGATGGGGTCTTATATACAGAAGGTTGTGGAAGGAATCTAGGGGTGGTCTAGAGGAGGAGTTTAGGGAGGATCTTCAGGAGGAGTTAATGAGATCAATGAGTAATTAAAGGTGGGAAGTTGCTGGAGGCCACAGATGATGGTGGGCTAGGCCAGTTCAAGGGTGGATTGATATTTTGATAGACTCAAGGGTAGGAAGTAGATGAACAATGGAGAGCTAGGCTAGTAACTAGGCTAGAGTTAGTAGTAACTAGGCTAGAGATCTGGGCCCAGCCACAATGTAAGGCTTATTGCCTCATGCAAATGCCTCATCAAATGGGATGATTTAATCAAGAGTCCAGGGGAGGTTCCCAGAGCCTGTACCTCAAAGACTCAAGGAGAACTAGAGGGGGGTCCCAGAGCCCATACCTCATCAGAGTCAGGAAGACTTGAGTTCAAATGCAACCTTAGACACTAGTTATATAATTCTGGGCAAGCCACTTATTCCTGTTTGCCTCAGTTTCCTCATCCATTAAATGAACTAAAGAAAGAAGTGGCAAATCATTCCAGTATCTTTGGCAAGAAAACTCCAAATGGGGTCACGAAGAGTCAAAAACTTGGCAGAAATGACCAAACAACAACAATGAACACATATAGAGTAGTGTCTCCTGCTGTGGGAGTAGAGCTATAGAGCTATCCGCTAATATACCCTTTGCAAAAGCAAAAGAGGTTATTGATTTGTTTACTGTGCTAAGAGTAAGAGAAAGTGTGGGAGGATGCAAAGTGTGGGAATCAACAGCAGATCAAGAAAGATGGCAAGATGGGGGGGTGGTGGACAAATGGATGGGATATAACCCATAATGTGATCTGGTTTGAGGCTGGCTAGAGACAATAAGCTAGGCAAGTTTGCACTCACTTAGCAATCAAGATATTTCATTCAGTTTCAGGTCAGAGTCCCAAAGCTAAATAGATTCCCTCCTACAGGGACTGTGGCATGGATTCTGGGGCTGTTATGCAGGGGTTCTGATCTAAGTAGGAAGATGGTGAGGTTGCTTGCCTGGGCAGATGGATTCTGTTCTGGGGTTGGCTAGGCAAGTTTTTACTAGGTTCACAATTAAAATGGCTTAGCCCCAGGGCTAGAATTCCAAAACTGAGTAGATTAACTTCTCAAGGACTTGGGGGTATAGATTTCATCATTGCTTTGTTAAATGTAATCAATCTGAGTTAATTTATTTTTATTATATAATATATTGATATTAATTATAATTAATCTTTAGATTAATTTTTATTTACATTATTGTAGTAATTGTGAGTGTTGTTCTCTAGGTCTGCTTAGATTGTTCTGTATCAGTCCATATTTCTTTGAATTTCTTACATTTATCTTTTATGTATAATAGTATTCCTTTATATACATATACCATAACTTGTTCAGTCATTCCTTAATGTCTCCAGGCACCTGTTCTATTACTGATTCTTATCTACTAGGTTCATATTCTTGAGATTTTTTTTTCTTTTTGCTTTCTGGAGGGCAATTGGGGTTAAGTAACTTGCCCAAGTTTACACACTAGTTTTGTGTGTGTGTGTGTGTGTGTGTGTGTGTGTGTGTGTGTGTGTGTGT
>NW_027187340.1:844210-855231 GCF_028583685.1 Petaurus breviceps papuanus
TGTGTGTGTGTGTGTGTGTGTGTGTGTGTGTGTGTGTGTGTGTGTGTGTTAAGTATCTGAGGCAGAACCGAACTTGGGTCCTCCTAACTCCAGGGCTGGTGCTTTACACACTGTGCTACCTAACCGCCCTTCTTGAGATGTTTAGAGAATTAAATTTTATGCCATGGTACATATTTGGTTTCTAATTTCCCTTCAAAAAATTTTGTGATAATAATAACATTGAATACAATGGATTTTGTATAGTAATGCTCCTTAAATAATCCAAATAACAAAGAGGTCATAAAATAACAAATATCCATGAAACATGAATTCAAATCTAAAATCAGTAAATCTCATAATGTTTTATACTATTGTATACTTGGTGAATGTTCAGCAACAATGATAAAAAAAAACAATTACTGAATAATTTTAAAAAACATCATTAGGGCATTAGGCATTACAGAGGAACAGAGTTTTCTTATTCATTGCCAAACTCTTATTTAAAATGTGTTCCAGGAGTCAACTTTTCAATTTTGAAAAAAGAAATCTCTCTATATCTATCATCTATCTCTATCTATCTATCTATCTATCTATCTATCTATCTATCTATCTATCTATCATCTATCTATCTATCTATCTATCTATCTATCTATCTATCTATCTATCTCTGTCTGTCTGTCTATCTCTTTTTCTGTCTGTTTATTTTTCTGTCTGTCTATCTGTCTCTCTGTCTGTCTATCTATCTATCTTATTTTATTGTTCAGACATTTCAGTCATGTCTGACTCTTTGTGATCCCATTTGGGGTTTTTTTGGCAAAGATACTGAAGCGGTTTGTCATTTCCTTCTACAACTCATTTATAGGTGAGGAAACTGAGGCAAACAGGGTTGAGAGACTCGCCCATGGTCACATAGCTAGAATGTGTGTGAGGCCAGATTTAAACTGAGGAAGATGAGTCTTCGTGACTCCATACTTAGTGCTCTATCTACTACACCACTAGTTACATATGTGTATATGCATTTGTATATTTATGTGTATGTACATATGTATGTATATGCACACATACATGTATTGCATACACACATGTATATATGTCAGCCAAAGTTGTTTTGATTCAAAGAAAGAAATTGTGATTAAGTCTAGTTGTCTCTCTACCAAAGTCACAGTTTAAAAATATACACTTTCTTCATAGAAATAATATACTCACAGAGTTGGATGGAGAGAGGTCTAATCTAGTTCTACCTGAAGTATAAATATCCTGGACAACATCCCTGATAAGTATTTCTCTGACCTCACTTTGAACATTTCTAGTGACAGAGAGCTCACTACCTTATGAAGCATGCTATTCTATCTCAAGGCAGCTATAGCTGTTAAGAAGTTCCTCTATTGAAGTAAAATCTGTTTCTTGTTAACTTCTACCCATAAGGTTTATTTCTACCCTTTGAGACCAAACATAAAAATATAAACACAATCTTACATGACACCCTTTCAAACATTTAGAAATAGTGAATTCATCCTTCTTGTCTTCTCTGGACCAAATGTTAAACAGGGAATTTCCTTGAGAGTTCAGAACTTAGCATGCTTGATACAATAACCAGAGTTTGTGCAATCCCTTGGGTGACCTTCAGAGCATATACAGGTATCCCAGGCATTCCTCCATTACATTAGTTAATTTTAACTGATCTTTTATGATATGACATCATATTTTCTTTCTTTTTGTTTTTTTTGGCAATTGTGGTTAAGTAACTTGCTCAAGGTTACACGGCCAGTTATTTTGTGTGGGTATTAAGTATCGGAAGCTGGAACCGACCCTGGTCCCACGCTGGGGCCGGTGCTCTTACTCACTGTGCCACCTGGCCATCCCGACATCGTATTTTCTATCACTCTACTCTGGATATGCTTGATTGCCAATATCACTCCTAAAATGTGGTACCTAGAACTATATACAGTACACCAAATGTGGTCTGATAAGAATAGAATACAGTGGAATATTTCTTCTTTTCTTTTGCTGTGTTGTATTTTTATTAATGGCCACTAAGACTGATATTTTGGGTGCCATTACTTAGTTGATTCATATTTAGTACGCAGTCTGCTAAAATCTACAGGTCTTTCTCTTGTGGATCAATTTCTATCAACCTCTTCTTTATGTTGTGCTTGGGCAGATTTTTTCTTAAGTGCAGAGTATGTAAATTATACCTATACAATTTAATAATGCTAGATATAGTCCATTATTCCAGCCTGGCAAGATCTTTTTGGATCCCCAACTCTATGATGGAGCATTATTTCTATTTTACTTCTCTTTGTATCATCTGTCATTTTGATAAGAATTCCTTCTGTGTCTTCAAATAAGCCACTGATAAAAATGTTGAACAGGTAGATCAATTGTGGAGCACTATGCCATGCCTCCAAGTGCCTCTTTCTGAGTCAAAATAGTTTGTATTAACTAATTGTCTTTGAGTCTAGTCATTTAACCAGTTTTGAACCCACTTAACATACTATTACAGAACCTCCGTTTTTCTACTCATCTTCTCTATGAATACTTTACCTGAAATTCAAGGATATTATGTCTGTGGGATTTTCTATTCTGTCAACCTAACTACAATGTCAAAAAATGGAAAAGTTAATCTAGAGTAATAAACAAAATAAAACACTAACAGATTGAATGATTACTTCTGACCGTTTATACAACATTTGACACCGGTGATTCCCCACCTCTTGACCAAAAGGGAAGTTCATTTTCTTATCTCCTGTCTAGAGCCAAGACTGAATATGACTCCTTCTTGATGTAAGCGCACAGTTTTTAGTGATCACTGATTTCCTCTGTAAAACACTTACACACCATCCCCTCTGATCTATCCTAGGATTTCACTAGGAATTGAAGTCAAACTCACAGGCTGACAATTTTCAGAATAAACCTTCCTTCTATCCTTGAAAAGGGGATGTTTGCCTCTCTTCAGGCTTGTAGCACCGTTACCATTCTCCCCAATTTCTCAAAAATCACTTAAAGTGGCTTAGCAATCAGGTGTCCAAGTTATTCGGTACTCCAGGACAAAATTCATCTCATCTTGGTGACTTTGAACTCATTTAAGGCATTGTGAGCTCTCTATCTCCTTGTTAATCCTAGGTTTTGATTCTCTCAGCCATTTTTGTTCTATTCTTCCCAGACTGAAGAACATTCTCTTTGGTACAAAAAAAAAAAAAAAAAGATTCACATCCTGGTTATTTCTTCATATCACACCTTTGCTTTTGTTTTCTGAGGTTGTGCTTTGGTCATCCTGCCACTGTCACTACTGCTTAAAATGAGGTTTGTATCTCTCTCTCTCTCTCTCTCTCTCTCTCTCTCTCTCCCTCTCTCTCTCTCTCCCTCTCTCTCTCTCTCCCTCTCCCTCTCCCTCCCTCCCTCCTTCCCTTCCTCCTTCTCTCTCTCTCTTTATCATACTGATATAGATGAATATAGATAGATATGTATGCATACATGCACACACATTCAAAAAGGCAGGCAGCTATTTTGTTGAATATAACAGTACTGGTGAGGACACTGTTGAGGCAGTTTCAGGAGGCTGAGAGAGGTCACAGGAAACCCTTTGCTTTCCCATCTTCTGATTTCTATTCTTCCTACTTACATTTCAGCTTTCTTCTCCTTTGCATAGTCCTATATGCTGGATAGAGAAGTGGGACTAATAAGTGTAGAAAGGAATCTGGCTATTGCTGGTGAGTTTTCAGCCTTATGTGGCCTGAAAGTATTGACAAGGTGCCAAATGTAGTATTCAGAATTGGAACCGAAAAGTAATGTTTTCCCTCAGACCTCTCTTGGTGGTACAGTGGGAATGGGGAGAATGGGAAAAGAGGGACATGAAGAGTCTTTCAGAACCTCTTTCTGCCTCCACTGTTTGATTTACCTGCCCCAGGTTGGAGGTTTCTGTTACATCACTTTAAGTATGCAGAAGACTGGTATGCTCTTTGATTCATTCATTTATCATCTTTTTGCTGCATTAATTTTGTTTGATTTCAATGAAACCACATGTAAATATGAAGGCAATTCCCTAGTCTCCCAGATCTTTATTTACAACTTTCTAGACAGATATCTTTTCTACTCTAGTAGATGGAAAACTCCTTGCAAGTATCAGGGTTCTTTTACCCCTAATTACCAGGATCCTGTGAGTTCAGACACAGGAATATCCCAGAGATAGTGAAGGGCTCAGATATTATCAAGGATGCTTCTGTCACTAAACATGTGGCAATGTCATGATTGCCTAGAACTTATGTATATTCTTTGACTAGGGTCTTGAGTTATTTACGATTGTTATTAGAATGTCAAAATATTTGTGGGAAAAGAAGAAAAGGTAATGTTTTTACCTTCCCAATTAGTTTCTTAGGATATTAGTCAGTCAATAAACATTTATTAAATGCCTACTAAGTATTGGCACTGTGCTAAGTCCTGGGGATATAAAAAAAAAAGGCAAAAAACAGTCCCTACCCTCAAAGAGCTTACAAACTAATGGGAGAGGCAACATGTAAAAAGAAGCTGAAAATCAGGGTGGGAGTTGGAGGGGTGAGAAGAGAGATAATTGGAGTGGGAGCATGATGAATTGCAGCCAGATTATGAGGTGTCTGCCCCGGCTCCCTGCCTTCAACCGAGGATCTGGGAGGAATTCTCTGATGTCTACCCTCCCACCCTCTCTAATCAGAGGGAGGGAGTGGCCCCAGGGGGCAGGAGATCCTGAGGAAGTGTGTGCTTCAGAGTTTATGTCATCTTTCAGGAAGATGAGTTTTTGGAGATCATGAAATTATATGTGAGCAGTCAGGTGGGAAATGATTATTAAAACAAACACAAAGAAACAAGCATAGACACACAGGAAAGCCATCTAGCTTTGTTCTACCTTCTCAGATATACACTATTCTGTCACAGTTAGGTCTTATATAATAACGGTAACTCGTAATTATTTAGTACTTTAAGATTTTCAAAGTATCTTACACATATCTCATTTGATACCCACTCTGGGAGGCAAGTGCTATTATGTCACTCCTTTACATTTTCCAGATGGGGAAACGGAGGCAGACAGCGATTATTACGTGACGTACCCAGATTCATATAGCTAGTGAAATCTCAGGTTTTATTTGAACTCAGGTCTTTCTGACTCCAGGCCCAGTCCTCTACATCCTGCTACCCCAGTTGTCTTACAACACGACTGTCTGATATTTTGGTTGTGTCTTGTCTCTCTTCCGATGAATACACTCAGTGGTACAGTTTAGTTGAAGGATCAGTATAGGAACACCACCCCAGATGTCTGGGTTTTCTTTTTTGTTTTTTTTGCCTTTTGGAGGGCAATTGGGGTTAAGTAACTTGCCCAAGGTTACATGGCTAGTTTTTTGGTGTGGGTGTTAAGTGTCTGAGGCCAGAACCGAACTCTGGTCCTCCTGACTCTGGGGCCGGCGCTTTACTCACTGTGCCACCTAGCCACCCCATGGGTTTTCTTTACTTTTAGATGTTTTTCTCAGGTAGCCTCAGACTGAGAGAGAGGCTAATAACATCATTAGAACTGTAAACTTCACATCCAGACTTCCCAGAACAAATCCCTTTGGGGATCCCTTTAATAAAAGGATTTGTTCTGTAAAACTTGGATGCAGTCAAAAGACCGCACCCAAGGACATAGAAGGCCACGTGTGCCCTTGAGGCCACAGCTTCCCCACGTGTGTTAACAGAAATGCTTGCCTTCCTGGTCTACTGGCTCAATGGCTCTGCCTTCTACATAGTCATAACCATGGGCAAGGACTGTGTGATTTACCTCTTTGCATCCGTTGTGCCTATCACAGGTGCTTAGTAAATATTTGATGAATTAAATTCAAAGAACAATGTTTGCTTTTGGTTTTTGTTTTGTTTTGTTGTTGTTTTGACTGATTAGTGGTTTGGATGCTGTAGATAGAGTTGAGTATTTTTTTTTCCAATTTATTTATTTAGTTTCCAACATTAATTTCCACAAGATTTTGATTTACAAATTTTCTCCCAGTGTTTCCCCTAGCCCCACTCCAAGACAGCAAATCTACTGAATACCCCTTCCCCCAAACTATTCTTTCTTATATCCTCCCCCAACCCCCACCCCGACTTTCTAGTAGGGCAAGATGATACAGTTGATGTTTGTAATGCAAATGTAAATTTTAAAGATCTTCCCTGCCCCTAGGCTAAAGTGCACCAGAAGCCTGGGGAGGGAGGCTTGTTTTTCAGTAGATACTTTTTGATTGGCCAGTGGGTCAATAAGGTTGTTACATTCTCTGAGCCAGGAGAAGGCTATATAAGCCCTGATGTGTAGCTTTGTTTTGGGACTCACTTTGAGAAGTGTTCTGTGATTTGATCTGAATTCTGGGAAGCCGTTGTTGAGAGTCCCCCGGCTTTGAAAAACCCAGATGTGGAAACCCAGATGTTGACTGGGTATGGATGTAATGGTTGGACAGTTTGAAAATCTGTCTACTTGATCTGTTTCTGTCTTGATAATTCTGCCTGTATGCTTTGAAGTTCGGGGTTCTGACCTTTCTCCCCTGAACAAGGTAAACGATATATGGTCTGACTGATTAAAGTAAGCTTGTTAACCCATTTTGAGTTGCTTTCCTTTATCAAAGCAGATTCAAGAACCTGTATGGGCAGACACCCTGGGGAAGCCGGGGTGCTTGCTGCTACAATGTTATAACAAAGGAAGCCACTTAATAGCACATGGCATACACACTCTTGTCAGTACTCTCATATTAATCATTTATGTAAGGATCATTTTTTCCCCATTCCTATGAATGCTTCTCACTTTATATGCAATCCAATTCTACCATTTTTACCAGGATCTGGAGGACCTTTTGATATAAATGTTGAATTGATTTGAGTATCTCTCTAAACAATGGAATTCATGTATAAAGTTCATGGTCTAAAATGTTAGAAGAAAATAATTGTAATGTTAACAAAACAAAACATTTATCTTTGCTCTTTCCCTAGTGTTATCTCACATCACTAGGAAAGAACTAGAAAGAAAGTCTTGAGGACTTTCTAGATGTAATTAGTATTAAATTTTACTAAGAAGTCAAGTTCATAAGCACAGATGTCTTTATTCATGGATAAGTCTACCTAATTAGATACGCATAGTTTCTCATGATATCTAAACCATTATACATTTGCAAAGATATTTCATGATCTGTTCTGTTTCCAGAGTAGATCACATTTCAGTTTTAGCACTGTTGAAATTTTTTAGCCATTTCCCTAACCATTTGCAATCATACTTGGTATAGTAGGAATTTAATATTTTAAATATCTAAAATTAAGGCTAATGGTGTATGACTATTTAATTAAATAGAACTCCACCAGAAATTCTAGTGAGAATAGGTATGTCTAAGGTTTTCTTTCTTTTTTTTTTTTAACTGACCTTTAATTTTTGGTTTTGGTGAGAAAATAAAAGCATAAATATTATGGACAAACCAAGAAGAGCTACAGCTCAGTAGGAGATTTAATCATAATAGAGAGTTACAGATATTCTTCCATGCTTATCTAGGCAGATTCTTTGACTCTGAATCTACTGAGCTGCCATGAGTTTGGATGAGTAGATACTTAATATTACTAACTGGTTCCACAAAATCATGATGCTGAGTGAAATGACATTGTAGGAGACATGCTATTTCCCCTCAATAGAATGTAAACTTCTGGAGGGCAGGGACTGTTTAGTATTATCTATATATTCCTAGTACCTACCATAGTACCCAGTATGTAATAACAACTTAATAAATGCTTCTTGAATTGAATAACTTCCCTTTAGGGATTCCAAATTGCCTATACCATAATTTCTATTATAATACATTGCTTTAGTCATTCTCACTCTCTTTTTTTTTAAAGAGTCATTCTCTTTTCTTTGCTTTTACCTGTAAATTTATTTTTTTCACCCACTTGGTTACTTGTCTGTGCTCCTTCTCATTTTCAGTTTGGAAGCCTCTACCTTCCAAAAATAAGTGTCCGTGTAGTAAGAACTGAACTGTTCTTTAATATTTTTTTTTTGTAAATACTCATCCCTTTTATTTAAGATGTCAGTTTGATTGAATTTCTCTTTTTGTACACATGCCCTTTGCATAAGATCCTTGCCTTTCAGTGTCCTGCAAAAGGCAATGGTCTGTGCTTATTCTGAAATGTAAACAATTGCAGGAGATGGCAGAAAGGTTCAGTGAGTTGATCAGTCACATAGATAGTATGTAACCAAGGAAGGATTTGCCTCCACGTTCTCTGACTCTGAATGCAGCATTCTTTTCACCAGTTACCAGATGTGGAAACTGAGTCACAAAGGCAATAGGCAGAACAGTAGAATGGGAAAAACACTGGCTAAGCGTTCAGAGAAGATGGGTTCAAGCCCTACTACCTGTGGGACCTTGGGCAGTTCTTTCAACCTCTCTGGTCCTTCAGTTTCCTCATCTATAAAATGATGAGATTGAATATTATGAGTTCCATGGTGCCTTCTAACTCTAAATTTATGATGCTACAATCATACAAAAGGAACTGTCCAAGGTTGCATCATTAGCTGTTACTAGAGCTAAGATTAGAGCTTA
Organism: Petaurus breviceps papuanus; assembly: GCF_028583685.1. Classification (NCBI taxonomy): domain Eukaryota; kingdom Metazoa; phylum Chordata; class Mammalia; order Diprotodontia; family Petauridae; genus Petaurus; species Petaurus breviceps. Next base: position 852,754 of record NW_027187340.1, read on the forward strand.
GGTCTCTCAAGTCATTCATTCATTTAACTATTCAACAAACATTTTTTAAGTGCTACCTTTGAGCAAGGCTTTGGGCTCTCAGTCCAGGGCTTTTTATACTATACCACTTTGCCTTTACTGTAAAGCCATATGGCCTGGATACAAAATGGGAGAACAAAAGGACCACATGACAATAGGTATGCACAACGTGCATCATAATGGCTGCTAGGCTGTTATTCAGCAATTAACACCCTGACATTTAACAAATTCTCCAGGCATTTCTAAAAATCCCTCTTAGTTTTCTCTTCAGTCTAGCTCAGCAAGACATTCACAATTTTCATTCCTCAGATACATAATAACATCCAAATGGTTTTTAAGAGAGTTGTCCTTCCTTCCCTGGAGTGAAGGCTGAGACTCAACCAGTCTCAGAGAAAGGAAGGTCAGCAAATGCCCCAGGCTTTTTGTGATGTGCCTCACAGCCACTCTTGGGCTGCCTGCATTTCTTTATTTTATTTTGGGAGACCAGAGAGCCAATAAAATACACAAAAGGCCCTGAGGACTGAGCATCATCTCCCATATTTCCAGCCTGAGTCATATTTTTAAGGTACTGAAGATAGAAGCAGGAGCAGAGAAGGTGAGGGACCGAGGGAGAGGTTGAAGAGAAAAGAACAGAGATGGAGAGAAAGTGGGGATGGTTGTGGACATGGTGTTTTAAATTTACTGCCCTCCCTCACTCTGATTTCTTCTGCATAAAACAAGAGTGCCATCTGTTCACCCGTTTTATGTGCTTCCATTTGTTTTTTATTCGGGAATGGCACAAGTAGGAAGCAGATTTCTAAAGAAGCCAATGTGCCATCTAAGGGGCAGCTAGATGGTACAGTGGATAGAGCATTGGGCATGGAATCAGGAAGACTCATCTTTCTGAGTTCAAATCTGCCTCAGATATTTACTAGCTGTGCGCCTCTGGGCAAGTCACTTAGAGCTGTTTGCTTCGGTTCCCTATCTGTAAAATGAGCCACAGAAGGAAAGGTCAAATCACTCCAATATCTTTGCCAAGAAAACCCAAAATAGGGCCATGAAGAGTCTGACATGACTGAACAAGAACAATGCAACACGAACATGATCAGAGTTTACCAATCTTAAGAAACCAGGCTTTGTTCATTCCCTCAAAAAATTAACCAAAAAGTTATACAAGAAAATCTAGAAAGTTCCAAAAAATTCACCCCCTTTGGAACAATGACACTTAGTTAACATCAATTAACACAAATTTCCCCTTATACTGCAGATTCTCAATTCTCAGCCATTCAATTTATTATTTGTCTGTACTGTAAATGAGCTACCTTGTAAGTGTTGCATTTTTTTTTACACTTAAGGGTCATATACTTAAACCTGGAAGGGACTCTTTAGGCCATTTAGTCCAACTTCATCTTTTTTCTTTTGCATGAGGAAAATAGAGATATAGAAAAGAGAAGTAACATCCAAGGTCATACAGCTAGAACTTGAGAGAGCTTTCAAACCCATGCTCTCTGACTCCAGACCATTTGTACCTATGTATTATGCTGTTATTTTTTGATCCATGTTCTGTTTCCCTAACTGGTTTGTAAGGTATTTGAGGGTTAGGATAATTTGCTGCACGTCCATAGCACCTCTTAGATTGTTCTTCATTGTATGGATGGTAATTAGTGTAGCCTTGGATTATTATATTTTCAAAGATACTAAGTCATTCGGGAGAAGAGAACTGTGGAGGCAAGAAGACTCTATGTGTCTCATAAAGAAACTGACCTGTATATGTCTTGAATGATTTAGATCTCAGGGGTTGACTGGATGAAAATGAAATTCAACTTCTCCTTGATTCTACAACAGAACTGATGAGAGCAGGGACTGTTTCATTTTTGTTTTTGTATCCCCAGCATCTAACATAGTGCCTAGCACATAGTAGGCTTTTGTTGTTATTTATCCTTTCTCCTCAAAGAAGACCAATGACATAGTGAGCATGATTTCTTGACTTGTAGATAGATTGGATTTTTGCACATGGATAGTTTCTTAATAAATGATTGTTGATTGATTGCTTCTCAGAGTTGAGAGTTCGTGACATTTTGTCCTTTGTTTCCAAACTCTACAATTAAAGAGAATCTGACTGATTTCACTGGGGAAAAGGAGCCAGGATTACTGAACATTATTCAGTGTTCTTGGCAAACGTACTTAAATGATTGATTTCTTATCTGTCAAGTGAGATGAATAAAGTACATTTATTTCAAAGTATTTTCAAATCTGAATAAAAGGGTGCTGCTCTGGAGGAACAACATCCTGCTGTGTTGATCAGGAAGTTTGTAATGTTTTGCTTACATTGAAATTTTGTAACAATGGTTATTTTAAAACATTTCTTGTAGGGAAGGAGTTACTTGTGCTTTATGTGTCAATAAATATGCATTGATGTATACCATCATATAATATATGTCATATAATAAATATGCATTGATGTATACCATCATATAATAT